>NW_027140402.1:627112-940668 GCF_036365525.1 Heterodontus francisci
ATGAGCTAGAAGTGACCAGAATCTTCTGGTGTGACCAAGAGTGTACTCGGGGATGGCAAGTGTGTGCCAGTGGTGTCTAAGAGTGTGCTAGGGTTGTCCAAGAGTGTGTGCTAGATAAAGGCAAGAGTATAATTTAGGTACCCAACAGTGTGCTATTAGTTGGCAAGTGTGCACTAGGTTTGCCCAAGAGCATGCTGTGGTGCCCAAGAGTTTTCTAGTGTGGCCAAGAGCGTACTGGGGTGCCTCGGAGGGTGAAAGCGGTGTCCACGAGTTTGCTAGGATTTACTGAACATGTGCTGGGGATGGCAAGTGTGTGTGGAAGGGTGTCCACGTGTCTGCTCGGGTTGATCAAATGTGGGCTGGTTTGCCCAAAAGTGTGCTGGAAGTGTCCAGATATAGCTAGGAGTGAGGAAATGTGTGATAGTGGTGCCCAAGAGCATGCGAGGGCTGCCTAAGTTCGTTCTAAGTGCGCCCAATAGTGTCCTAGGTGTGCCCAAGATCGTTATATGTGTGCCCAGGAGTATTCCAGGCGTGCTCAAGAGCGTGCTGTGGGATGCCCAAAACTGTTCTAGGGGTATTCAATAGTGTGCTAGATGTGACCAAACGGGTGCTAGGCGAAGGCAACCGTGTGATGGGATGCCCCAGTAGCTGTGAGGGTGCCCAAGAGTAAGTTAATTTTCACATATGTGTGCTCGGTACCCAAGGACTTCTAGCTGTGCCAATATATGATAGAGGTGACCAGCTGTGTGATAGTGGTGCTCAAGAATGTACTGGAGGTGCACAAGAGTATACTAGGGGTGTCCAAGATTATTCTAGGAGTGCCCAAGACTGTAGTAAGAGATGGCAAGAGCGTGATACGAGTGCCCAGAATGTGATTGGTCTGCCTAACAGCGTGGTAGGGTGCCTAAATGTGAGCTGGGGGATCCCAAGAGGGTACCTGGGGTGACCAGATGGTGATAGGGGTGACGAGGAATGTTCTGGGGTGCCCAAGAGTGTACTCGGGGATCGCAAGAGTTTGCCACTGTTACCAAGTGTGTGCTGTGGTGCACAAGAGTGTGTCAGATGAGCCCCGTATGTGATAGAGGTAACAAAAAGAGTATTCAGTATTCCCAGATTGTAATGGGCTGTACAAAAGAGTGCCAGAGAAGGATTAGAGTGTTTCACAGGTGCGCATCGATGTGACAGGAGTGAGCAAGTGAGAGCCAGCAGAGTCCAAGAGTGTTCTGGCTGTGCCCAAGTACGTTCTCGGTGTGCTGAAGAATGTGCTATGTGATGGCAAGTGTGTGCTCGGACTGGCCAAAATGTGATAGGTGTGACCACGGGTGTGCTGGGGTGACCAAGAGTGTTCTGACAGTATCCAAGGGTGTACTCGGGATGCCCCGGCGTGCGCTAGTGCTCGCCCAAGTGTATAATAGGAGTGCCAAAGAGTGTTCTGGGGGTGACCAGAGTGTGATACCGTGCTAAAGATTGTTCTGGGGATCTCCAAGAGTGTACTTGCGGATGGCAAGAGCGTGCCAGTGGTCTCTAAGTGAGTAATAAGGGTGCCCAGAGTGTGCCACGGCTGCCCAGTGTATGCTAGAGGTGTCAGAGTGTCATCAATGCGCCCAGAACATGATAGGGAGATCCAAGAGTGTGATAGAGAATGACAAAAGTGTTCTATGAGTGCTCAAGTGAGTGATAAGAATACTCAAGTGCGCGCTGGGTTGCCTAAGGGCGTTCTGGGTTCGCCCATGCATGCACTAGTGGTTCTCAGAGCGCAATAGGGTTCCACAATTATGTGTTAGGCATGCCCAAGTGTAAACTAGGATTGTGCAGAGTGTGATGTAAGTGCCCAAGTGTGTAATAGGAATGTCAAACAGTGTACAAGGGGTGCCCAGAATGTGTTCAACGGGTGCCATTTCGGGTGCTAGAGGTGGTCAAGGGCGGTGCTCGTTGTGCCCAGATTATGGTAGGTATGCCCAAGAGAGTGATAATTGATGGCGAGTGTTTGCTAGGAGAGCCCAGATTTGGCTAGGGTTGATCAAGCATTTGCTAGTGTTGCCCAGAGAGTATTAGGCGAGACCAGGTGTGTACTGCGGTGCGCAAGAGTGTACTAGGGATACCCAGAGCTTGATAGGGGTGATCGGAATGTGAGTGGGGTGACCAAACATGTGCTAGGTGATGGCAGGACTGTGCTCTGCTTGTCCATGTGTGTGCCTGCTAGCCAAAGTGGGGGCTGCGGTTGCCCAAGTGTGTGATTGTTGTGCCCAGAGTGTGATGGGTGTGCTCAAAAACGTGCCATATATGCCCAAGAGTGAGCTAGGGAAAGGCAGCTGTGCGACAGGAGAGCCCAAGTGTGTGTTAGGTTTCCAGAAGTGTGTCTTACGTGCGCCAAAGAGTGTTCTCGGTGATGTTAACTGTGTGACAGGAGTTCCCAGATCTTGCTTGGGTTGTCCAAGTGTGTTCTGATGGTATCCAAGCTGGATAGAGTGGTAACCAGTATTTGGTAGTGGTGCCGAAGCATGTGGTCAGTGTGCCCAGAGAGTGAAAGGTGCGCGGAAGTATGTGTATGTACGCCCAAGAGTGTGATCGGAGATGGCAAGTGTGTGATAGGTGTATCCTGGAGAGTGATGGCGTTTCCTGAAGTGTTCTAGTTATGCCCAAGTGTGTGATAGAAATTTCCAAAGGGGTGCTCGGGTGCCCAGCGTGTGTTGGTTGTGTTCGGTGAAGTCATGTGTGTTCCAGGAGTAACTAGATTGAGCTAGGATTGTTCAGGCATGTACTGGGGTGCCCAAGAGCGTACTAGGGGTGCCCAGAGTGGGTTGGGTGGGTTAAAACGTATGTTAGGGGATGGCAAGTGTGTGCCAGTCCAGGTATCCGCTCGGGGTTCCCAAGATTGGACAATTTTGCCCAAATATGTGTCTGGAGGGCACCATGTTTGCTAGGATTGCCCAAGAACGTGTTTGGTGTAAACAAGAGTGTGGTAGTGGTGCTCAACAGTCTACAGAGGGTGTTCATGTGTGCACTAATGGTTACAACAGTTTACAAGGTGTGCCAAAGGGTGTGCTAGGTGATGACAAATGTATGTTCGGAGTGACCAGATTATTCTCGGATTGCTCAAAATGTGATAGGGATGTCCAAGTGTGTGAGGGAATGACTAAAAGTATACTAGGTGTGCCCAAGAGAGCGATTAGGGTGGCCAGAGTGTGCTATGGATGCTAAAGAGCCTTCCGGGATGCCCAAGAGTGTACTTGGGGATGGCAATAGTGTTGCCAGTGGTGTTCAAAAATGTGATGGTATGCACGCGAATGTGATAGATTTGTCCAGTGTGTACTCGAGGTGACACAGAGAGTGATCAGTTTGCACAGAGTGTGATCCGTCTGTCCAAGAGTGTGCGAGAGAATGACAAGAGTGTGATACGGATGCATAAGAGTGTAGTAGAAGTGAGCGAGCGTGTACTAGCGATGACCAAGTCGGTGCCAGAGGTGACCAAGCATGTTCTAGGGGATGGTGGGTGTGTGCTGCTTTCTCCAATTGTCTGCTAGGGCTGCCCAAGAGTGGGCTAATTTGCCCAAATATGAGCTCGGACTGCCCAAGAAGGTGATAGGGATGACCAAGTGTGTACTAGGAGTGCACAAGCATGTGCTGGATGATGGCAAGTGTGTTCTAGGAGTGCCCAAAATGTTCTAGGTTTTTCCGAGTGTGTGGTAAGCGTGCCAAGGCCTGCTCTGGGGTGCTCCAGAGTGTATTCAGGGATGGTAAGTGTGTGTCAGTGTTGCCCAAGAGTGTGATGGGGTGAACAAGAGTGTGCCAGGGGGCGCAGTCTGTGATAGAGATGCTAAGGAGGGTGATTACTGTGCCAAGGGTGTGCTAAGCCTGTCCAAGAGTGTGCTGGAGAATGGCAAGTGTGTACTTAGGGTGCCAAGCGCGTGCTAGGAGTGAGCAAGTGATTGCTAGCTGTGCCCCAGAGGGGAATTGGGGTGTTCAAGAGCATAAGAGTGTTGCCCAAATTTAGACTCGGGGATTGCAAGAGGCTGATATGCCTGCCAGGAGTGTGCAAAACTATGGCAAAGTGTGATACGGGTGCCCAAGAGTGTACTAGGACTAAGCAAATGTTTGGTAGGGCTGCCCAAGAGTGTACTAGGGGTGATCAAACATGTGCTAGGGGATGGCCAAATGTCTGCCAGGGGTGCCACAGAGTGGCCTAGTTTGCGAAAATAAAGAGTGCTCAGAGTCACCAGAGTGTGCTATGTTTGGTCATGAGTGAGGTAGGGGTGCCTAGGTGTGTAATAGTAGTACCCAAAAGTGTGATGGGGGCCAAGAGTGTACTAGGGGTGCATCAGAGCGTGGTAGAGGTGCCCAAGACTGTACTAGCTGATGGCAAGTGTTTGCTAGGAGTGCCCAGAATGGTCCATGTTTGTCTAAGAGTGTGAGAAGTGTGCCGAGGAGTGCAATCGGGGATCGGAAGAGTTTGTCAGTAGTGTCCAAGCGCATGCTAAGTGTGCCGAAGAGTGTTCTAGGAGTGCCCATGAATTTTCTCGGCGTTTCCAAGAATGTGCTAGGGGATAGCAAGAGATGAGAGGTGTGTCCAACAGAGTTCTGGTGTACCCAAAAGTGCTTTATCAGTGATGGTTAGGTGTGTACTAGCTGAAGGCAAGTGTGCACTAGGAGTGACAAGATTGTGATAGTTTTTTTCACATGTGTACGAAGTGTCCGAAGAGTGCAGTAGGGGTGCTCAGAGTGTGATAGGTGTACAGTGTGAACTAAATGTGCCAAAGACATTGATCAGTGTGCACTGAGTGTGATAGGTATGTCCAAGATTGTGTTAGAGAATGACAAGACTGAGGTACGGAGATTTAAACGAGTAATAGGAGTGAGCAAGTGTATGATAGCTGTGCCCAAGAGTGTACTATGGAAGCCCAAGATGGTGCTTCGGGTGACCAGAGCATAATAAGGGTGCCGAAGAGTTTCCTGGGGTACCCAAGAGTGTACCTGTGGGTGGCAAGAGTATGTCAGTGGCGTCCAACTCTGTGAAGGAATTCACAAGAGTGTGATGGATGGCCCAGTGAGTACTATCGGCGCCAAACAGATTGCTCAGTGTGCCCAGCGCGTGCCAGGTCTGCACAAGAGTGGGCAAGAGAATGGCAAGAATAAGCTACAGGTACACATGAGTGTGATAGGAGTGAGCAAGTGTGTGATATGAGTACAGTAGCGTGTACTAGGAGTGCCCAAGAGTGTACTGGGGTGTCCAAGAGTGCACTGCGGTGCCCAAGAGCGAGGTGGTTTGCCTAAATGTATGCTTGGAGTGCCCAGCGTATGCTACGTGTGCCCATGATTGTGTTGAAATTGCCAAGAGTGTGCTTGGAGTGAGCAAGTGTTTAATAGGTATACCCAATATTGTAAGAAGGGTGCCTAAGAATGCTCTCGATATGCCGAAGTGTGTTCTCGGTGAGCCCAAGGGTGTCTGGGGATGGCAAGAGAGTGATAGATGTATCCAAGAGTGTGCTGGTGGGCCAAAAATGTCCTTGGTGTGCCAAAAGGTTGGCTAGCTGTGCCCAAGCATCTACTAGGTTTGCACAAGTGTGTACGAGGAGTGACTGTGTGTGTGCTAGGGATGCCCAAGTGCGTGGTAGATGTGCCCAGGTTTGTATTCGTTGTTTCCTAGCTGTGCCTTAGTGTCTACTAGTGGCCGAACATGTGCTGGTGGATGGTAGGAGTGCTCTACCATGTCCAAGTGCGTGCTATGGGTGCCAAAGTGTGTGCTTGTTGTGCCCAGATATGATTGGTGTGCCGCAGGCGGTACTATGGGATGGCAGCAGTATGCTAGGGAACGTGCAAACGTGTGATAGGTTTGCAGAAGTTAGTCCTGGGGTTACCCAAGAGGTTGATATGTGTTGGCAATACTGTGATAGATGTGTCCAAATGGTGCTAGACTTGCCCAAGCGTGTCATCGTGGTGTCCCAGAGTGTCATGTGTGCACAAAAGTGTAATTGGAGTACCCAGTGTATGTTAGCGATGTCAAAGAGTGTGCTCAGTGTGCTCTGAGTGTGCTAGGGGTAAAGAAGTATTAACTAGGTGTGCCCAAGTGTGTTCTAAGTATGCCCAAGAATGTGCTAGGAAATAGCAAGAGTATAGTGGGGTGAGCCAGAGTGTGCTGGAGTGCCCAACTGTGTACTCGGGGTACCCAAGTGTTATTTTGAGATGCCCACGGGGGGGTGCTCGGTGTGCCCAAGTGTCTTATGGGTGCCCAGGTATGTGTTAGGTGAAGGCAACTGTGTGCTAGGAGTGACCAGATTTTGCACAGGTTGCTCAAGTGTGCGATGGGGGTGCTCAAGTGTATACTAGTGGTGTTCCGAGTGTGATGAACGTGCCAAAGAGAGTGATCAGTGTGCACCCAGTGTGATCAGTGCACACAGAGTGTGATAGTGCTGGTCAAGAGTGTACTGGAGAATAGCAACGGTGTGATCCGTGTGACTAGGAGTGTACTAGGAGTGAGCAAGCGTGTGCCGCGGGTGCCCACGACCAGGCTAGGGTTGCCCAAGTATGTTCCAGGTGTGCACTAGATTGTGTCAGGGGAGTGCAGAGTGTGATAGAGGTTTTAAAGTGCATGTTTAGTTTGCCTAGAGTGCACTAGAGCTGTCCAAGAGCATGCTAGAGAATGACAAGAGTCTTCTATGGGCATCCAAAATTGTACCAGGAGTGCCCAAATTGTGCTAGGCGTGTTCGAGGGTGTTAGAGGGGCGCCCAAGACTGTACGAGGTGTGCCATGTGTGTCAGGTAACATCGAGAGTGATCAGTTTCCCCAGAGCAAACTAGGGTGTGAAAGACTGTGATACAAAATGACAAGAGTGTTACAGGGGTGCCCAAGAGTGTGCTAGGAGTGATCAAGTGAGTGATAAGGATTTAATAGCAGTGACCAAACATATGCTAGCGTGACCAAGTATTTGCTAGGGCTGAACAAGTGTGGGCTAATTTACCCAAATATGTTCTTAGAGTGCCCAGATTGTGCTAAGTGTGTCCAGGAATTTGATAAGGCTGCCCAAGATTGTGGGAGAGGTTGGCAAGCGTGCGATGGGAGTGTCCAAGTGTGTGATGGGTGATGGCAAGTGACTGGTAGGAGTGCCCAGATCGTGCTGGAGTTATCCAAGTGTATGCTAGGGTGCGCAGATAGGCGTGTGGTAGCGTGGCCATGAGTGCTATGGGCTGACGATGAGTGTGCTAGACTAGCCATGAATGTGATAGGGGTGACCAAAAGTGTACTAAGGGTTCCCAAGCAGGTGATAGCGGTGACCAGGAGTGTGTATGTGCGGTCACATATGAGAGGGGACGGCAAAACGTGTGCTAGGTTGTCCAAGTGTGTGGTAGGGATGACCAAGACTGGGCTATGGTTTGCACAAATGAGTACTTGGTGTACCCAAGAGTGTATTCGGCGTTGCCAAATGTGTGTCCAGAGTCTTATGGGGTAACTAATCATGTGCTAGAGATTGGCAGGAGTGTACTTGTTTGTCAAGTGTGTCATGGGGTGCCAAAGAATGGGCTAAGGTGGCCCACATTTCTGCTTATTGTGCCCATAATGTGCTTATGTGCCCCCGAATTAGATAGGGGTGCTCAAGATTGAGATGTGGGAAGGTACATTGTGATAGGGTTGCAGAAGTGTATGCGAGGGCTGTCCAAGACTGTGCTAGCTGATGGCACGTGTGTATTAGGAGCGCCCATATTGTGCTCGTGTTGTCCAAGTGTGTGCTCATGATGCACAGTGTGTACTTGGGGATGGAAAGAGTGTGCCAGTTGTGTCCAAGAGTGTACTGGGGTGCCCAGTGTTTGTTGGGGGCGACCAGTGTAATAGAGGTGCCAAAGAGCGAACTCAGTGTGCTCAGAATGTGAGAAGTCTGTCCCAGTGTGTTCGAGGGAATGACAAGTGTGTGCTGTTTGTGCCCAAGTGTGTACGAGGAATGAGTAAGTATCTGCTGAGGTGTCCAAAGAGCATGTGAGGGGTGATCAAAAGTCTTTTGGGTGTACACAAGAGTGTTCTAGCTGTGCCCAAGAGTATGCTAGAGGATGGAAACTGTGTGATAGGCGTGTCCACGAGAGCGCTGGGGTGCACAGAAGTGATTTAGGGATGCCTAAGTGCTGGCTAGAGGCGGTCAAGGGCTGTTAGCGTTGTGCTCAGAGTGTAGTAGGGGTGCCCAAGTGTGTGATAGGTGATGGCAAGTGTGTGTTAGGAATGCCGAGATTGTGTTAAGGTTGTTCAAGGGAATGCTGGAAGTGCCGAGAAGAATACCTGGGGTGCCCAGAGTGTACTGGGGATGGCCATGAGCGTGTCAGGTGTGCACAGGAGAGTATTAGGAGTGCCCAAATGATTGATAGGTTTGCTCCAATTGTGCTGGGGATGGCTGGGGTATGCTAGGATGTCCAAGCGGATACTAAGAGTGCCAAAGTGGCGGCTGGGGTTGACCAAATATGTGATTGTAATGCCCAGAGTGTGTTCGGTGTGCCATGAATGTGCCATGGATGCCCAAGAGTGAGCTAAGGGATGGCAACAGCAGTCATTAGAATAGAACATATAAAATGTGTGCAACTTGTAAGTGTTGATGTTCAGAAAGACTTGGGGTACTTATACAAGGAACTCACAAAGCTAACATACAGGGACAGCAGGCGATTACGAAGGCAAATGGCATGTTGGCCTTTATTGCAAGGGGACTAGAGTACAGGAATAAAGACGCCTTACTAAAAGTTTGCAGGGATTTGGTAAGACCACACCTGGAATATTGTGTGCAGTTTGGTTTCCACATTTAAGAAAGGATATACTTGCACTGGAGGCAGTGCAGCAAAGATATACCAGATTGCTGCCTGCAATAAGTGGATTGTCCTGTGGTGAGAGGCTGAGTAAATTGGGCCGATATTCTCTAGAGTTTAGAGGAATAAGAGGCGATGGAATTGAGATATACAAGATTCCAAAAGGGCTTGACAGGGTAGAAGCTGAGAGATTGTTCCCACTGGTCTGTGAATCTGGAACACGGGACACAGTCTCAGGATAAGGCATCAATCATTCAGGACTGAGATGAGGAGAAATTAATTCACACAGAGGCTTGTGAATCTTTGGAATTACCGACCCCAGAGGGTTATGGATGCTCCAATATTGAGTACATTTAAGGCTGGTAGAGAAAAATTTCTGGTCTTGTAGGGAATTAAGGATTATACGGAGCGGGCAGGAAAGTGGAATTGAAGCCCAAGAGCAGCACATTCTGAGTACTTCCAGCTCACACTTGCCATCACCTAGCTCACTCCAGGATACACCTCTGCAATCCTGGCACAAGTTTGAGTACCAACGATCACACTGCTACCATCCCCGAGCTCACTCTTGGGCACATATGACACATTCTTGGGCACCCGATCACTCTCTCGGACCTGTAGCATATGCTTGTCATTCTGTAGTACACTGTTGGAAAAACCTATCACACGCTGGGCAAACTGATCACTCTTTTTGTCATCTCTCCTTGTCTATAACATTCTTGTGCACCCTATTACACTCTTGGACAACACTAGCACACTCTTGCCATCCCCGAGTTCACTCTTGAAAACCCAGAAGACTCTTCAGCACTCCTATTACACTCTGCTTACCCCAAGGGCCTCTTGGTTACTCCCAGCATATACCTGCGTACTCCTATCACACTCCTGAGCAACCTTGGAACATTCTGGTCACTCCTCGCACATATTTACCATCACCTAGTCCACTCTTGTGCACCAATACCACCGTTTTGGGCACCCCAACCTCATTCGTGGGTACACCTACTACACGCTTTTCCACATCTAGCATATGCTTGGTATCCATTATCACACTCTGGGCACACCTATGGCTCACGTGGGCACACCTAGGACTGTCTTGGGTGCCCCAGCACACACGTGGGGACACGGATTACGAACTTGGACACCACTAGCAAACGCTTTTCATCCCTTAACACCTGTTTGGCCACAACGAATGCACTCTTGGCATCCCTAGCATGCACTTGGTCATCCCCATCACACGCTGCGCACCACGAGTAAACACTTCGACAATGCAAGCACACACTAGGCACTCCAGCACATACGTGCCATCACCTAGCTCACTCTTAGGCACATTAGGACACACTTCTTCAACTTTTTGATTAGATTAGAGATACAGCACTGAAACAGGCCCTTCGGCCCACCGAGTCTGTGCCGAACATCAACCACCCATTTAGACTAATCCTACACTAATCCCATATTCCCACCAAACATCCCCACCTGTCCCTATATTTCCCTACCACCTACCTATGCTAGTGACAATTTATAATGGCCAATTTACCTATCAACCTGCAAGTCTTTTGGCTTGTGGGAGGAAACCGGAGCACCCGGAGAAAACCCATGCAGACACAGGGAGAACTTGCAAACCCCACACAGGCAGTACCCGGAATCGAACCCGGGTCCCTGGAGCTGTGAGGCTGCGGTGCTAACCACTGTGCCAATGTGCCGCCCCACATGCTTGGTCACTCCAGCACCTGCTGCCATCCCCTCGGACATTCGTGAGCACACGAGCATACTGTGGGCACAGAAAACACACATTTGGTCAACCATAGCGCGCTCTTGGACAACCCTAGTAAACACTTGACGTCCTAGCACACGCCTGCCAACCTCTAGTACGTGTTTGGACACCACTATCACACTCTGGGCAACCCTATCACATACCTGGGCACTCATAGCACACTCTGGGTTCACCAAGCACGCCCTTTGAAACCTCCAGCACACTCTGGGTACCCCGAGTAAACTCTTTGGTACCTCTATTACATTCTTGGGCACATCAAACAGAATCTTGCACAATACTAGCAAAATCTGGGGACTCTGAGAAAACACTTGTCATCCCAGCACATAGTTGGGCACACCTAATACATGGTAGGCACACCGAGCACTCCGTTGGAAGCCTCTAACACACACTTGATCACCCCCGGAACACTCTTTGGCACATGTAGCACACTTTTTTCATCCTCTAGCGCACTCTTGGATACGTCTATCACTGTCTGCGCACACTATGCACACTCTTTGGCACTGCTACCGAACAGTGGGCACCTCAAATACAAGTTGGGCATGCCAGCACACACCTGTACACCACTGGCACACTCTTGCCATCCCCAAGTACACTCTTGGGCACAACAGAACACTGACCAGCACATTATCATACTCTGGACACCCGCAGAACTCACTTCGGCATATCTATCTTACTCTTGGGTGCCCCTAGTGTACTCTTGGACACCACTCATACACACTTGGGTAGAGCCATCACACTTTTGGTTACTCCTATTACAATATTGGGCATCCCAAATACACTCTTGGGTACCACTGGTTCAGTCTTGGGTGCCCATAGCACAATCTGCACATACCTAGCACGCTATTGACATCCACTTTCACCCTTTTGGACACCCCTATCACACACTTGGGTACACCTATCCCTATATTCCCTTTCCCGAGCACACTTTGGGCATCCATAGCAAACTCTGGACATCCTTAGCGTACACCTGGGTGCCCCTAGTACACTTATTGACACCCATAGCACACACTTGGGCACCCCTGGACACACTTGCCATCCCGACATTTCACACTTGCGCACCTCTATCACACTCTTGTGCACATCTAGCAAGCACATGGTCAACCCCAGCACATTCTAGGGTACCCCAGAACACACTTCAGCAACCGTCACACATGCCTGGTGACCCTAGCAGGCAGCTGCCATCCCATAACTCATTCCGAGGCAGCTCTATCACATTGATGGGCACAATAAGCAGACATTTGGGAAACTCGAACCAACTCTTTGGTGCCCCTAGCAACACTCGATACCCGAGCACACTCCTGCCAGTATCTAGCACATGCTCGGACAACCCTATAGCAATCTGGGCACCCCAAGCACACATTCGGTCACCCCTAGTACACTTAGGGCTATCCGAACACACCCTTGATCACATCTAGCACACTCCAGGCACCCCTATTAAACTATTTGCACTTCTATTACTCTGTTGGTCACACATATCACAGTCTTTTGCAAATCAGCACACTCTTGGACACCACTGTCACACACTTGCCATCTCCCAGTACAATCTTTGTCACCCCAGAATACTCTTTGGCACTCCCATCATATTCTTGGGCACCCCGACCACCTTGTTAGGCAGTCTGATTGTACAGTTGGACAAACTATCCCACTCTTGAGCACCTCTAGCAGACGTTTGGAAACCTAGCACACAAGTGCCATTCACTTGCCAATGTTTGGTCCACCCTATCACACACCTGCTCACTACTAGCATACTCTTGGGCATCTGTTGCACACTATGTCATTCTCTGGCACCTTCTTGGATGGCACTAGCACACTTTGGGCGCACTAAGCATTCTCTTTGACACCTCTGTCACGCACTGGGCTCCCATCTTACACTCTTGTCCACCCCAGCACACATTCAGGAACCCCAGAACACACTTCAGCACACCTATCACACTCTTCAGCAACCCGAGAACGTTTTGGGTACTCCTGGTTCTCAGTTGCCATTACCTAGCACATTCTTGGGCATGCCTATTACACTCTTTGGCACACGTACCACTGGCATGCTCTTGGGCATACCTAACACTCATTTACTCATCACATTCTTTTGCACCTGTAACACACTCTTATCATTCTCTAACACACTCCTGGGCACACTTAGCACACTCGGGACCCACTGGTCACTTTCTTTGGCACGGCTAGAAAACGCTAAAATCCCCTATCACACTCTTGTACATCCCATCACATTCTTTGACACCACTGGAACAGACTTGGCATTTCCTGGTGCACTCTTGGGCACCCGAGAACATGCTTTAGCACTCCCATCATACGGTTGGGCACCCCAGCATCCTGTTGGGCAGTCCAATCACACATTTGGGCAAACTAGCCCACTCTTGGGCGCTCCTAGCCGGCACTTGTACATCCTAGCACACACTTGCTATTCCCTAGCACATGTTTAGTCCACCCTATCACACACCTGCTCACTCCTAGCATCCTCTTGGGCATCCATAACACATTATCTCATGCTCTAGAACCCGCTTTGATACTCATATCACACTCTGGGCACACTGAGCATGCTCTTTCGCAACTCTACCACACATTGGTCACCTCTGTTACACTCTGGGCACCTCTAGTACTCCCCTGGGCACCCCTAATAAAATGTGGGGTAACCTACCATGCCCTTGGTCACCTCTAGCACACTCTGGGAACATCTAGTATACTCCTGGGCACCTCTATCATAAAATTGGGCAACCTTATCACTCTCTTTACAATACTAGCATAATCTGGGCAATCCTAGCAGAAACTTGTTGTCTCCTAACGCACACTTGTGCACACCTAACACACTCTAGGCACATTGACCAGCCCCTGGCCATCTCTGCCACACACCTGCACACCTGCAGAACACTTTTGGGCATGCCATTGCATTCTTGTACACCACTGGCACAATTTTGCAATCCCAGAGTACATTCACGCACACTGTGCAGCACCTTATCACACTCTGTACAATTTAGCGCTTACTTGGGCATCCCTAGTACACTCTTCGTCACCCCGATTGCACTCTTGGTCACCCCTACCAAATTCTGGGCACTCCAAGCAAATACCTGCCATCACCTAGCACACTCTTGGTCACCCCGAGGACACACTTCTGCAACATGCTTGGACACCCTTAGCAAACAGCTGCCATCCCCGAGCTCATTTTTGGTCATCTCTATCGCGTTCTTAGGCACTCTTACGACACTCTTCTTTACTCCTATCACAATCTAGGTACTCACATGGGCACGCCCAGAACACTCTTGGGTACCCCAGCACACACTTGGGCAAATGTGGTGCACTTTTGCATTTTCGTTTGAACAGCCTAGCACACTTTGGGCACACTGATCACTCTCTTGAACACCACTAGCAAATACTTGCCATGTCTTAAAATATGTTTGGCCACAACTAGTGCACTCTTGGCATCTCTAGCATACACTTGGTCATCCCCATCACACTTTGCGCACTTCTAGTGTGCACTTGGACAACGTTAGCACAATCTAGGCACTCCAGCACACACATGCTATCACCTAGCTCACTCTTAGACACATTAGGACACACTTCTTCAACCCTTTCACATGCTTGGTCACCCGAGCACACTATGGGGACAGCAAGAACACATTTGGGTTCCCTAAGCACACACCTGGGCAATCCTAGCAAACACGTGACGACCTAACACACGCCTGCCAATCTCTAGCACGTGTTTAGACATCACTATTACACTCTGGGCAATCCTATCACATACCTGGGCACTCATAGCACACTCTAGGCTAACCTAGCAGGCACTTGGAAACCTCCAGCACACACTGGGCACACCGAGTATAGTCATGGGCACCTCAATTACCCACATGGGCACACCTATCACTCTCTTGAACAATACGAGCACAATCTGGGCACTCTTCGTACATACTTGTCATCTCCTAGCACATAGTTGGGCACAACTAATACATTGTAGGCACACCAAATACACCATTGTTCTCTTCTAAAACACACTTGGTCTGCCCCAGAACACTCTTCGGCACCTGCAGCACACTTTTGCTATCCTCTTGCACACTCTTGCATATTCCTATCACTCTCTGGGCACACTACGCACACTCTTTGTTACCGTTACCACACAATGGGCGTCCCTCATACACTCTGGGAGCCCTATCACCCTCCTGGACAACACTGGCACTCTTTGTAGTCTCCAAGCAGACTTTTGGTCACCCTAGAGCACTGACCAGCACCTTATCACACTCAGCACACCCGCAGAACCCTCTTTAGCACGCCGATGATGCAATTAGGTGCCCCTAATGCACATTTGGGTACGCCCATCACACTCTTAGTCACCCCTGTGACAATTTTGGACATCCGCAGCACACTCGTGGCCACACCTGGTCACCCCAGAGCACTCTTTGGCACCCCCATCATACTCTTAGGCACCCCTACCAGCTCGTTGGACAGACTAATCACACATTTGGGACAATTATCCCACTCTGAGCACTCCTAACAGGCACTTGGACGCCCTAGCACACACAAGCACATGTTTGGTTTACCCTATCACACACCTGCTCACTCCTAGCATACTTTTGGGCATCCGTAACACACTATGTCATTCTCTTGGACAGCACTAGCACATTTTGAATCACGAAGAATTCTCTTTGACACATCTATCACACACTGGGCTGCTATATCACACTCCTGTGCACCCCAGCACAGCCATGGGCACCCCAGAACGCACTTCACCACCCCGATCACACACTTCAGCAAACCCAGAACATTCTGGACACTCCTGGCACTCAGTTGTCATTATCTAGCACACTCTTGAGCACGCCTATTACACTCTTTGGCACACGTAGTACACGCTTGGGCAGCACTAGCATGCTCTTGGGCACACCTAATACAAACTTACTCATTCCTATCACATACTTGTGCAACTGTAACTCACCCTTCTCATTCTCTAGTACACTGTTGGGCAAACATAGAACACTCTGGGAACACTGACCACTCTCTTTGGCACAGTTAGCACACACTGGAGACCCTATCACACTCCTATGTATCCCATCACACACTCAAACACCACTGGGACAGTCTTGCTATTCCAGAGTAAAATATTGGGCACCCCAAAACACACATTGGCACTCTGATCACACACTTGGGCATACCACCACACGCTTGGTCAACACTAGCACATTCTGGTCACTAGTAGCACACACTTGCAATCAACTGGTATATTCTTGTACACGTCTATTACACTGTTGGGCACTCACAGGATTCCCTTGGGCACCACTACTGCCCTCTTGGTCACTCCTATCACATTCCTGAGCTCACTAAGCACACAACTGGGCAATCTCGTCCCACTTTTGGGCACCCAAAGTTAACAGATCCCTTCTCCACGCCCCCCCTCCACCCGCCCCCAGCATATTCCTGCCAACCTCTAACACCGTTTGTGCACCACTATCTGACTCTGGGCACCCCTAGTATACTACTGGGCAGCTCTATCACACTATTGGGTTCTCAGAACTCTCTTGGACACACTATTACACACTTGACATGTCCTAGCACACTCTTAGGCACACCTAGTTATCACTTCTGAGTACTTTCTGTCACCTCTATCACTCACTGGGCTCCACTACCAAACTCTTGTGCACTATCTCTCTCTTGGGCACTCCGATAACACTCTCGCCTTCCCCTGAACACCGTTGGCTCCCTTAACAAACCTGGGCACACCGAGCATCCACCTGACCACCACTAGCACATGCTGGCCTAGTCTAGCACACCTTTGTGCACCTCAGCACCCTCTTGGACACTACTGGCATACGCCTGCCATCCCTGAGTTCACTCATCTGCAACATACAACAGTCTGAGGCACCCCTACTACACTCCTGGGCACACCCATCACCCACCTGGGCACCTCTAGCAAAGTCTTGGGCAAACCGAGAGCATTCTAGGCACTCCTGGCACACATTTGCCATCACCTAGCACACACCTGGATACCACTAGTACAGACTTTGCTACCCCTAGAACACTCTTGGTCACTGCTGTCACACTCTGGGCACTCCGGGCAAAAATGCGCACATGTAGGCAAACTATTCACCCATGGACAGCCCTAGCTGCCACTTGGAAAGCCTAGCACACACTTTGTCAACACCTAGCACACTTTGGTCAAACTGATCACTCTCTTGGGCACCTGTACCACATTCTTGTAATTCCTTAGCTCAATCCTGGACAGCCCTAGTACACTGTGGGCACTCTTTGGCATATCTGTCACACATTGGGTACTCTGGCACACTCTGGACACCCGAATACACTCTTGGTCACCCCTATCACACTCTTGGGCAGATCTAGCAAACACTTGTCTTTATCTAGCACACAGTTGGTTACCCCGAACACCCAATGGGTACACTGAGCATCACCTTGAGCACTTCTCAGGCTCACTTGGGCAACCGTAGAACACCTTTGTGCACTCGTGCACTCTCTTGGATACACCTATTACACTCGTACCATCTCCTATCACACTCTTGCTCACCCTCAGTACACTCTTGGGCACACCTAGAACACTCTTCCGCACACTTTGTGCAAGGTTTTCGCACACTATCACATACTGCGCTCCCCTATCACATTATTGTGCACCACAGCACTCTCTTGGACAGATCTACTACACTCTTGCCATCCCCTACCACACTGTTGGGCTGCCCTATCACACTCTGGTCACACCGAGCATCCCTTGTACACCTCTTGTACATACTGGGCTACCCGAGGACACTCTTGTGCACTCGTCACTCTCTTGGACACTGAAATAAAAGTAAATTAATGCAGATACAGGAAATCTGAAATAAAGCCAAAAACGTGCTGGAAATACTCAGCAGGTCTGTCAGTATCTGTGGAGAGAGAAGCAGAGTTTACGTTTCACGTCAGTGACCTTTCATCAGAACTGTCAAAGGTTAGAAATGTAATAGGCTTTATGCAAATAAAGTGGGAATGGTGCAAAACAGAACAAATGGAAAGGCGTTGATAGGACAGAGGGTCACAGAGAATAACTGCCAAGGAGATCCTGGGGCAAAGGCAAAGACAGAGAGTGTGTTAATGGCGCGGTGAAATACAATGCGTTAGTGCAGAGAGGGTGTTCAATGATAGAGTAATGAAAGCCCGAGCCAAAAGCAAAACAGGAAACAAGTGGGCAGGCATATGGGGAAATAAAAGTGAAATTATGAAACAAGCTTAAATGAAAATAAATAAAAATAAAAAGATCCAAAATAAAATTGAACAAAAGGTGAAACTCAAAAAGATGGTGTGTGGGGAGCAGTCATGCTCTGAAATTATTGAACTCCATGTTCAGTCCAGTAGCGTGCCTAATCGGTAAGAGAGGTGCTGTTCCTCGATCTTACGTTGACGTTCACTGGAACACTGCAGCAGCCCCAGGACGGGGATGTGAGCATAAGAGGAGTGGGGGTTGGGGGATGGGGTGCAGGTCTGGTGGGTATCGAAATGTCAGATGACAGGAAGCTTGGCGCTATGTTTTCGGAACTGAGCGCAGGTTTTCCACAAAGCAATCACTCCTGGACACCCCACGACACTCTGGCAAACCTATCAAACTCTGGGCAAAGCAAGCAGATATTAGGGCAAGAATAACCCCCACTTTGGCACCCTGAGCAGACTCTTGGACACGTCAGCACACTCCTGCCATCCCCAAGCAAATGTGTGCCCATCCCTAGCACACTATGAGCATCCCTAGTACACGCTTGGTCACACCAGTACACTCGTGGGCACACTTATCACTCTCTGGGCATCCCAAGTATATACTTGCACACCCATACAGCACTCTTGGTCACCCCTATCGCACTCTTGAAAAAGCTTAGCACATCTAGGCACTCCTAGCACTCACTTTCCATCATCTGTGGCACACTTGGACACCCCTAGAACGGTTTTGGGCACCCCAGTACCCCCTTGGACACTAAAAGAACAAAGAGCAAAGAACAGTACAGCACAGGAACAGGCCATTCCGCCCTCCAAGCCTGCGCCGACCTTGATGCCTGCCTAAACTGTCTCCTTCTGCCCTTCAGGGGCCCATATCCCTCTGTTCCCTTCCTATTCATATATTTGTCAAGATGTCTCTTAAACGTCGCTATCGTATCTGCTTCCACCACCTCCCCTGGCAGAAAGTTCCAGGCACTCACCACCCTCTGTGTAAATGACCTGCCTCGCACAAGCCCTCTAAACATTGCCCCTCGCACCTTAAACCTATGTGTCCTAGTAACTGACTCTTCCACCCTGGGAAAAAGCTTCTGAGGATCCACTCTGTCCATGCCGCTCATAACTTTGTAAACCTCTATCATGTCGCCCGCCTCCTCTGTTGTTCCAGTGAAAACAATCCGCGTTTTTCCAACCTCTCCTCATAGCTAATGCCCTCCAGACCAGGCAACATTCTGGTAAACCTACTCTGCACCCTCTCCAAAGCCTCCAGGTCCTTCTGGTAGTGTGGCGACCAGAATTGCACGCAATATTCTAAGTGTGGCCTAACTAAGGTTCTGTACAGCTGCAACATGACTTGCCAATCTTTATACTCTATGCCCCGACCGATGAAGGCAAGCATGCTGTATGCCTTCTTGACTACCTTATCCACCTGCGTTGCCACCTTCAGTGACCTGTGGACCTGTACGCCCTGATCTCTCTGCCTGTCAATACTCCTAAGGGTTCTGCCATTTACTGTATACCTCCCACCTGCATTAGACCTTCCAAAATGCATTACCTCACATTTGTCCGGATTAAACTCCATCTGCCATTTCTCCGCCCAAGTCTCCAACTGATCTATATCCTGCTGTATCCTCTGACAATCCTCATCACTATCAGCAACTCCACCAACCTTTATGTCATCTGCAGACATACTAATCAGACCAGCTACATTTTCCTCCAAATCATTTATTTATACTACAAACAGCAAAGGTCCCAGCACTGATCCCCGCGGAACACGACGAGTCACATCCCTCCATTCAGAAAAGCAACCATCCACTGTTACCCTCTGTCTTCGATGACCGAGCCAGTTCTGTACCCATCTTGCCGGCTCACCTCTGATCCCGTGTGACTTCACCTTTTGCACCAGTCTGGGATGTAGAACCTTGTCAAAGGCTTTACTAAGATCCATATAGACAACATCCACTGCCCTTCCCTCATCAATCATCTTCGTCACTTCCTCAAAAAACTCAATCAAATTAGTAAGACACCACCTCCCGTTCACAAGACCATGCTGTCTCTCGCTAATAAGTTCGTTTTTTTTAGAATTAGAACATTACAGCGCAGTACAGGCCCTTCGGCCCTCGATGTTGCGCCGACCTGTGAAACCATCTGACCTACACTATTGCATTTTCATCCATATGTCTTTTCAATGACCACTTAAATGCCCTTAAAGTTGGAGAGTCTACTACTGTTGTAGGCAGGGCGTTCCATGCCCCTACTACTCTCTGAGTAAAGAAACTAGGTCTGACATCTGACCTATATCTATCACCCCTCAACTTAAAGCTATGTCCCCTCGTGTTTGCCATCACCATCCGAGGAAAAAGACTCTCACTATCCACCCTATCTAACCCTCTGATTATCTTATATGTCTCTATTAAGTCACCTCTCTTCCTCCTTCTCTCCAACGAAAACAACCTCAAGTCCCTCAGCCTTCCCTCGTAAGACCTTCCCTCCATACCAGGCAACATCCTAGTAAATCTCCTCTGCACCCTTTCCAAAGCTTCCACATCCTTCCGATAATGCGGTGACCAGAACTGCACGCAATACTCCAGGTGCGGTCTCACCAGAGTTTTGTACAGCTGCAGCATGACCTCGTGGCTCCGAAACTCGATCCCCCTACTAATAAAAGCTAACACACCATATGCCGTCTTAACAGCCCTGTTAACCTGGGTAGCAGGTTTTTTCCAAATGGGAGTAAATCCTGCCCCGACTAATCCTCTCTAAAGTTTCCCTGCCACTGACGTAAGGCTCGCCGGCCTATAATTTCCTGGATTATCCTTGCCACCCTTCTTATACAAAGGCACAACATTGGCTATTCTCCAGTCCTCTGGAACCTCACCTGCAGCCAATGAGGATGCAAAGATTCTGACAAGGCCCCAGCAATTTCTTCCCTTGCCTCCCTCAGTATTCCAGGGTAGATCCCATCAGGCCGTGGGGACCTATCTACCTTAATGCTTTGCAAGACACCCAACACATACTCCATTTTGATAATGAGATGACTGAGACTATCTGCACTCTCTTCCCTAGGCTCATCATCAACCAAGTCCTTCTCTTTGGTGAATACTGATGCAAAGTACTCATTTAGCACCTCGCTCATTTCCTCTGGCTCCATCCATAGATTCCCATTTCTGTCCTTGAGTGGGCCAACCCTTTCCCTGGTTACCCTCTTTCTCTTTATATACGTATAAAAAGCCTTGGGATTTTCCTTAATCCTGTTTGCCAATGACTTTTCATGACCCCTTTTAGCCCTCCTAACTCCTTGCTTAAGTTCCTTCCTACTGTCTTCATGTTCCTCAAGTGCTTCATCTGTTCCTAGCCTTCCAGCCCTTACAAATGCTTCCTTGCTCTTTTTGCCTAGGCTCACAATATCCCGCGTTATCCAAGCTTCCCGAAACTTGCCAAACTTGTCTTTCTTCCTCACAGGAACATGCTGGTCCTGGATTCTAATCAGCTGACGTTTGAAAGACTCCCACATGTCAGATGTTGATTTACCCTCACACAGCCGCCCCCAATCTAAATTCTTCAGTTCCTGCCTAATATTGTTATGATTAGCCTTCCCCCAATTTAGCACCTTCACTCGAGGACTACTCTTATCCTTATCCACAAGTACCTTAAAACTTATGGAATTATGGTCACTGCTTCCGAAATGCTCCCCCACTGAATCTTCGACCACATGGCCGGGCTCATTCCCCAATACCAGGTCCAGAATGGCCCCATCCCTAGTTGGACTATCTACATACTGTTTCAAGAAGCTCTCCTGAATGCATCTCACAGATTCTGCCCCATCCAGGTCCCTAGCACTAAGTGAGTCCCAGTCAATATTGGGGAAGTTAAAAGCACCCGCCACCACAACCGTGTTACCTTTACATCTTTCCAAAATCTGTCTACATATCTGCTCCTCTACCTCCTGCTGGCTGTTGGGAGGCCTGTCGTAATGCCCCAACATCGTGACTGCACCATTCCTATTCCTGAGCTCCACCCATATTGCCTCGCTGCATGACCCCTCTGAGGTGTCCTCCCGCAGTACAGCTGTGATAATCTCCTTAACCAGTAATGCAACTCCCCCACCCATTGTACATCCCCCTCTATCCCGCCTGAAGCTTCTAAAGCCTGGAACATTTAGCTGCCAATCCTGCCCTTCCCTCAACCAAGTTTCTGTAATAGCAAAAACATCATATTTCCAAGTACTAATCCAAGCTCTAAGTTCATCTGCCTTACCTGTTATACTTCTTGCATTGAGACAAATGCTCTTCAGACCACCAGTCCCGCTGTGCTCAGCAACATCTCCCTGCCTGCTCTTCCTCTTAGTCCTACTGGCCTTATTTACTATGTCCCCCTCATTTAGTTCACTAGCTGTCCTACTGCTCTGGTTCCCACCCCCCTGCCACACTAGTTTAAGCCCTCCCGAATGATGCGAGCAAACCTTGCAGCCAGGACATTAGTCCCCTTCCAGTTTAGATGCAACCCATCCTACTTGTACAGGTCCCATCTGTCCCTTAAGAGAGCCCAATGGTCCAGATATCTGAAACCCTCCCTTCTACACCAGCCGCTCAGCCACGTGTTTAGCTGCACTATCTTCCTATTTCTAGCCTCACTGGCACGTGGCACGGTAATCCAGAGATTTACAACCCTAGTGGTCCTGTTTTTTAACTTACTAACTAACTCCCTAAACTCCCCCTGCAGCACCTCATCACACTTCCTGCCTATATCATTGGTACCGATGTGTATCACAACCTCTGGCTTATCATATACCTGACATCCCATGGTAGTGCTCTTGGAAATACATAAACCACTGTTGGACACACCTAGTGCACTCTTGGGCACACCTATCACATACTTGCTCACTCCTATCAAACTTTTGTGTACCTGCATCAGCCTCTTGTCATGCTTTGGCACAGGCTTGCACAGCACTTGCACAATCTGGGCACACTGAGCACTCTCTTGGGCGGCCTAGTACGCATTTGGGAACCCCAATCACACCCTTGGGCAATACTACTGCACTCTTGGGCACTACTACCACACACTTGGACACACCTATCACCTTCTTGAGTATGCCGAGCACACACATGGGCATTCTGGTCACTTATTTGGGCAACCTAGCTCACTTTTGCACACTTAGCAGACAATTGCCATCTCCTGGCAGATGTTTTGTCTCCCCTTGCACATGTGTCGTCACTCCTAGCAGACTCTTGACCCCCAAACACTTACTTACTCACTGTTTGCACATTCTTGGGCACTCGTAGCACAAAATAGTCATTCACTAGCACACTCATGGACAATTTGGGGACACTGATCAATCTCTTTGGCACCTCTATCACACATTGCACGCCCCCAGCACACACTTTGATACAACTATCACACTCTTGTGATCCTCAGATGCTTTCCTGGGCACCACTAGAACTCTATTGGGCATCCGTGGATCACACTTGGGCACACCTATTACACAATTGTTCGCTCCTTGTACACTCTTGGGCACCCTTAGAACACTCTTAGCTGCATCTATCACACACTTCTTCAACCGTATCACACTCTGGGCTCACTGAGCACATTGTGTGGCACCCATAGCATCCACTGGGCACGTTCAGTACACGCTTGTGCACCGCAGCACTATCCTGCACGCCATTATCACACGCTTGGTCAACCCTGGCACAATCTGGGCAATGTGAGCACACAGTTTCCCTCACTCAAGGGCACACCGAGGTCAAAGTTCTGAAATCTTATCGCATGCTCAGGGCACAACAAACACGTATTTGAGCAACCCTAGGCCCCACTTTGGCACCCTTTCAACCCGCTTGCATACCCGAGCGTATGACTGCCAAAGCCGAGCACATGTTTGGTCACCCCTATCACACTCTGAGCAAGCCTGGTACACACTTGGGCACCCATAATACATACCTGGACATCCCTGGTGCATTTCTGGGCGCACCTATCACTCCCCTAAAGCACCTTTGTGCTCACCAGCACTCTCTAGGAAGCACCAATCACATTCTTGGGAATACCGAGAACATTCGGGAGCACCTGAAATGCACTTGGATGCACCTGAAACATTCTTGGGCAGAGCTGGAAAGCTTTTGGTCCCCACTAGAACGTGCTTGGGCACAACTAGAATACACTTGGGCCACCTGGAATGCTCTCAGACAGACCTAGCATTCTATTGGGCACACTCAGTACACATTTGCTCACTCTTAGCACACTCCCAGGCACCTGTATCACACATTTGTTCTTCTCTAGCACGCTCATAGACAGACTTGCACACTCTGTGCACCCTGAGTACTCTCACTGGCACTTCTATTACTACTGGGCTCAGGAGTCAGAGAAAATGGGTGAGATTCTAAATGAGTACTTTGCATCGGTATTCACCGAGGAGAGGGACATGACGGATGTTAAGGTTAGGGATAGATGTTTGATTACTCTAGTTCAAGTCGGCATGAGGAGGGAGGAAGTGCTGGGTATTCTAAAAGGCATTAAGGTGGACAAGTCCCCAGGTCCGGATGGGATCTATCCTAGGTTACTGAGGGAAACGAGAGAGGAAATAGCTGGGGCCTTAACAGATATCTTTGCAGCATCCTTAAACACGGGTGAGGTCCCGGAGGACTGGAAAATTGCTAATGTAGTCCCCTTGTTCAAGAAGCGTAGCAGGGATAATCCCGGTAATTATAGACCGGTGAGCCTGACGTTAGTGGTAGGGAAGATGCTGGAGAAGATACTGAGGGATAGGATCTATTCCCATTTGGAAGAAAATGGGCTTATCAGTGATAGGCAACATAGTTTTGTGCAGGGAAGGTCATGTCTTACCAACTTAATAGAATTCTTTGAGGAAGTGACAGAGTTGATTGATGAGGGAAGGGGTGTAGATGTCATATACATAGACTTCAGTAAGGCGTTTGATAAGGTTCCCCATGGTAGGTTGATGGAGAAAGTGAAGTCGCATGTGGTCCAGGGTGTACTAGCTAGATGGATAAAGAACTGACTGGGCAACAGGAGACAGAGAGTAGCAGTGGAAGGGAGTTTCTCAAAATGGAGACGTGTGACCAGTGGTGTTCCACAGGGATCAGTGCTGGGACCACTGTTATTTGTGATATACATAAATGATTTGGAGGAAAGTATAGGTGGTCTGATGAGCAAGTTTGCAGACGACACTAAGATTGGTGGAGTAGCAGATAGTGAAGGGGACTGTCAGAAAATACAGCAGAATATAGATAGATTGGAGAGTTGGGCAGAGAAATGGGAGATGGAGTTCAATCCGGGCAAATGCGAGGTGATGCATTTTGGAAGATCCAATTCAAGAGTGAACTATACAATTAATGGAAAAGTCCTGGGGAAAATTGATGTACAGAGAGATTTGGGTGTTCAGGTCCATTGTTCCCTGAAGGTGGTAACGCAGGTCAATAGAATGGTCAAGAAGGCATACAGCATGCTTTCCTTCATCGGACGGGGTATGGAGTACAAGAGTTGGCAGTTCATGTTACAGTTGTATAAGACTTTGATTCGGCCACATTTGGAAGACTGCGTGCAGTTCTGGTCGACACATGACCAAAAGGATGTAGATGCTTTGGAGAGGGTGCAGAGGAGGTTCACCAGGATGTTGCCTGGTATGGAGGGCGTTAGCTATGAAGAGAGTTTGAGTAGATTAGGATTATTTTCATTGGAAAGACGGAGGTTGAGGGGGGACCTGATTGAGGTGTACAAAATCATGAGAGGTATGGACAGGGTGGATAGCAAGAAGCTTTTTCCCAGAGTGGGGGATTCAATTACGAGGGGTCAAGAGTTCAAAGTGAGAGTGGAAATGTTTAGGGGGGATATGCATGGAAAGTTCTTTACGCAGAGGGTGGTGGCTGTCTGGAACACGTTGCCAGCGGAGGTGGTAGACACGGGCAGGATAGCATCTTTTAAGATGTATCTAGACAGATACATGAATGGGCAGGAAGCAAAGAGATACAGACCCTTAAGAAATAGGCGACAGGTTTAGATAGAAGATCTGGATCGGCGCAGGCTTGGAGGGCCGAAGGGCCTGTTCCTGTGCTGTAATTTTCTTTGTTCTTTGTTCTCTTGGACTCACCTGGCACATTCTTGGGCACCACAGCACACACTTTGGCAACACGTAATGCACTCTTGGGCACTCCCATCCCGCTAC
Source organism: Heterodontus francisci (assembly GCF_036365525.1). NCBI lineage: Eukaryota > Metazoa > Chordata > Chondrichthyes > Heterodontiformes > Heterodontidae > Heterodontus > Heterodontus francisci. Next base: position 653,005 of record NW_027140402.1, read on the forward strand.
AGAGAACCGACAGCACACGCACCTGCAACGCTAACCCGTTCTTGAGCACACCGAGTACGCTGTGGGCAGAAGGAACACAAATTTGTGCATCTATCTCACTCTCGAACACCTCTAGCAGACACTTACACACTCTTGCAGACACTTTTCATGCCCTGCCACATGGTTAGTCAAACCGAGATCACTCTTGGGCACTCACATGACATGCTTGCCATCCCCGAGCACAAACGTGGGCACCCGTAGGTCACTCTTGGGCGGCCCTATCACTTTTTTGGGCACTACAAGCACTCAATTGGGCAAACTGGCAGGCACTTGGCGACCTTGAGCAGACACTTGGTCACACTGGCAAACACTTGTCACCCCCAGCACATGTTTGATAACCCCTCGCACAAATTTCGGCACAGCTAGCGCACACTTGACCACTCCTATCACACTCTTGGGCAGAGCTGTAGCATTCTCTTAGCAATCTTCAGCACCCTTTAGGACAGACCAAGCATACTCTGGGCACACTGCTGACTCTATTTGGCACCTCTATCACAAAAAAGGCTTCCATAGCACAATATGGTCACCATTAGTGCTCTCTGGTCAACCCTAATACACACTTGGGATCCCCGATCCCCTTTCACACACTTGGGCATGCCGAGCACACACATCAACAACCTTACCACAATCTGGGCACACATATACCAAACTTTCTTTCTGCTAGCACACACTTGTGCACACCTCGTAGACTCTGATAACACCGAGGAAACATTTGTGCACTCCTTGTACACACTTGGGTACACCGACCACACCTTCGTCCACCCTCTCACACTCTTGGATACCACATCACACGTTTTGCCAAACCTAGCACAATCTGATCACTCCTATCACACACTTGTCATCACCTATCGCAGTCTTGGGCACCTCAGGGACACACTTCTGCAAGCCTACTATGCACTTTGGCATCCCTAACACACTGCTCCATCCCCTAACAAACTCTTGGGCACACATGGCACGTTCCTGTGCACACCGAATGATCACTGGGCACAGCAATTACACATGTGGGCAACCCACGCCCCCACTTTGGCACCCCTATCTCACACTTGGATACCTTCGAAAATTCTTACCATCTTCGAGCATATGTTTGGTCAACCATATCACACTCTGAGCACCACTATTACACATGTTGGCACTGCTATCACCCACTCAGGCAGCCCTTTCACCCCCTTGGGCATAACATCACTGTATTGGACACACTGACAACACACTTTCCATCCTCTGGTACATTCTTGGGTGCACCTAGAACACACTTGGCCACACCTAGGTCACTCTCGGCCACAGTCAGAATCTTCTTCGGCACATCTGGATCAATTTGTGCACGCCTTGCATGCTCTCGGACACGGCTATCACAGTCTTACCATCTCCAAGTACACTCTTGGGCACAAAAGAACTCTCGTGGTCACCCATACCACTCTATTGGACAACATTCGAACATTTTAGGCACTCCAGGTACACACTTGCCATCATCGAGTACATTTTTTGGTACGCCTTGTACGCTCTTGGGTCTGCCTAGTACACTCTTTGGCACCACTATCAAACGCTTGGAAACCTCTGGCACAAGGTTGGGCACTCCTATTATACTCTGGACACCAGTATCACTCACCTAGGCACTCCTAATAAACCTTGGGCTACCCTAGCAAGCCCTTGGACACCTCTATCACATTCTGGGCGTCCGGAGCATACTCTTTGGCACCTCTATCACACAATTCAGCAACCCTATTACACACTATCATCCTCTAACCAAAAAAAAAAGGACTCTGTTGTGTTGATAAGGTAAGCTGTTAATTTAAGAAGTTCTGTCCGTTGGATTGCTAACCTAACAAGTTTTGACAAATTGTTTTGGTTTTTCAGTAGATTTGTTGGGAATTTAGAATACAGGGAATGGAAGTGAAGGCAGTTGTATGTTCCTCCTGCAGAATGTGGGAGGTAAGGGTCGCCAAGAGTGTCGTTGCTGACTGCATCTGCAGGAAGTGCACCCAACTCCAGCTCCTCGAGAACCGCGTTAGGGAACTGGAGCTGGAGCTGGATGAACTTCAGATCATTCGGGAAGCGGAGGGAGTTATTGAGAGGAGTGATGGGGAGGTAGTCATACCTCAGGTAAAAGAAGTAGGTAGATGGGTTACAGACAGGGGAAGGAGAGGGAACCAGCAGGCAGTGCAGGGATCCCCTGTGGCCGTTTCCCTCAACAACAGGTATACCATTTTGGATAATGTTGCAGGGGACGACTTACCAGGGGTAAGCAATGGGGTACAGGTATCTGGCACAGAGTCTGTCCCTGTTGCTCAGAAGGGAAGGGGGAAGAAGAGCAGAGCATTAGTCATTGGGGACTCCATAGTTAGGGGAACAGACAGGAGGTTCTGTGGGAACGAGAGAGACTCACGGTTGGTATGTTGCCTCCCAGGTGCCAGGGTTCGTGATGTCTCGGATCGTGTTTTTGGGATCCTTAATGGGGAGGGGGAGCAGCCCCAAGTCGTGGTCCACATAGGCACCAACGACATAGGTAGCAAGAGAGATGGAGATTTAAGACAGAAATTCAGGGAGCTAGGGTGGAAGCTTAGAGCGAGAACAAACAGAGTTGTTATCTCTGGGTTGTTGCCCGTGCCACGTGATAGCGACGCGAGGAATAGGGAGAGAGAGGAGTTGAACACGTGGCTGCAGGGATGGTGCAGGAGGGAGGGTTTTGGTTTCCTGGATAATTGGGGCTCTTTCTGGGGTAGGTGGGACCTCTACAAACAGGATGGTCTTCACCTGAACCAGAGGGGTACCAATATCCTGGGGTGGGAGGTTTGCTAGCGCTCTTCGGGGGGGCGGGGGGGGGGTTAAAACTAATTCAGCAGGGGAATGGGAACCTAAAATGTAGTGCTAGTGTACAGGATGTTGAGAGTAGTGAGGTCAGGGAGAAGGTTACAAGGACGCACGAGGGCACTGGCAAGCAAGAACCTGGTTTAAAGTGTGTCTACTTCAACGCCAGGAGCATCCGGAATAAGGTGGGTGAGCTTGCAGCATGGGTTGGTAACTGGGATCTTGATGTAGTGGCCATTTCGGAGACATGGATAGAGCAGGGGCAGGAATGGATGTTGCAGGTTCCGGGATTTAGATGTTTCAGTAAGAACAGAGAAGATGGTAAAAGAGAGGGGGGGGGGGTGGGTGGCGGTGGTGGCATTGTTAATCAAGGAGAGTATTACAGCGACAGAAAGGACTTTTGAGGACGCGTCTACTGAGGCCGAGGTTAGAAACAGGAGAGGTGAGGTCACCCTGTTGGGATTCTTTTATAGACCTCCAAATAGCTCCAGAGATGTAGAGGAAAGGATAGCGAAGACGATTCTCGACAGGGGCGAGAGTAACAGGGTAGTTGTTATGGGGGACTTTAACTTTCCAAATATCGACTGGAAATACTATAGTTCGAGTACTTCAGATGGGTCAGTTTTTGTCCAGTGTGTGCAGGAGGGTTTTCTGACACAGTATGTAGACAGGCCAACCAGGGGCGATGCCACATTGGATTTGGTACTGGGTAATGAACCCGGCCAGGTGTTAGATTTAGATGTAGGTGAACACTTTGGTGATAGTGATCACAATTCGGTTAGGTTTCCCTTAGCGATGGGCAGGGACAGGTATATACCGCAGGGCAAACATTATAGCTGGTGGAAAGGAAATTATGATGCGATTAGGCAATATTTAGGATGCGTAGGATGGGGATGGAAACTGCAGGGGATGGGAACAATCGAAATGTGGAGCTGATTCAAGGAACAGCTACTGCGTGTCCTTGATAAGTATGTACCTGTGAGGCAGGGAGGAAGTTGTCGAGCGAGGGAGCCGTGTTTTACTAAAGAAGTTGAAGCGCTTGTCAAGAGGAAGAAGAAGGCTTATGTTAGGATGAGACGTGAAAGCTCAGTTAGGGCGCTTGAGAGTTACAAGCTAAACAGGAAGGATCTAAAGGGAGAGCGAAGAAGAGCAAGGAGAGGACACGAGAAGTCATTGGCGGATAGGATCAGGGAAAACCCTTAGGCTTTCTTCAGGTATATCAGGAATAAAAGAATGACTCGAGTTAGATTCGGGCCAATCAAGGATAGTAGTGGGAAGTTTTGTGTGGAATCAGAGGAGATAGGGGAAGTGTTAAATGAATATTTTGCGTCAGTATTTACAGCAGAGAAAGAAAATGTTGTCGAGGAGAATACTGAGATTCAGTGTACTGGGCTAGATGGGATTGAGTTTCACAAGGAGGAGGTGTTATCAATTTTGGAAAGTGTGAAAATAGATAAGTCCCCTGGACCAGATGGGATTTACCCTTGGATTCTCTGGGAAGCTAGGGAGGAGATTGCAGAGCCTTTGTCCTTGATCTTTATGTCGTCATTGTCGACAGGAATAGTGCCGGAAGACTGGAGAATAGCAAATGTTGTCCCCTTGTTCAAGAAGGGGAGTAGAGACAGCCCTGGTCATCATAGACCTGTGAGCCTTACTTCGGTTGTGGGAAAAATGTTGGAAAAGGTTATAAGAGACAGGGTTTATAATCATCTTGAAAAGAATAAGTTCATTAGAGATAGTCAGCACGGTTTTGTGAAAGGTAGGTCGTGCCTCACAAACCTTATTGAGTTTTTCGAGAAGGTGACCAAACAGGTGGATGAGGGTAAAGCAGTGGATGTGGTGTATATGGATTCAAATAAGGCGTTTGATAAGGTTCCCCACGGTAGGCTGTTGCAGAAAATACGGAAGTATGGGGTTGAAGGTGATTTAGAGCTTTGGATCAGAAATTGGCTAGCTGAAAGAAGACAGAGGGTGGTGGTTGATGGCAAATGTTCATCCTGGAGTTTAGTTACTAGTGGTGTACCGCAAGGATCTGTTTTGGGGCCACTGCTGTTTGTCATTTTTATAAATGTCCTGGAAGAGGGTGTAGAAGGGTGGGTTAGTAAATTTGCGGATGACACTAAGGTCGGTGGAGTTGTGGACAGTGCCGAAGGATGTTGTCGGGTACAGAGGGACATAGATAGGCTGCAGAGCTGGGCTGAGAGATGGCAAATGGAGTTTAATGCGGAAAAGTGCGAGGTGATTCACTTTGGAAGGAGTAACAGCAATGCAGAGTACTGGGATAATGGCAAGATTCTTCGTAGTGTAGATGAACAGAGAGATCTTGGTGTCCAGGTGCAGAAATCCCTGAAGGTTGCTACCCAGGTTAATAGGGCTGTTAAGAAGGCATATGGTGTGTTAGCTTTTATCAGTAGGGGGATCGAGTTTCGGAGCCACGAGGTCATGCTGCAGCTGTACAAAACTCTGGTGAGACCGCACCTGGAGTATTGCGTGCAGTTCTGGTCACCGCATTTTGGGAAGGATGTGGAAGCTATGGAAAGGGTGCAGAGGAGATTTACTAGGATGTTGCCTGGTATGGAGGGAAGGTCTTACGAGGAAAACCTGAGGGACTTGAGGTTGTTTTCGTTGGAGAGAAGGAGGAGGAGAGGTGACTTAATAGAGACATATAAGATAATCAGAGGGTTAGATAGGGTGGATAGTGAGTGTCTTTTTCCTCGGATGGTGATGGCAAACACGAGGGGACATAGCTTGAAGTTGAGGGGTAATAGATATAGGACAGATGTCAAAGGTAGTTTCTTTACTCAGAGTGTAGTAGGGGCGTGGAACGCCCTGCCTGCAACAGTAGTAGACTCGCCAACTTTAAGGGCATTTAAGTGGTCATTGGATAGACATATGGATGAAAATGGAATAGTGTAGGTCAGATGGTTTCACAGGTCGGCGCAACATCGAGGGCCGAAGGGCTTGTACTGCGTTGTAATGTTCTAATTCTAATTCTAACTAGGCACACCACGCACAAATTTGTCATCACCTCGTACACTCTTGGGCACCCCAGGACATGCTTCTGCACCCCTAGCAAACTGCTGACATGCCCTAGTTCATTCCTGGGCACCCCTATTAGGTTTTTTGGCACTCTTAGCCCACTCCTCTACACCCCTAACACACTCTCGGTACCTCTCTCGCACTTGGGCGCATCTAGTACACAATGCCTCACTCCTACTGCACTCCTGGGCAACTCTAGCACATTCATGGGCACATCTATCACACATTGGGCACTCCAATTACCCATTTCGATGAAGCAGCCACTCTTGGGCATCCATATAAAACTCTTGGGCACCCCTTGTACCGTCTTGAGCACACCAAGCACACATTTTCTCACTCCCATCATCCTCTTGGACACACGCAGCACACTCTTGTCATTCTCTAACACGCTCTTGGACAGGCCTGGCACACTCAGGGTACACTTATCACTCTATTTAGCACATCTAGTACATCCTGGACACCCCCAAGCACTCCTAATACACACTTGCCTTCATCTAACATGCACTGGGCACACTGATCATCCCCTTGCTCACTTCTAGCGCTCACTTCATCACCCTAGAACACTTTTGGACCCTCCTGCACTCTCTTAAACACACCTATTACTCTCTTGCCATCCCCTAACACACATTTGGGCACTCTTAAGAAACATGTTTGCACACCTAGTACACTATACTTCAGATTCTCGGAAGACTGAGCATACTCTTTGGCACATCTAGCAGACACTGGACCCCTCTTGCACACTCTTGGGCACCCAGTGATCTCTTGGACACACGTATAGCAGTCCTACCATCAACTCGCGCACTGTTGCCATCCCTAGCTCACTCAAGATCACATCTAGAACACGCTTTGGCACACCTAGAACACTCCTGGTGTGCCCAAACATGCTCCTAGGCACACGTACCACACACTTGCTCACACCGAGCACATTCTGGGCACTCTGATCACAGTTTAGGGTCAACTTTCCCACTCTCAGCCACCCCTAGCTGACAATGGGACACACTAACAGACAATTAGGATCATCTAGCACATGGCTTGTCAACCCAAGAATACTCTTGGGCACCCCTATCATTCACTTGGGCACCCGTAGTACACTGCTGATCACACCTGGTACACATTTGGGCACCCCTAGCATGCTCTTAGTCACACCTATCAAACACCTGCTCACTACCAGCACACACGTGGGCACCTGTCGCACATTCCTGTCATTCACGAGCACATATTCTTGGACGCCCTCTCTTTGGCACGTCCATAATACACTGGCATCCCCGAGCAATCTCTTGTGCACCCCTGCATACTCTCAGACACAACTGGCACATTCTTGCCATCCTCGAGTATAATTTTGAGCACTCCACAACACACTTCGTTATCCCTATCGCACTCTGGGAACAAATGTGCACGCGGTGTGCTCAAGAGTGTACTAGGTGATGGCAAGTGAGTGCTAGGAGTGCCCAGAATGCTCTGGACATGACCACGAGTGTGATAAGAGTATTCAAATACATGATACAGGTGCCCAACCGTACAATAGGGGTGCCAAGGAGAGCACCTTCGGTGCCCATGGAGAGATAGGCTTGCCAGAGAGTGTTCTGGGATGCCCAATAGTGTACTCATGGATGGCAAGAGTGTGCAAGTGGTATCCAAGAACATGCTAGGAGTGCCCAAAAGCGTTCTACGTATGCCCAAGAGCGTTCTAGGTGTGCCTACGGATGTTAGAGGTCTGCTCAATACTGTTCTAGGTGCGCCCAGGAATGTGCTATTGGATGGCAAGAGTGTGCTAGGTGTATCCAACAGGATTCTGGTATGCCCAAGTGTGTGATAGGTATGCTCAAGCGTGCACTTGGGGTTGCCCACGTGTGTGCTAGGGCTGCACAGAACATGATAGGGGTGGCCAAGCATGCGTTAGGCAGGAGTGGGCTAGGGTGTTCAAGTGTGGGCTAGAAGTGCCCAAATGTTCGAGGGTTGCCTAACAGAGTGATAGGGGTGCCCAGGTGCGTCATGGGGAGCCCAAGTGTGTACGAGGTGTGCCCAGGAGAGCGCTTGGGATACCCAGTGTTTGCTAGGGGTGCCCAAGAGTGTTCTTTGTGCCCGACAATGTACTTGAAGTTTGCAAGACTGTGCTAGTGGTGTTCAAGAGCATGCAAGGGGTGCACAAAGTGATCCAGATGTTACCAAGAAAGTTCTAGGTGTGGCCACGAAAACTCGAGGTGTTGCCCGGAGTGTTCTATGTGCAACCAAGAGTGTGCTAGGGGATGACAAGTGTTTGATAGGAGTGTGCAATGCAGTGATTTTGTGTCCAAGGGTGTGATTGGTGTGCCCAAATTGCTGATACGAGTGTCCAGGTGTATCATGGGGGTGCTCAGAGTGCGATATTGGTGACCAAACATGTGCTAGAGGATGGTACAGTCATGCTAGGGTATCCATTTATGTGATAGGTGTGATAAAGTGGGGCGTGGGTGGCCCACATGTGTTTTTGTTGTGCCAAAAGAGCATTCAGTTTGCCCAGGAACGTGCCATGTGTGCCCAGGAGTGAACTAGAGGCTGGCAGCAGTGTGAGAGGGATGCCGCAGCGTGTGACAGGCTTGTAGAAGTGTGTCCTGGAGGTATGCAAGACTGTGATGGGTGATGGCAAGTGAGTGCTCGGAGTACCTAAATTGTTCTAGGGTTGCCAAACGTGTGATGGGGTGTCCAAGACTGTAAGGGATTGCACAAATGCATGCTCGGGGTACCCAAGCGTGTACAAGGGGTGCCCAAAAGTTTTCTCGGTGTGAGCAGAGTGTATTAGGTGTGACCAGGTGTGAGCTAGGTGAAGGCAAGTGTGTAATAGGTGTGCCCAGATTGTGGTAAGCTTGTTCAAGTAGGTGCTAGGAATGCCCAAGTGTGTGATAGGGGAGTCCAAGAGTGCATTAGGATTGCCCAGAGTACACTAGGCGTGAACAGACTATGCTAGGGCAGCCTAGTTTGTGTTAGATGTTCCAAAGAGAGTGATCAGTGTGCCCAAAGTGTGCTAGGTCTGTCGAATAGTGTGTTGGAGATTGCCAAATGCGTGCGACAGCAGCCCAAGAGTTTACTGGAAGTGAGAGAGTGCGCACTAGTGGTGCCCAAAATTGTGCTGGATGTGATCAAACATGTGCTAGGGGATGGCAAGTGTTTGCCAAAGTGTCCAGGTGTCTGCGCAGGGTGCCCAAGTACGGCTAGTTTGCCCACATGAGTGCTTTGAGTGCCCAAGAGGATGTTAGGGACATCCAAGTGTGTCCTACGGGTGCCCACGAGTGTGCTACGGCATGGCAAGAATGTGATATGGGTGCCCAAGTGTGTTCTCGGCTTGACTAAAGGTGTGGTAGGGGATGACAAGTGCATGCTAGAGTGTGTAAGTGTCTGCTAGAGGTACCTGAGAGTGAGCTACTTTGCACACATTTGTGATCATTCTGCCCAGACTGTACTCGGTATGCCCAAGAAAGTGCTAGTGCAGCCCAAGCGTGTGCGGTTGGTGCCCAAGTGTGGAATGGGAATGCCCAAGAGCGTACTAGGTGATGGCAAATGTGCACGAGGTGTAACAAAGCGTGTAATAGGGTGCAGAAGAGGGTGTCAGGTAAGCCCAGTAGTGATGGAGGTGCCAAGAAAGAGTACTCAGGTTGCATGGAGTGTGCAAGTCTGTCCAACCTTGTGCTAGAGAATGGCAAGAGTGTGATACAGGTGCCTGAATGTGTGCTGAGCATGAGCAATTGTGTACTGGGTGAGCCCAAAAGAATGCGAGGTCTGTGTAAGAGCATTTTAGGTGTGCCAAAGAGTATTCTAGGTGTGCCTAAGCCCGTTCTAGGGGTGTCCAAGAGCTTTCCAGTTAGACCCAAGATTATTCTAGGTACACCCAAGTGTGTTTCAGGTGCGCACAAAAGTGTTCTTGGTGTGCCCTAGAATGTGATAGGTGTATCCGAGAGAGCGCTCGTGTGCTGAAAAGTGTTTTAGGGATGGCCAGGCATGCCAGACATGCAAAAGGGATATCCAAGCATGTACTATATGTTCCCGAGTGTGTACAAGGGCTGCTCAGAGTGTGATAGGGGTCACCAAACATGTGCTAAGAGATGGCAGGCACATCCTAGGATATCCAAGTGGGTTCTAGCGTGCCAACGTGGGGCCGAGGGTGGCTCAAATATGTGGTTGCTGTGCCCTGGGTGTGCTCAGTGTGCCAAAAATGTACCATGGGTGCCCAAGAATGAGTTAGGGTATGGCAGCAATATGCTAGATTTGGCCAAGCATTTGATAGCGTTGCAGAAGTGTGACCTCGGGTTGCCCAGGAGTTTACTAAGTGATGGCAAGTGTGTGCTAAGATTGCCCAGATTGTGCCAGGGTTGTTCACGCGTGTGATAGTGGTGTGCTGTGCTGTGGGGCAAGCATGTGCTGTGGTGCACAATCGTGTACTGGGAGTGTCCAGTGGATGCTAGAGGTGACAACGTGTGTGCTCAGTGTACCCAGAGTGTAATACGGGTGAAGAAGATAGTGCTAGGTGTGGTACTGCGTGTTCTATGGGTTCCCAAGAGTGTTCTGCGTGTGGCCAAGAGTGTACTAGTTGCGAACAAGTGCGTTATAGGGGGCCCCAAGTGTGATCCAGTGGTGCCCAAAAGTTTTCTAGGGGTGCCCAAGAGAGTGCTTGGGGATCGCAAGAGTCTGCCAGGTAGGCCAATGTGTGCTAAACGTGTCAAAGAGTGTGCTCAAAGTGTGCTAGCGCTGTCCCTGAGTGGCTAGAGAATGACCATTGTGTGCTACGTGTGCCCAAGAGTGTGAGAGGAGTGAGAAAGTATGGGATAGTGGGCATAGAGCGTGCTGGGAGTGACCACACATGTACTAGGAAAGACCAAACATGTGCTAGCAGATGGTGATTGTCTGCTACGGTGCTAAATTGGGCTAGGTTGCCCAAATGCATGATCAGAGTGCCCATGTGTGTGCTAGGGTTGCCCAAAAATGTGATGGGCTGCCCAAGCGTGTGGTAGTGGTGCCCAAAAGTGTGGTTGTAGTGTCCAAGGGTGTGATGGGGGTTCCCAAATGCATCCGAGGGGGGCGAAGAGAGTGTTCAGTGTGACCAGAGTGTGCTGGGGTTGTCGAAGCTTGTGCTAATGCACGACAAGAGTGTGATACAGGTACCCAAGAGTATGATCGGAGTGACCAAGTGCATGCCAGGGATAACCAAGAGCGTTCTAGGTGTGCCCAAGAGTGCAATAGGTGTTCCCAAGTGTTTTCTAAGTGTTCTCAAGAGCATGCTAGTGGATGGAGGAGTATGACAGGAGTATCCAAGTAAGCGCTGGGTGCCCAAAAGCGTTCTAGGGATGTCCAAGTGTGATGCAGATGGTGGAAAGTGTGTGCTGGGAGTGCCCCGATTGTGCTGAGGTGTTTCAAGAGTGTGGCAGGTGTGACCAAGAGAGGGATAGGATTGCCCAAGTGTGTGCTAGAGGTGGCCAAGGGCGTGCTAGTGCATCCCCAATTTTACTCGGTGTGCCCAGGGGTGTGCAAGGCGTGTCCAAGGTGTGATAGAGGTGACCAGTGTATGGTACAATTGCCAAACTTTGTGCTCAGTGTGCGATATGAGCATCCAGAGGGTGCTAGAGAATGACATAGTGTGCTATGGATGCCGAAGAGTATGCTAGGAGTGAGCAGGTGTGTGATAGGCTGGACCAAACATGTGCTGGAGGATGGCAAGTGTGTGCTAGGGTATCCGAGTGTCTGCTAGGGATGTCCAGGAGTGGACTAGTTTGCCGAAATGTGTGATCAGATTGCCCAACAAAGTGGTAGGAGCGCCCAAGTGTACGATAGGGACGCCAAAGAGAGTTCTGGTGTGACCTAGAGTGTACTCGGGGATGACAAGTGCGTGACAGAGGTGTCCAAGGGTGTGATTATTTTTTTAGATTAATTTTTTATTTTTTTTTAATTTGGCGATACAGCACTGAAACAGGCACTTCGGCCCACCGAGTCTGTGCCGACCAACAACCACCTATCTTGACTAACCCTACACCAACCCCATATTCTCTACCACATCCCCACCATTCTCCTGCCACCTATCTACACTAGGGGCAATTTACAATGGCCAATTTAGCTATCAACCTGCAAGTCTTTTGGAGGTGGAAGGAAACCGCAGCAGACACAGGGAGAACTTACAAACTCCGCACAGGCAGTACACAGAATCGAACCCTGGTCGCTGGAGCTGTGAGGCTGCGATGCTAACCACTGCGCCACTGTGCCGCCCATCCTGTGCTGGTGTAAACAAGAGCGTGTTGGCGATGCCGAACAGTGCAATAGAGATGCAAAGATTGCAATAGAGGTGCCCAGAGTGTCATCGAGATGCTCAACGGTGCCATACGGTAGTCAAAGTATACTATGGTTCACCAAATGTGTACTAGGTGATGGCAAGTGTGTGCTAGGAGTAACCAGAATGCTCTAAGATTGCTGAGAAGGCTGGTAGGAGTGCCCAGGTTTATGCCATGGGTGCCCAACAGGCGCTGGAGGTAACCAGTGTGTAACAGTGGTGCTAAAGAGTCTTCTGGGTGCCCAAGAATGAACGCGGAGATGGCAAGATTATGCCAGTGGTGACCACGAATCTGGTGGGGTGCACAAGCGTGATATAAGGAAGCAGCGTGGGTGCTATAGGTGATGAAAATAATGATCAGTTTGCCCTGAGTGTGATAGTGTTATCCAATAGTGTGCTAGAGGATGCCAAAAGTGATACAGGTGCCCAAGAGTGTGCTCAGTATGCCCAAGGATGTGCCATGTGTGCCCAAAAGTGAGCTCGAAGATGACAGCAGTGTAATGATGGGTACCCAATCGTGTACTAGAGATACAGAAGTGTATCCTAGTGTGTGCTAGGTGATGGCAATTGTGAGCTATGAGTTCCCAGATTTTGCTAGGGTTGCCCAAATGTGCTGGGCGTACAAAAGTGTGCAACAGGTGCCCAATGAGCTCCAGAGGTGCCAAAGGGTGTGGTCAGTATTCCCAGAGAGTGTTCGGTGTAACTAAGTTTGAGCTCGGCGAAAGCAAGTGCTTGATAGGAGTGCCCAGATTGTGATAGGGTTTTTCAAGTGTTTCATAGGGGTGTCCAAATGTGTACTAGTGATGCCGAAGAGGGGTCTGGTTTGCCCAGATATGTGCTCGGAATGTCCAAGAAAGTGCTAGTGCTAACTAAGCCTTTAGTAGTGATGCGCAAGAGTGTACTAGGGGTGTCCGAGAGTACTCTGGCGTATCCAGTAGTGTGCTAGGTGATGGCAATTGCCAGTAGTTACTACAATGTTCTAAGGTTGCATCATGGTGCGATAGAGGTGCCTAAGTCAGTGCAGCAGCATCCCAAGAGTGCACTCGCTGTGCACAAGCATGCGCTTGGTTTTCTTAAGATTGTGATAAGGGTGACGATGTGCATTCTGGGATGCCCAAGAATGCGATAGGGCAGGCCAAGAGTATGCTAGGGTGTCCAGAGAGAGCTATGTTTGCCCAATAGTGTACTAGGCGTACCCAAGTGAGTGATGGAGGTGCCCAAGTGTATACTGGGGCATCCCAAGAATGTACTAGGTGTACCCAAGCATGACCTTGTGGTATCAAGAGTGTGATATGGGTGCCGAAAAGGGTTTTGCTGTGCCCAATAGAGTACTCAGGGATGGTGAGAGTGTACGGGCGGTGTCCAAGAGTGTGTTGGGGTACACAAGAATGTGGTAGGACAGCCCAGTGCCTAATTGTGGTGCCGAAGAGGCAGGTCAGTGTTCCCAGAGTGTGCAAGGGTTGTCCAAGAGTGTGCTGGAGAATGACAAGAGTGTGCTACAGGTGTGCAAGGGTGTGCGAGGAGTGAGCACATATGTGTGAGCGGTGCCTAAGAGCGTGATAGGGGTACCCAAGATTTGTGGCAGGCAATGGAAATTGAGTACGATGAGTGTCCAGAAGGCTCTGTGGTTGCTGAAGAGTGAGATAGGTTGCTGACGTGTGTTCTGGGGAGCCCAAGGGTGTTCACGGGAAAGTAAGAGTGCGTCAGTGGTGTCGAAGAGTGTGCTGGGTTCACAAGACCGTGATCGGGCTGCCCAAGTGTGTAATAGATGTGTAACGTGTAATAAGGGTGCCCAAAGCGTGATAGATGTGCTCAAGGGCGTGCTATCGTCACCCAGAGTGTACTAAGGGTGACCAAATGTGAGCTAGGGTTGCCCAGAGGGGTGCCCAAACACGTGAAAGAGATTAGCAGGAATGTGCGAGGTAGTCAAGTGTGTCTGAGATGTGGCCACGTGTGTTCTAAGTGCTCCCTGAGCACGCTACTGGATGTCAAGTGTGTACTACATGTATCTCAGGGAGTACTGGCGCGCCTAAAAGTGTTTTAGGTGTGCCCCAGTGTGTGATCGATGAGAACATGTGGGTGACAGGAGTGCTCGGATTGTGCTAGGGTTGTTCGAAAGTGTGAAAGGAGTGAAAAAGAGTGTGATATTGGTAAAACAGAGTGCGATGGGGGTGAACATGTGAGGGATGGGTGTGCCCAGAGAGTGATTGACGTGCCCAAGGGTATGCTAGTTGTGTACAAAGGTATGCTAGTTGTGCCCAAGGATGTACTAGGGGTGATAAGAGTGTGATAGTCGTTGGCAAACATTTGCCAGGGGATGGGAGGATTATGCTACCGTGTTCAAGTGGTGCTCGGTGAACTAAAGTGGGGGCTAGAGTTGCCCAAATGAGCTCTTGTTGTGCCCAGTGTGTACAAGAACGTGCCAAGGGTGCCTAAGAGCCTAATGGGGATGGTAACAGTGTGATAAGGGAGAAGAAGTATGTCCTAGGGATGTCCAAGAACAAAAGAACAGAGAAATAGGAGCTGAAGTAGACCATATGGCCCATCGAGAGCCTGCTCCGCCATTCAATACGATCATGGCTGATCTTGGGCTTCAATTCCACTTTCTTGCCCGCTCCCCATATTCCTTAATTCCCTGCAAGACCAAAAATCTATCTATCCCAGCCTTAAATCATGGAGCATCCATAACCCTCTGAGGTGGAGAATTCCAAAGATTCACAAGCTTGGGCACACCGGCCAACTATTCCTATCCCCTATCACACATTTGTCCACACCTATCACACTCTGGGCATTCCTAGCACACTCTGGGCATACCAAGTACATACTTGGGGGCCACTATTACACTCTTAGTCCCCCTATCGCACACCTGGACAACATTCACACTTTCTTGCGCACCCCGAGGGAACACTTCTGCAGCCTTGCACATGCTTGAGCACCCCATCACACTGCTCCTATCCCATAGCTCACTCTTGGTCAATGCTAGCACACTCTTGAGCAGACGAGTACAATAAGGGCACAACAAGTAGACATTTGGGCAAACATAATCCACTGTTTGGCACCCCTGTCACACTCTTGGCACACTATCACATTCCTGCCAATCTCTAGCGCATGTTTGGGCGCCCTTACAACACTCTAGGCACCCCTATTACGCATTTTGGCAACCTTGTACACTTTGGACTACCGTAGCACACACCTGGGCTCCTCTAGCGCTCTCTGGGTACCCCTAGTACACGTTTCAGCACCTATATTGCACTCTTGGTCACCCTTACCAGGCTCTTGGGCACCCCTATTACATTCCCAGCACCCATAGCACCCACTTGCCATTACCTAGCACATATCCAGTACACTCTTGGCACACCCATTGCATGCTTCAGCACCACTTCGACATTCTTTGCACACCTAGTCCACTCTTGGGCACACCTATTACTCTCTTGGGCACGTCTATGACATGCTTGGGCACCCACAGCACAATCTGCACATCACTAGCGCACTATTGCCATCCACGTTCATACTGTTGGGGACCTCGAGCACACACTTGGGCACCACTGGCTCACTGTTCCCATCCGCTGGCACATGTTTAGCAACACCGAGCACACTCTGGGCATCAATAGCAAACTCGCTCCCACTTCTATAACACTCCTGGACACCACGTAGATGCTTGGGCACCTCTATTACACACATGCTCACTCCTAGAACACACTTGGGCACCTGTAGCACCCTTTTGTCATTCTCTTGCACACCCTTGGATACCCCGATAACACTCTGGGCTCACTGAGCACTCTTTCTCACATTTACCACACGCTGGTAGCACCTAACATACTCTGGGCACCCATGGTACACTTTTGGACACCACTGCCACTCTCTTGCAATCCCAAATACCATCCTGGAAACCCGAGAACACTCATCAGCACCATAACACACTCTGGACAACACCGGAACAGTCTTTGACAGCCCTGTCACACTTTAGAAACCCTAAGGCATACTTGGGTACCCCAAGTACACGCTTCATTACCCCTATCATGCATTTGGGCATCACTGGCGGATGATTCCCAACCCCTGGCACATGTCTGGCCCCACATTTCACACTGTGGACATCCGTCGCACAACATCAGCATCCTTAGCACACACTTGGGTGCCCAGTACACTCTTGTCATTCTGATAGTATACACCTGGGGACTCGGAGCACCTTCTTGTGCACGCCAAACACACACATGGACAGCGCCAGCACAATTTGGGCGCTTCTACCACACACGTGCCATCACCTATCACGCTCTAGGACATTTCTAGGACACGCATCTGCAACACTGGCACATGTTTTGACACTCCTAGCACTCTGCTGCCATCCCAAATCTCGCTATTGGGCACACCCTTGCACCTTCCTGGGCATACGAGCACAGCATGGGCATAACAAGCAATCATTTGGGCAACTCTAGCCCTTTCTTCGTCACCCCCATCACACTCTTGTTACCCGAGAACACACCTGCCAATCGCTAGCACATGTTTGGTCACCCCTATCAAACTCTGGGCACCCTAGGACATATGCAGGCACCCCTTGTACAATCTGGGATACCCGTGCACAATTTTGGGCACATCGATCACACACTGAGCATCTCTAGTTCCCTCGTGAGCACCTTTACTACACTCTTGGACACCACGAGCGAACTCTTGCCATCACTAGTACACTGTTGGGCACCCCAAATGCACTTGGGCACACCTAGCAAACTCTTAGTCACACCAATGACACACGTAGGAAAATCTAGCCCAGTCTTGGACACCCCTAGCACACGCTTGGACACCCTAGCACATGTTTGGCCATCCCGAGCACACGTTTGGGTACCACTAGAATGCACGTGGGAACCCCGATCAAACTCTTGGGCACCCCAAGTGCGCTTTGTGCACCTCTAGTATACACTTGGACAATCCTAGCTTAATCTGGGCACTCCTAGCACTCACTTGGCTACTCTTAGGGTACACTCCTGCAACACTTGCACACACTTGGGAACCCCTATGACATTGATGTCATCCCCTAGCTCACTTTTGGGCATACATGGCAACATCTGGAGCGTACCAAGCATACTCTCATCACAATAAGTGCACATTTGGGCAACCCTAGCCCCCACTCTGAACTCCCCTAGCACACCTGTGAACACCTTATCACACTCCGGCTATCACTTTGTACATGATTGTTCAGCCCCTAGCGCACACCTTCTCACTTCGAGCAAAATCTTGGGCACCCCTATCACACTCTTGAACAACCCTAGCACAATCTGATCACTCCAAGCACACATTTGCCTTCACCTTGCATTCAGTTGGGCCGCTTAATACACGATGGGCACAACAAGCACCCACATCGGATCCTCTAGCATGCACTGCTTCACGCCTAGAACACGTTTGGACCCTCCACCACTCTCTTGGACACAGCTATCACTCTCTTACCGTCACCTCGCACACTCTTGGGCACACATAGAAAACTCTTGGCACTCCAATAACTCTCTTGGGAAAACCTAGCTCACACTTCTGTACCCTATTGCACTCTGAGCGTATCTCTATCACACACTGGGCTCCCGTAGGACACACTTGTGCACCCCATCACACGCTTGGATACAATTGCCACACACTTACAATCCCCGATTACACTCTTGGTCATCGCAGAACACTCTTTGTCACTCTTAGCACTCTCTGGGAATCCCCAGTACACACTTGAGCAGCGTTGGTGCACTCTTGGGCAGCCCTAACCCCTTCGTGGGCAGCCCAAGCACACTCTGGGCAGTCCGATCACATATTTGGTCAAACTAGCCCACTCTTGGGCAACCCTAGCAGACACTTTGACACCTAATGCACACTTACCATCCCCTGCCACATGTTTGTTACCGCTAGCACAGACTTGGGCATCCCGATCATACACTTGAAGACTCCTACTACACTCTTGGGCACCGTGAGCATACTTGGTAGCTCACTCTTGACATTCGCTAGCACACTCTTGAACAGCCTGAGCAGACACTGGACACACTGATCACTCGCATTAGCACCTCTAGAACAAACTGGGCACCCGTATTACATACTGGGCACACTGAGTACTCCGTTTCGCACCTCTATTACACACTGGGCTCCCCTGCCATACACTTCTGCACACCAGCACACTCTTGGACACCACTGTCACACTCTTGCAATCCTCAAGCACGCTCTTGGTTACACCTAGTACAACCCTGGGCAAAATCACCACACTCATGGATAAGCCTAGTACATACTGGGCACCCCGAGTACATTCTAGGTAACCCCTATCACACACTAGTGGACCCATATAACACTCTTTAACAACTCCAGCTCAAACTGGGCACTCCTAGCAGTAATGTGGGCATCGTTACCACACTCTGGTACACCGAGCACGGCCTTGGCCACCACTAGCATACACTTGGGCACGACTAGAACAATTTTTCGCACACCATCATTCCCTTGGACACACATATCACATTCTTGCCATTACCTAGCACACACTTGGGCACTCCTAGAACTCCTTTAGACACACCATCCTTCTCTTGGACACCTCTATCACCCTCTTGCCATCCCCTAGCACACAATTGGGCAAACCGAGCACTCACTTTGTCACGTTTCTCATACCCTAGACCCCCCCTAGCTTATTTTTGTGCAACCCAGTGCACACCTGGACACCACTAGCAAACTCTTGCCATTCCTGAGTACACTCTTGGGCACACCATAACAACCTTCGGCAGCCCTATTACGCTCTGGGCACCCAGGCGCTCTCCTGGGTGCAGTTAGTACAATCTTGTGCACCCCTAGTTCACACTTGTGCTCCCATAGTTCACGCTTAGGCACTCCTAAGACACTCTTGGGCAACCCTAGCACATTCAGGGCACTCCTATCACGCACTTGCCATCACCTAGTACAGTCATAGGCACCCCTAGTACAATTTTGGGCACACCAAGTACATTGTGGGCACACCGAGTACACTCTTGGGCACCCCAATAGACCCTTGGACAGTGCTACTGCACCCCTGGGCACTCCTATCACTTTTCTGGCACAACTAACACACTCTGTGCACATCAATTACGCCTCTTGCCAAAATGGTGCACGCTTGGGCACCCTAGCAGACACATGGAAACGCTAGCACACACTTGACATCCCTTAGCACATGTTTGGTCGACATTATCGCACTCTTGGGCACCCCGAGAACAATTTTGTGTCACTCTTTTGGACGCACCTATCACACCCTTGCCATCCACTATCAAGCTCTTGGGCACACCTGGAACACTCTTGGGCCGTCCTAGCGTGCTCTTGGGCACCACTATCACACACTTTCTCACTCCTAGCCCACTCAGTGGATTCCAAGTACACTCCCGGGCAACGCTAGCACACACGTGTTCACTCCGATCAGACTCTTACCATTCTCTAGCACACTTCTGGATACACCAAGCACACTTTGGGGACACAGTGTACTCTTTTTGTCACCTCTAGAATGAACTGGAGTCCCTTAGCACATTGTTATGTACCCGGCACATTTTTGGGCACCACTGGCAAACTCTTGACATCCCCAAGTACAGTCCTGTACACCCCACAACACTCTTGGTCACCCCTACCACACTGTTGGGAAACCCTAGATAATTCTGGGTACACCTAGCACACATTTAGCCACTCCTCTCACACTCTTGAGCACTGGTAGCACACTCTGGGCACACTGAGCATTCTTTTTGACAACTCTACCACACGCTGGGATCCCCTAGCACACTCGTGTAAGCAAAAACACTCTTGAACACCACTGGCACATGCTTACCATCCCCGAGTGCCCTCTTGAGCTGCACTTGTACACTCTTGGGAACTCCGAGTACAATTTTCTGCAACCCTAGCACACTCTTGGGCACACCTAGCTAACTCTGGACATAGCAAGCTCACATTTGGCAAACTAGCACCCTCTTGGCCACCTCCAGCAGATACTAGCCATCATCGGGCATTCTCTTTGTCACACTTATTACAAACTTGGGAAACCGAGAATATTCTGAGTACATACTTGCCATCACCTGGCACACTCTCGGATACAGAACTGACTCAGTCACAGAAGACAGAGGGTAGCAGTGGAAGGGTGCTTTTCTGAATGGAGGGATGTGACTAGTGGTGTTCCAGAGGGATCAGTGCTGGGATCTTTGCTCTTTGTGGTATATATAAATGATATGGTGGAAAATGTAGCTGGTCTGATTAGTAAGTTTGTGGACCACACAAAGGTTGTTGGCGTTGCGGATAATGAAGAGGATTGTCAGAGGATACAGCAGGATATAGATCGGTTGGAGACTTGGGTGGAGAAATGGCAGATGGAGTTTAATCCGGACAAATGTGAGGTAATGCATTTTGGGAGGTCTAATGCAGGTGGGAAGCATACAGTAAATGGCAGAACCCTTCGGAGTATTGACAGGCAGAGAGATCTGGGCGTACAGGTCCACAGGTCACTGAAAGTGGCAACGCAGGTGGATAAGGTAGACAAGAAGGCATATAGCATGCTTGCCTTCATCGGTCGGGGCATAGTGTATAAAAATTGGCAAGTCATGCTGCAGCTGTACAGAACTTTAGTTAGGCCACACTTAGAAATTTGCATGCAATTCTGGTCGCCACACAACCAGAAAGACGTGGAGGCTTTGGAGAGGGTACAGAAGAGGTTTACCAGGAGGTTGCCTGGTCTGGAGGGCATCAGCTATGAGGAGAGGTTGGATAAACCCGGATTGTTTTCACTGGAACGACAGAGGTGGAAGGGCGACATGACAGAGATTTACAAAGTTATGAGCGGCATGGACAGAGTGGATAGTCAGAAGCTTTTTCCCAGGGTGGAAGAGTCAGTTACACGGGGCATAGGTTTAAGGTGATAGGGGCAAAGTTTAGAGGGGATGTGCGAGGCAAGTTCTTTACACAGAGGGTGGTGAGTGCCTCGAAATAGCTGCCGGGAGAGGTGGTGGAAGCAGGTACGATAGCTACGTTTGAGAGGCATCTTGATATATACATGAATGGGATGACAATCGAGGGATACGGTCCCTGGAAGTGCACAAGGTTTTAGTTTAGGCAGGCATCAAGATCGGCACAGGCTTGGTGGGCCGCATGGCCTGTTCCTGTACTGTACTGTTCTTTGTTCTTTGCTCTTGAACACTCATCATTTGCCCTCGGGCGCCCCTGGTGCACTTTGGAGCACACTTGGCTTTCTCTTGGCAACGCTCTCAGGTACTTGCTTACTCTGCACACTCTTGGTCACCTGTATCACACTCTTATCCTTCTCCAGCACGGTCTTGAACTCTGGGCAAACTATGCACTCCCTTTGGCACCAAAATCACTCTCATGTGCACCCCAGCACACTCCTGGAAATCACTGGCACACTCTTGCCATCCCTGAGTACATTCTTCGGCACACCACAACACCCTTCGGCATCCCTATCAGACTCTGGGCACGCCAAGCGGTCTCTTGGGCAACTCAAGTGCACTCTTGGGCACACCCTGCGCATACTTGGGCACACCTAATACACAGTTGGGCAAACCTAGAACATTTTGTACACTCCTAACACACACTTGGCATCACCTATCACACGCTTGGGTTCCCATAGCATACTGTAGGGCACACCAGTGCCCTCGTGGGCACTCCCAGAACATTCATGGGAACACCCAGAACACTCTTGCGCGCATCCACAACACTCTTTGGTTCCCCTATTACCTTGTTGGGCACACCAGCACGCTCTGGGCACTAAGAGTACACATTTGGTCAAACAGGACCACCCTTGGGCAGTCCTAGCAAACACTTGGACACTCTTAGTGGATACTTGCCATCTCACAGCACATGTTTAGTCACGCTAACCGCATATTTGGTTCACCCTAGCACAAGCTTGTCATTTTCTAGCGCAATCTTGGACAAATTTTCATTCTCTGTGCACACTGAGCACTCTCTTTGGCACCTCTAGCTAACATGGGCATACCTAGCACTCCCTGGGCACCCCTCGTACAGACTTCCCTTCAGGAGAGGAGGGAAGTGGGGGAGGGGAGCGGAGGTGCCCCCAGAACACATTTCGGCACCACAACACTCCCGTGAACACAACCAGGGCCGTCTTAGGTGCACCTACAACGCTCTAGCGTAACCCTGGAATGCTCGTGGGAAACCATAGCACCCATTTGCTCACTGCGAGCATGCTCTTTCACACCTGTATCACACTCTTGTTATTCTCTATCACACCCATGAACGGCGCCCGCACAGGCTGCGTGCACTGAACACTCTGTTGGGTACAACAGCACACCCTTGGGCATCCCTACTCGACTCTTGAACGGCAGGAGCACACTCTGGGTACTCCCATCACTCACTTGCCATCACCAAGCACCCCCTTGTCCAACTCTAGCCTACACATGCGCACGCATAGAACATTTTTGGGCACCGCGTGCACACCCTTGACACCACTGACACACTCTTGCCATCCCCGGGTACATTCTTGGGCACCCTGGATCATTCATTATCACCCCTATCACGCTCTGGTCACCACTTCCAGACTCTTAGTCAGCGTTAGAACATTCTGGTCACTCCAAGCACACACTTGCTATCATCTAGTACAGTCTTGGGCACCCCCAGCAAACTCTTGGGCACCCGGTACCCTCTTGGGCTACAATATTACAATCTAGGGCACCTCTAGCAGACTCTTGGACACTCCTATCACGCTCTGGGGAATACCTAACACTATCTTGGCACTCAGAGTGCACATTGGGTCAAACTAGCTCAATCTTGGGCAGTCCGAGCAGACAGTTGGACACCCTTGCACACACTTATCATCCCTTAGCACATGTTTGGCCACGCCTATGACAGTTCTGGGCACCCCATTACACTTGGTCTCTCGTACACACCCTTGGGCACCTGTCGCACAATCTTGGCATTCTGCAGTACACTGTTGGACAGCCCGAGCTCTGTCTGGGCACACGGAGCATTCTCTTTGTCACATCAAGCATACACTTGGCTCCCATGTCACACTTTGGCACCCTTAGTACTTTATTGGGTAACGAACACACTCTGTACACCCCATCACACTCTGGACAACACTGGCATACTCTTGTAATCGCCAAGTACATTCTTGGGCACCCCACAGCATTGTTTGGAACTGCTGTCACACACTGGGCATCCCTTCTGCATCCTGGGCACCCATAGTACAGTCTTGGGTCTCCCCATCACGCACCTGTTTACCCTAGCACACTCTTGAGCAACCCTAGCACAATCTGGGGACTCATATCACACACGTTCCATCAGCAAGCACAGCCTTAGGCACCTTAGAAATCATTTCTGCAGCCCTTGCACATGCTTGGTGTTGAAGAAAATCCAGATTGTGCCCAATTGTTGAACATATTCTCCGGACTCAGACGTTGAGAACAAACTTTTTATTGCATGATATCATGGGGGAGCACACCTTACCTGAATGCAGTCCAGTGCTGCTCCCGCCAACTACAAATCGCCGTGGACTTATAAAGTATAAAAGAAGCAGAGCTAGCAGTTTCACAATTAAGCATAAACCACAGGACAACCACAAGACCACCTGCAGCTCTGTGCCCTTTGCAATTTCCGAGGTGAGTAGAGCGTTAGTTCGAGCATAACAAGCTATTGTTCCCTATTTAACGCACACACTCCAGGTACTATATTTGGCCGTTACTTCTGGCTAGGTTGCACAAACATGATAAGAGTGGAAGAGTCAGTAACGGATACTCTGCTTTCACTTCCCCAAAATCCATCATGAGCTCTGTCCCTTCCTAAGCCAGATGACTGTGGTCAGTTGCTCTGTCTACATTTCCTGATCATTGGTTAGGTTATCTACAAGCTGCGTCCTGTTTCTCTATTTTTGCAAAGTTAAGAAATAATTAGCAAAGCTCAGAAAATTCTCCAACAATCCCTCCTTTTTTCATACCGTGATAACACAATATCATCGTATGTGGAGGGGAGAGGTATTTAAAGTAGTCATTGAAGCATAATTTATTTCCTGCCATTGCGCTGTACCAGCCGCAAGGCCAAGCTAGCAATACATGATTGATTAATCTCAGCTTAAATGACCCCATAAAATTCTGTTCTTAAAATTCTAAAATTCCGTTCTCACAGTCCCCTCTTGACTCTTCAACAACCCTTTTAAGAATCCTTCCCTTGATCACACCTAGGTGCCTTTAATGGTCTCTATTTGTCTAGAAACAGCCTTCAACACCCGGAGGGGTCGCACTCAATACGTCGCCTTCTTATATCACAAGGGGGCAGCGGGAATTTTGTAAAGGCATAAGTTTTGCAGGGGCTTCAAATACTTGCTTACAACATAAAAGGTGGTACACTTGTACAATTAAAAATTCATTTAAACATCACTGTTACATAATCGATTGTATAAACATAATGCAATTTCATAAAGTACATTGATCATTCATTTGCTCACTTTAAGTACAAATGAGAAGGTTATCCAATTACCCTTTTTATGGCATAACTAATTGTCCCTCCTTTTACAGAGCAAGTTCAAACACTAATTGCTTTTCGGGTAGCTGTCCTGTATTCATACATCCTCTTGCATTGCCTAATTAATTTCTTAAGTTGCCAAATTAAGTACGTCACATCTAACACCATGATACCCAAAACCACTATCAGGACATGGGAGATAATTCTAAACCAGGGGTGTATCTGCAAGTCTGACCCCCAGTTCCATAAGTCCTCCTTCCAGGTGGAATCATTTATCTTGTCAATCTCATCTTGTCGCATCTTCGACTGTTGTTCCAGCTTGCAATGGCTTCCAGCTGCTGTCTCTCTTTACCCAAGCGTCTTAGCAATGGCTGAATAATATATTCATATTCTCGGAGGTAATTTGTCAAATCCTCCTTAATACTTTCTGTCACAGTTATCGTTTCTGTCTTTTGCTCATGTATCTGTACCAACTCCACCTTCCCTACTCGGGTTGGTAATTGTGGGTTGAACCAAAACATACTGTTGTTCACTGGACAAGTCCGTTTATGTCCATACTGGGACTCCTTCGATGTGGTGGTTAAGCAATATCTCCCCTTTCCCATATAGGCCACATGGGTTAGTCCTGACAATGCTTTCCTAGTCTTCATGGTGCAATTTACAGTGGTATTAAATCCACATTTTGATTCTGCCGTTTTATATATAGGACGAGGACACATGATCACCTGGTTTTCCAGACTACACTCAGACAATGGACAATGTTGTTCCAATTACCTCTTTGCCAATTTCCACAACATATTGTAAAATATTATTGTATTTTATGTAATCTTTTCCCCTTATCACTCCTATATTTTCTACTTCATGTAATTGTATCCCGAACTTATCTCTCAGAATTACAGGTATTCCCAAGACTACTCCAATAGTCATAGATCCTGTATTTACACATTCCTGACCATTCCAACCTTAAGTTTTCTGAGTTGGCACCTGATAATTTTATCATTTGTGTGACTAGCTAAGTACTCCAACTGGGTGTAATTGATCCAAACTGGTACCTGTCCTGCATCAATTTGCCTGCAATTTTACTTCGTTTGTTCTAACATCCACGGACCATATGTACTACAAACACTTTCATTATTTGAAATGTCGTGGACCTCCTTTACCTTTTCTATGATATCATTAATAGTATGAGCATGACCTTCCCTTACTCTCACCAGTCCTGTCACCGTTTTTGACAGATCCTGTCCTACTTTAGCTGCACCACTTCTGTGCCTTTTGTTCCTTTTAAAAAAAATATCCTTTACTAGCTGACTGAGAGTTCTAACCTTCTGGCCCACATTTTCCAAATCTATAGTATTGACAATTGAAGTTCCTGTATTAAGGACTGTGGCTGCGTCATTCACTAAACTGCGTTTATGGCTCTTTCCCTTTATTATTTTCTCATTACCAAATTCCTGTCTCAACAATTGTTACAGTAATACCTTGTACAACTCTCGGGTCTTCTCAAGGCACCAGTCAGGTAGCAGGATATCTGAGAAAATCAATATTACCGGTACCAACTCACGCTTTACATGATCATATACAATTTTATTAGGTTTTATTATCACAAGTCTATTTTCTAGTCCTGTAGTCAAGACCGGGCAAGGGAGACCAGTCACTTTTGGCTGTTGGGTCGTAACCTTACTCGTCGGTAATTCGGATGTGGGGTTAAATGTGGGGGTTGTTGCTTCTTGTCTGTTTAATCTCATAACCAGAAATAGGAACACTCCTTTTTTTTTAGAGCTTTAATATCTTGCGCTCGGGGAGTTCGAGGATTGTCTGCACTCACTTTTGCTCTGTCTCATGCTTTCCCTATGTTATTATTATTCCCAAATAAGAAACCTTTTCCTTCATTATTGGTGCCATTTTCAGCCTAACTTTCACTCTAACCTTCTTGAAGGAAGGTGGAATATCGATGGATTATTATAAAATCCCTGGGAGAGACACGTCCAGATGTACTGTTGTCCCTTGAACGTAAATGCAAATTTATTTTGACACTCTTGTGCCAACTGTATGGACCGGAACCCATTGCTAATGTCCAACACAGTAAACCACTGATTTGCTACTTTCTAAAACTTTGATTGTCCTCTTAAATATCAGATAAATTTCCCTTTTAGTGCTTTAAATAACCACTCATATCAGTTAAATTTTGTTTATTGATTCCAATTTCTTATGCCCAGACTTGGTTGTACTTTTTGTACGTTCAGGACAGAAGTGTTTGCAACTGTCTTTCCTTCTCAAATATTTTGTCTCATTGATAAAGATGCTATGATATTTGATGTCTGCAATTCAGTTTTAAATTCTCTAAGCTGCTTGATCTCTTGTTGTGGCATCCGTTCTCATGTCGCCTTGGAGCCTGCCGTCACCTGCTTAAAAAGAATCCATTGTGGCACGGCCCCTGAACCCAATGGTTTAATTTGTCCAATTCTATCTGTCAACTTAGAAATGTAAAATTTGGCAATGTCCAATATGTATAAATTTGACTCTCAGCTATGCAAAAAGCTGCAGCGGGTTAAGTTCTTTGTTTGTCTCCAAGGGGGCGGAGCAAAACATTCTCAGCTACGTCAGTTTACGAAACCTTTCTTTTCTGATCGAAAAGAACTATCTATTTTAAACCTTTTTTGTCCTTTTGGTATCCTTAGGGTTTAAAAACAACACAATCATGTGTAACATTTTTCAACTTCAAAGGAAAGCATCTCCATCAGGAAAGACA
The DNA here is from genome assembly GCF_036365525.1 of Heterodontus francisci. Lineage (NCBI taxonomy): Eukaryota > Metazoa > Chordata > Chondrichthyes > Heterodontiformes > Heterodontidae > Heterodontus > Heterodontus francisci. The sequence goes on from NW_027140402.1 coordinate 680,361, forward strand.
GCATTTTAGATTAAACTCCAATTGTTTCCAAACTTTTTGTATCTCTTGTCAGAGGTTCCTAATCCAAGGAATTTTATGACAAAGATGATTCCAACTCCAATTCATTGCAATAATATTTAAAAATCAAAACTGCCGATGTTATGTGAGTGAGTCCCCTGTTCGGAACTTAAGACTCCTCCAAAACTCGACATGCTAAACTTGAAAGTTCATTGTGGTTGCAAATGACATTTCCAGTTCTTCAACTTAAACAGGTCAATTAACCTTAACAGTATTAATTCAATTCAGACTTATTAACTTATAATACTTATTAACTACACACAGAACAGAATAGCACGCGCTTATTTTAAAAGATAGGTAAATTACATCGTTTTCTTGCTCTTTCTTCAGGCGCCTTTTCAAATGACTGTAATAAAACCAAAAACTAAAGAAAAAGTTATTTAACATTCTTGCAACAAAATACTTAACACTAGGTCCTTACACAAACTTTAATCTTTTTAAACAGACAGAATCATTCCTATACCTCCTTTTCTATCCTTTCTTTCCCTTAAAACAAGATAACAGTCAGTAAAACATGTCTTCAAATTTAGACTGTAAAATAAAACAATAGCAGAGTTTCCAATTAAAACAATGTTCCAAACCCCAAATTAGATTTCTGCCAGACATCTTCAGACCTTCAAGGCTGAAGCTTATCCCTCAGAAAATTGTTCATTGCCTTTTCACAGTTGCAAAAGCAACTAAAAATAAAACTTTAACTTAAAATATAATTCAATTTTATATCCCATTCCTGGGTGCACAATCTTAAATCGAAATGAACACACTCAACAATCACTTTTCACATTCATTCAATTCCAAACAACTTAATAGACTCATGCTTTTAACATTAAAGCCAGTCAACAAAGAGTTAACGACAGTCAGTTCTACATAATACAAGCTATTCTTCCCAGATATTCAAATCATTCGCGGAAGCTTCCGACATTCTCACAGTCGAATCAAAGACACAGTTACTTGTTTTACTCTGAAACATACCTATCTTTAAAACACAAATTTACCATGCCGCTTCTGCGTCCCCTTCGATGGGGCAAACGGAGTGGGTTGCCTTTCTCCAGAGGACATGGCTTACCTGTCCCCGGGGGCAACCCTTCCTTCTTGGAAGCCGTTGAGTCCACTCTTACTTCTACTTTCTCAAAACCTTCTAAATTTACGAGTTCTTTTCTCTGAATCAAGTCGCATTAAAACACAGGAAAACAAACAAGACACAACAAAACGAATAGACAGAAGGATACGAACAGTCGCAGTTAATGTTAAATTCTCAAGGTCAGCTAACCGGCACACCCCTGTCTCTCAGGCCAACGCTCTTTCATTCTCCCTCGGTCCCACAGCCTCTCTCTCTCGGGCCAGATTCCGGCTCGTGTCCTCAGGAGCAACGATCACGTGCCTGTCGGGTCAATTTGGTAGTTTAGTTACAGCCCCAGTCGTTCACCGTCCCAGACGGTTGTCCTAACTCCTTTTGTCCCACAGCCTCTTTACTCCACCCGGTGGAGGAACAGCTCGTGCAAACTCAAATTTGGATCAGCAAATTACCGGAATTTGGTGCGACTACTACACCGAATTCGCCACATTTTACTGGATTTTCTACTTATCTCCTTTTCAACTTCCCTTCGCGGAATTTTAGATCTTTTCTGATCAGGTTTCAGCCAATTCTTCCTTGACCCCTTTAGTCCCCCTCTCCCAGTTATCTGGCCTCCACGTGAGGCCCAGTCGCCCTCTTAATTCCGGCTCAGGCTGGGTGATTGAGACACTAGGGTCGCAGAAAAGTTAACTTACCCCTGGTCCTGTCGATTAGTTTTTTTACTAGGTTCTTTTGGATCCCGTGAACTCAGGGATCCTGCTGACTACGCCAAACTGTTGAAGAAAATCCAGATTGTGCCCAATTGTTGAACAAATTCTCCGGACTCAGACGTTGAGAACAAACTTTTTATTGCATGATATCATGGGGGAGCACACCTTACCTAAATGCAGTCCAGTGCTGCTCCCGCCAACTACAAATCGCCGTGGACTTATATAGTATAAAAGAAGCAGAGCTAGCAGTTTCACAATTAAGCATAAACCACAGGACAACCACAAGACCACCTGCAGCTCTGTGCCCTTTGCAATGTCCGAGGTCAGTAGAGCGTTAGTTCGAGCATAACAAGCTATTGTTCCCTATTTAACGCACACACTCCAGGTACTATATTTGGCCGTTACTTCTGGCTAGGTTGCACAAACATGATCAGAGTGGAAGAGTCAGTAACGGATACTCTGCTTTCACTTCCCCAAAATCCATCATGAGCTCTGTCCCTTCCTAAGCCAGATGACTGTGGTCAGTTGCTCTGTCTACATTTCCTGATCATTGGTTAGGTTAGCTGCAAGCTGCATCCTGTTTCTCTATTTTTACAAAGTGAAGAAATAATTAGCAAAGCTCAGAAAATTCTCCACCACTTGGACACTCCTAACATCTGCTTCCATCCACTATCACACTCTTGGTTGCCCCTTTCACCTTCTGGACAACATGAGCACTATCTGGGCACAATAGACACACATTTTGGGCACCTTAGCCCACTCTTGGGCACGCCTGTCACACACCTACCAACCTCTATCACATGGTTGGGTATCCTTAGCACACGTTCGGTAACCATGAGCACTCACCTGGGCACACCTAATATCCTCTGGGCTGCCCTTTCATGCACTTGGGTATCTCTGGCATACTCTGGGCATGCCCAGTATACCCTTGCACATAACTTTCATACTGCTGGGAACCTTTATCACACACTTGAACAGTACTAGTACAATCTGGGCACTCCTATCACACATTTTCTATCTTCTAAAACACACTTGGGCACACCTAAAAATCTGTAGGCACACTGAGCAGCCCCTTCTGTTCCTCTAAGACACACTTTGGTAGCCCAGAACACCTTTGGGAACCACATCACTCTCTTGGAGACACCTTGCACTCTCTTGCTATCCCGGTTCACACTCTTGGGCACACCTATCACCCTCTTTTGCATACTTCTCACACCTCTAGGCACCCCTATGATACACTTGGTCATTCCTAGCACGCACTTGGGCACAGCTGGCATGCTCTTCGGCACCATTACCACACACTTGCTCATTCCCAGCGCATTTTTGGTCACCTGCAGCACACTCTTCTCATTCTCAATCACGTCTCGTATACAGCCCTCGTACACTCTGGACACACTGAGCACTTTCATTGCCACATCTATTACATACCTGGCTTCCCATAACACTCTTGTGCACCCCAGGACGCTCTTGGACCCCACTGCCACGCTCTTGCCATCACTAGTACTCTCCTGGGCACCCCATTACCCTATTGGGCACCTCTACAGCACTCTTGGGCACCCGTATTGCTCTCTTGGACACATCTATCGCACTCTTACACACCCCTATCACATTCTGGAACAACCCAAGCACAGTCTGGGCACTCCTATTACAAACTTGCAATCACCTATCACACACTTGGGCCCCCGCAGGACACGTGGGCACCTCTTGAACAGCTTTGGGCACCCCTACACACCATTCTTCACACCAGCATGCTCTTGGACACCACTGGCACACTCTTACCATACGCTAGTACCCTCTTGTGCAACCAGAGAACACTACTGGGTACACCTACAATGCTCTTGGGCTTACCTAGAATGATCTTGGTCCAATCATGCACTTGCTCACACCAAGCACACACTTGGGTACCTGCAGCACTCTTTTGCCATTCTCTTGCACACACTCTGGGCACACTGAACACTCTCTGGGGCTCCTCTATCACACATTGGCCTTCCCTAGCACGTTCTTCTGCACCACCACACACATTTGGTCACCACTGGCACGCTCTTGCCATCACTGAGAAGACTCCCGGCCACTTCTAACATACTCTGGCCACCTCTGGCACATACTGGGCACCTGCAGCACAGACTTCAGCGCCCAGCTTATTCCTGGACACCGCTGTCACACAGTGGACATACTCGTGTACACTCGGGCACACCACTGTACAATTTATCAGTGCTATTACACACTAGGCACCGCAAGCATACACTTGGGCATTCCTCATAGACTCTTGGCACCCCCAGCACTCACATGTGTGCCCGTTTCACAATGTTGATCAACCTGAGGACATTTTAGGCACTCCTGACTCCATCATGCCATCACCTATCACCCTCTTGGGCAGACCTAGTTCAATCTTAGGCATCCCTGGTACACTCTTGGGCACCTCCAGCACACTCTTGGGCACTCGTATCACATTTGTGGACAAACGTGGCACACTTTGAGCACTCCGAGAACACTTTTGGGGAAATTAGCCCATTTTTGGGGAGCCCTAGTTGACACTTGGACACCCGAGCACCTTCTTGGACACCCGTTCCGCACACTTGTCATTCTCTTGCACACTCTTGAACAGATCTAGAACACACTGGGCAAACTCAGCACTCTCTTTAACACCTCAATCATATATGGAGTGGGCAGGAATGTGGAACTAAAGCCCACGATCTGCCATGATTGCATTGAAAGGTGGCGAGGCTCGATGGGCCAAATGGTCTACTTTTGCTACAATATCTTGTGTTCCTCTGTTCTTGAGCACACGTAGGACACACTTTTTCACCCCTATCACTCTTCTGCCATCCACGAGCACATTCCTGGGCACACATGGCACATTTTCAGGCACACTGATCACAAACTGGGCAAGCCTAGCCCCCACTTTGGCACACCTAGTATCATCACGGGCACCTAGTATACTCTTGCTATCTCCTGGCACATGTTGTCCCATCCCTATCACACACTGATCACCCCTGGTAGACACCTGGGCACCCCTAGAACACACTTGGGCACACCTAGCGTATTCCTGGGCACACCTATCACACTCTGCGCCATCACTAAAATCATTCTGGGCACCCCTGTCTCATGTTTTACACCAGTGTCACTCTCTTGAAAACCCTAGCACTATATGGGCCCGCCTATCACCACTTGCTATCATCTAGATCGCTCTTGGGTACCTCTAGCATGCTCTTGCTCATCCCTACTAGACGCATGCTCACTCCTATCACACTCTTGGTCATCTGTAGCACACGTTTGTCATTCTTGGAGAGGCATAGCACATGCTAGACACCCTGGTACACGCCTGGGCACCCCATCACACTCGTGGCACCACTATCACATTCTTGGGCAAACCTAGTACTTTGGGCACACCAATAACACATCTAAGCTCTGCGGTCCTGCCACATCCAGTCGTCAGTGGTGGTGGACAATTAAACAACTAACTGGAGGAGGTAGCTCCACAAATATCCCCATCCACAATGATGGGGGAGCCCAGCACATCAACGCGAAAGATAAGGCAGAAGCATTTCCAACAATCTTCAGCCAGAAGTGCTGAGTTGATGATCCAACTCGGCCCCCTCCTGATGGTCCCCAGCATTACAGATGCCAGACTTGAGCCAATTGGATTCACTCCCCGTGATACCAAGAAACGACTGAAGGCACTGGATACTGCAAAGGCTATGGGGCCTGACAATATTTCTGGCAATAGTATCTGAAGACCTGTGCTCCAGAACTTGACGCACACCTCGCCAGGCTGCTCCAGTGCAGATACAACACTGGCATCTACCCTGCAATGTGGAAAATTGCCCAGGTATGTCCAATACACAAAAAGCATGACAAGTCCAAACCAGTCAATTACCGCTTCATCAGTCTACTCTCAATCATCAGTAAAGTGATGGAAGGTGTCATCAACAGTGCCATCAAGCAGCACTTGCTTCGCAATAACCTGCTCAGGGACGCTCAGTTTGGTTTCTGCCAGGGCCACTCAGCTCCTGACCTCATTACAGCCTTGGTTCAAACATGGACAAAAGAACTGAACTCAAGAGATGAGGTGAAAGTGACTGCCTTTGACATCAAGGCAGCATTTGACCGAGTATGGCATCAAGGTGCCCCAGCAAAACTGGAGTCAATGGGAATTTGGGGGAAAATTCTCTGCTGGTTGGAGTCATACCAAGCGCAAAGGAAGATGGTTGTGGTTGTTGGAGTTCAATCATCTGAGCTCCAGGACAACACTGCAGGAGTTCCTCAGGGTAGTGTCCTAGGCCCAACCATCTTCAGCTACTTCATCAATGACCTTCCTTCAATCATAAGGTCAGAAGTGGGGATGTTCGCTCATGATTGCACAATGTTCAGCACCATGCGCGACTCCTCAAATACTGACGCAGTCCATGTAGCGATGCAGCAAGACCTGGACAATATCCAGGCTTGGGCTGAATATGGCAAGTAACATTTGCGCGACACAAGTGCCAGACAATGACCATCTCCAACAAGAGAGAATTTAACCATCTCCCCTTGACATTCAACGGCATTACCATCGCTGAATCCCCCACTATCAACATCCTAGGGGTACCAATGACCAGTAACTGACCTGGAGTAGCCATATAAATACCGTGGCTACTAAAGCAGGTCAGAGGCCAGGAATCCTGAGGCGAGTAACTCACCTCCTGACTCCTCAAAGCCTGTCCACCATCCACAAGGCACAAGTCAGGAGGGTGATGGAATACTCTCCACTTGTCTGGATGGGTGCAGCTCCAACAAAACTCAAGAAGCTCGACACCATCCAGAACAAAGCAGCCGCTTGATTGGCACACCATCCACAAACATTCACTCCCTCCACCACCGACGCACAGTGGCAGCAGTGTGTCCCATCTACAAGATGCAGTGCAGCAACGCACCAAGGCTCCTTCGACAGCACATTGCAAACCCGCGACCTCTGCCACCTCGAAGTACAAGAGCAGCAGATGCATGGGAACACCACCACCTGCAAGCTCCCGTCCAAGTCACACACCATCCTGACTTGGAGCTATATCGCCATACCTTCACTGTCGCTGGGTCAAAATCCGGGAACTCCCTTCCTAACAGCACTGTGGGTGTACCTACCTCACATGGACTGCAGCGGTTCAAGAAGGCAGCTCGCCACCACCTTTTCCAGGGCAATTAGGGATGGGTGATACATGCTGGCCTGGCCAGTGACGCCCACATCCCATGAATTCATTTTAAAAAATTGACAAACTAGCCCAATCTTGGGCACCTTCAGCAGACACTTGGATACCCTATCACACGCTTTCCATCAGCTAGCATATGCTTGGTTACCCATAACACACTCTTGGCTCCCTATCACACACTTGTTCACTCCTATTGCACACTTGGGTCGACCCAACACGCTCTTGGGCACTCTTTGTACTCACTGAGGCATGCCGAATCTTCATTGGGAACCTCTTGCAAACACTTGCGCATGCCCAGAAAACTTTGGCATTCCAGCAATCTCTTGGATACCCCTATGGCACTCTCGCAATCTCTATCACACTCCTGGAGAACCCTAGCACACTCTTGGGCACCCGTAGAACACTCTTGTCATTCCCTATGGCATTTTTTGACATCATAGTTCGCTCTGGGAAAACTGATCACACTCTATGGTACCTTTAGCGCACACTATACACACCTCGCACCCACAGGACCACCCGAGTGCAGACCTGCGCTTCCCTATCACCAAGTTGAACAACCCTATCACAATCTGTACACTCCTCGCACACATTTGTCATCACGTAACACACTCTTGGCACCGCCAGAACGACTGTCTGAATCCTCAGCAATCCTCCCCGCGCCCCCGCCCACCCACAACAGAATTCTCTTGGTCACACATAGAACACTGTAGCTATCTACTAGCATACACTTGGGTACCCCTGAAATACAAGTGGATACCCCTGGCATGCTTTTGGACGCCCCAATCATGCACTTTTTCACTTCTGTAATACTCTGGGCACTCTAAACATTCATTTAGGCAAACTAGCCCACTCTCGAGCGCATCTAGCAGACACTTGGACACACTAGCACACACTTGCAATTCCCTGACACATGTTTGGTCAACACTTGCACACTTTAGGTCACCACTATTACTCCATTGAAGATGCCTAGAACAACCTTGAACACACCTAAAATGCTCTTGGCACCCCTTGCAGGCACTTTCTCACTCGTTTCATACACTTGGGCACCTGTAGCACACTCTTGTCATTCCCGAGCACACACTCTTGGACAACCCAATTAACCTCTGGGCACACAGCACTCTCTTAGATACCTCTAGCACGCACTGGGCTCTTTTAGCACACTCATGTGCACCCAACAACACACTTGGCACACATGATTGGCACTCTCTGGGCATGCCAAGTGCGCACTCGGACACCCCTAGTTCACTCCTGGGCCCACCCATCACACACTTAGGCATCACGACGACACTATGGGCAACCATCGATCATTCTGGGCACTCCCATAACACGATTGCCATCACTAATCGCACACTTGGCCACACCTACCACACTCTGGAAACACCAAGTACCCCCTTAGCCACTTTTAACACACATTTGGGCAACCCTCAAACACAGTTAGGCACATCAGAACTCTCTTGGATACACCTACAACACACTTGGGCACAGCTTGAACGATCGTGGTCACCCCTATCATGCTCTCGGGCACCTCCAACACTCACGTGCTCACTCCTAGCGCACTCTGGGGCACATGAAGAACACCCTTGCCTTTCTCTAGCACACACTCTTGGACAACCCTAGCACAATCTGGGCACACTGATCACTCTCTTTGGCACATGTGTCACACACTGTGCTCCCCCAGCACATTCTTGCGCAACCCAGCACACTCTCTGACACAACTGGTGCACAATTGCCACCGCCAGGTACAATCTTGGGCACCCCACAGCACTCTCTGGCAAACCTATCATATTTTTAGGCAACCCTAGAACATTGTGGTCACTCCGAGCACAATCTTGCTCTCACCTAGTACAGTCTTGGACAGAACTAGCACAGACTAGGGCACCTGCAGAACTTTCTAGAGCACCTCTTCCAAACTCTTGGGCACCCCTAGCCCCTTATTGGGAACACCTATCACACACTCGCTCACTCCGTTCACACCATTGGACACCCCAGAACTGTCTGAACTCACTGAGCACTGTTTTTGTCATGTGTAGCCTGCACTGGGCTGCACTAGCACCCTCTGGGCACCGTTATAACATACATGAATAACCTTAGCACAATCTGGGCACTCCGAGCAAACATAGTCTTCATCTATCACACTCCTGGGCATCCTTAGTACACTCCTGGGCGCACCATTACACTCTTGGACACGACCAGCACAAGCTTGGACAACCCAATCTCAACTTTGTACACTCCTGTCACTCACATTTCATCACCTAACACACTCTTGGGCACACACAACACAATTTTGTGCCCCCAGCATACTGTTAAACACACCTATCACACTGTTGCCATCCGCTGTCACACTCTTGGGGCACCCCTGGAACACTCTTGGGCCCCCCTAGCATGCACTTGGGTACCCCAAAGGCACACACATGCTCACGCCTAGCATACTCTAGGCACTCTGAACACACATTTCGGCAAACTAGCCCACTCACGTGCCAATCTAGTAGACACATGGTCACACTGGCAAACACTTGCAATCCTCAGACACATGTTTGGTCAACACTAGCACACGCTTGGTTACCGCTATTACTCTATTGGACACACCGAGAACAGCTTGGGCATACCTAATATGCTCCTGGGCACAATTAGCAGACACATGATCAACCGTTGTGCACAGTTGGGTACGAATAGCGCACTCTTGTCATCCTCTAGCACACACTCTTGGACAACCCAATCACTGTCTGGGCACGCAGCACGCTCTTTGTTACCTCTAGCATACACTGGGTTCCCCTAGCACACGCCTGTGCACCCCACAACACTCTTGCACACAACTAGGCATGCCAAGTGCACACTTGGGTGCACTAGTCCACTCCTGGGCACATCCATCACTCACTTAGGCACTACTACCAAACTCTTTGGCATCCCTAAATCATTCAGAGCAATCCTATTACACACTCGCCATCATCTAATGCAGTCTTGGACATGCCTAGTAGACTCTTGGCCAACACTAGCACCTTGTTAGTGTCATAGAGTCAAAGAGAGGGACAGCACAGAAGCAGGTCCTTCGTACCATCGCGTCCATGCTGACCATAATGCCTATCTATACTAATCCCACCTCCCTGCATTAATTCCATATCCCTCTATGCCTTGCTCATTCAAGTACCTGTCCAGATGCCTCTTAAAATTTGCTACTGTTCCTGCCTCCACCACCTCGTCTGGCAGCTCATTCCAGATATCCACTATTCTTTGTGTAAAGAAAATTACCCCTTTGATCCCCTTTAAACCTCCCCCATCTCACCTTAAATCTATGACCTCTAGTTTTAGTCACTCCTGCCATGGGAAACAGACTCTGGCTATCTACCCTATCTATGCCTCTCCCAATTTCATTTACCTCTATCATGTCCCCTCTCAGCCTTCTTCACTCCAGGGAAAACAGACCCAGCCTATCCAATCTCTCTTTATAACTCAAGCCCTCCAAACCTTGCAAAATCCTTATGAATCTTTTCTGCACCCTCTCTAGCCTAATCACATCTTTCCTGCAGTGCGCCTACCAGAACTGCACACAGTACTCCAAATGTGGCCCAACCAACTTTATGTCCAACTGTAACATGACGTCCCAAATCATGTACTCAATGCTTCAGCCAGTGAAGGCAAGCCTGTCAGATGCCTTCTTCACCACCATGTCTACCTGCGTTGCCACTTTCAGGGAACTATGTACTTGAACCCCTAGGTCTCTCTGCTCAACAACACTCCCCAGGGCCCTACCATTCACTCTACATGTCCTGCCCTGGATTAACATCTCAAAATGCATCACTACGCACTTGTCTGCGATAAATTCCATTTGCCAATCCCTTGTCCACTTTCCAAGTTGATCTATATCCTGTTGTAACCTTAGACAACCTTCTTCACTGTCCACTATGCCACCAATTTTGGTGTCATCTGAAAACTTACTAATTATTACCCCTACATTCTCATCCAAGTCATTTTTATATATGACAAACAGCAAAGGGCCGAGCACCGATCCCTGTGGCATACCACTGCTCACTGGCCTCCAATCTGAAAAACAACCCTCCACTACCACCCTCTGCGTCCTATCACCAAGCCAATGTTGTATCCAATTGGCAAGCTCACCCTGTATCCCATGTGTTCGAACCTTCCGGAAGGGCCTACCATGTGGCACCTTGTCAAAGGCCTTGCTAAAGTCCATGTAGGCAACATCCATCGCCCTGCCCTCTTATACCTTCTTGGTCACGTCCTCGAAAAACTCAAATTCGTGAGACATGATTTCTCACGCACAAAGCCATGCTAACTATCCCTAATCAGACCTTGCCTTTCCAAATGCATAAAAATCCTGTCTCTCAGAATCCCTTCCAATAACTTTCCGACCATTGATGTAAGGCGCACCGGCCTATAGTTAGTTCTCTGGCTTGTCCCTGCTGCCCTTCTTAAATAAAAGCACAACATTAACTATCCTCCAGTCTTCTGGTACCTCGCCCATGGCTAAGGATGATACAAAACTCTGTGCCAGGGCCCCAGCAATCTCCTCCCGTGCTTCCCACAGCATCCTTGGATACAATCGGTCAGGTCCTGTGGATTTATCCGCCTTAATGAGCGTCCAAGCCTCCAACACCTCCTCCTTTGTAATGTTGATATGCTCCAGGATGTCGCTGTTTCCTCCCTTGAATTCAGCTTCAATGACCTTCTCCACGGTCAATGCTGACGAGAAGAATTAATTTAAAACATCGCCCATTTCCCGTGGCTCCACACATAATTACCACACTGATCCTTAAGGGGACCTATTCTCTCCCTAGCTACTCTTTTTCTCTTAATATACTTCTAGAGTCTTTTAGGATTCTCCTTTATCTTATCTGCCAGGGAAATCTCATGGACCCTTTTCGCCCTCCGAATTTCCTTCTTAAATGTACTCCGACATCACTTATGCTCCTCGATGGACTCGCTTAATCCCAGCTGTCTATACCTGACATATGCCTCCTTCTTTCTCCTGACTGCACCCTCAATATCCCTCGTCAACGAAGGTTCCCTAAACTTGCCAGCCTTGCCCTTCAATCTAACAGGAATATGCCATCCCTGAACTCTTCCTATCTCACTTTTAAAAGCCTCCCACTTGCCAGACGTCCCTTTACCTGTGAACAGCCTCTCCGAATCAACTTTTGAGAGTTCCTGTCTGATGCCATCGAAATTAGCCTTCCCCCAATTTAGGACTTCAACTTGAGGACCAGTGCTATCCTTTTCCATAACTATCTTGAAGTTGATAGAGGTATGTTCACTGGTCCCAAACTGCTCCCCCACTGGCACATCAATCACCAGCCCAGCCTCATTCCCTAAGAGGAGGTCGACTGTAACCCCTTCTTGGGCACACCTCGCATCCTCTGGGCACTCCGACCACCCATTTGGTCAAACTCGCCCACTCTTGAACAACCCTAGCACACACTTGGTCACCCATACCAAACTATGGGCAAAGCAGTCAGCAACTTGGCTACCGTTAACACACACTTTGGCATCCTTTAAACACACGTACGCACACCACCACTCTCGTGGTCACTCCTACAACACTCTTGAGCATACCTAGAACGATGGTGGTCACCCATAGCATGCTCTTGCTAACACCTATCACTCACTTGCTCACACTTCGCACACTCTTGGGCACCTGTATCACGCACTTTCCTTTCTCTAGCACACACTCTTGGACAACCTCAGCACTTTCTAGGCAAACTAATCACTCTCTTTGGTGCATGTATCAGACACTGCGATCCCATAGCAAACTCTTGCGTACCGCATCACACTCTTTGACACAACTGGCACACTCTTGTCATTCTGTATCTCATTCTTGGACACACCTCTCACACGCTGGGCACACTGAGCACTCTTTTTGTCAAGTCTGGCATGCACTGGGCTGCGCTAGCATCCTTTGAGCGCCCCTATATCATACTTGAACAACCCTTGCACAATCTGGGCACTCCTATCACACATTGCCATCACCCATCTCACGCCTGGACACACCAGTACACTCTTGGGCACACCATCACACACTTGGACACCACTATCACATGCTTGGAGAACACAATCTCAATCTGTACACTCCCAGCACACACTTGCCATTACATAACACTCACTTGGGTTCTCCCAGAACGATTGTGGACTCTCAGCACAATTTTGGGCCCCCCAGCATTCTCTTGGACACACCTACCACACTCGAGCCATCCCATAGCACGCACATGAGTACCCCTAGAACAACCTTGGGCCCCCTAGCACACTCTTGGTCACCCCAATCACACACTTGCTCATTCCTAGCATACTCTGGACATCCTGACCACATATTTCGGCAAACTATCCTACACTGGAGTACACCTGCAAGACACTTGGACCCACCAGCACACACTTACAATCCCCTGACACATTTGGTCAACACGAGCACACACTTAGTCACCGCTATTGCTCTATTAAACACACCTAGATCAATCTTGGCCGCACCTAACATGCTCTTAGGCACGCCTAGCAGACACTTGCTCACTCGTTTAACACCCGTTTGTACCTGCAGCATGCTCTTATCATTTTCTAGCACGCACTCTTGGACAACCCAATCAGTCTCTGGACACACAACACTCTCTTTGTTACCTCTCGCATGCACTAGGCTCCCCTATCAAACTCTTGGACACATGGCACACTCTGGGTATGACCAGTGCACGCTTGAGCACACCTAGTGCACTCCTGGGGACACCCATCACACACTTAGGCACACCTATCACAGTTTTGGCCAACCCTAGATCATTCTAGGCACTCCTAGTACACACATGCCATCAGCTAGTCCGGCCTTGAGAATCCCGAGTGCACGCCTGGGCAGCCTTAGCAGATTCTTTTGCACACCTCGCACAGTCTGGCCACTCTGATCACACATTTGGGCAAACTCGCCCACTCTTGGGCAACCTGATCACACACTTGGACATCATAGCACACACTTGCCATTCCCTAGCACATGTTTGGTTACGCTTCGCACCCTCTTAATGACCAATATCTCACACTTGTTCACTCCTAGCAGATTCTTGGTCACACCAACAAAATCTTGGGCGCATGTAGCACCCTCCGGGCACTCCAAACACGCATGTGGGCAAACAAACCCACTCTTGGGCAGCCCATTACACTCTTGGAGACGCCAGTACACACTTGGGCTCCCCGAGTCCAACGCATGGGTACCTCTGTCACACACTTGCTCACTCCTAGCACACTGTTGGGTACCCCGATCACACACTTGTCTTTCTCTGGCACACTCTTGGACAGGCCTATCACACTCTAGGCACACTGAGCAATCTCTTTGTCACCACTTTGACTCACTGGGCCGCCCATAACCCACTGGTCCACACCATCACACTCTTGAACGCCACTGGCACACCCTTGCATCCCCAAGTACACTCTCGGCTACCCCACAAGACTCTTGGTCAACCCTATTAGACTCTAGTTACCCTAAGTACCCTCTTGAGCACGCCTAGCACACTCTTGGGCACAGCGAGCATAAACTTGCTCATAACTCGCACCCTCTCAGCCACACATAGCTTACACTTGTCATTCTCTAACCAAATTTTGGACAGCCCTATCACACTCTGTGTACACTGATCATTATCTTTGGCACCTCTAGTTCACACTATGTACCTTTATCACACTCTGAACACCCCACTGCACTCTTGGGGGCACTTTGAACACACTTGAAAAACCTTAGCACAATCTGGGCACTCCAAGCATACACTTGCCTTCAGCTAGCATACACCTGGGTACCCCTAACAATTACTGGGCATACCAATCACCCCCTTGGACCTCTCGAGCACACACTTGGGCACCCCTGGAACACATTTGGCACTACAGCACGCTCTTCGACACCCCTATAGCACCTATCACACTCTTACCATCATCTAGAACACTCTTCGGCAGACATAAGACACACATCTACAACCCTATCATCTGCTTGGGCATCACTAGCACACTGCTGCCATCCCCTGGCACATGTTTGTGCACCCATCACACTCGGAGCACCCCTATCATCCACTTGGGCACACCTAGTAAACGTTTGGACACTCTAGCACACACCATTGGGCACCCATAGAACACTGTTGGGTACACAAGCACACTGTTGGAAACACTTATCACCTCTTTTCATCCCCATATTACATCCTTGGGCACACCTGCAGAAATGCAGCAAGACCTGGACAATATCCAGGCTTGGGCTGATAAGTGGCAAGTAACATTCGTGCCACAGAAGTGCCAGGCAATTACCATCTCCAACAAGAGAGAATCTAACCATCTCCCCCTCGGCATTCAACGGCATTACCATCGCTGAATCCCCCACTCTCAACATCCTGGGGGTTACCATTGACCAGAAACTGAACTGGAGTAGCCATATAAATGCCGTGGCTACAAGAGCAGGTCAGAGGCGAGGAATCCTGAGGCGAGTAACTCACCTCCTGACTCCCCAACGCCTGTCCACCATCTACAAGGCACATGTCCGGAGTCTGATGGAATACTCTCCGCTTGCCTGGATGGGTGCAGCTCCAACAACACTCAGGAAGCTCGACACCATTCAGGACAAAGCAGCCCGCTTGATTGGCACACCAGATACAAACATTCACTCCCTCCACCACCGACGCACAGTAGCAACAGTGTGTACCATCTACAAGATGCACTGCAGCAGTGCACCAAGGCTCCTTAGACAGCACCTTCCAAACCCGCGACCTCTACCAACTAGAAGGACAAGGGCAGCAAATGCATGGGAACACCACCACCTGAAAGTTCCCCTCCAAGTCACACACCATCCTGACTTGGAACTATGTCGCCGTTTCTTCGCTGTCGCTGGGTCAAAATCCTGCAACTCCCTTCCTAACAGCACTGTGATTCTATCTACCCCAAATGGACTGCAGCGGGTCAAGAAGGCAGCACACCACCACCTTCTCAAGGGCAATTAGGGATGGGCAATAAATGCTGGCATAGCCAGTGACGCCCTCATCCCACGAATGAATACAAAATATAACCTAGAATACTCTTGGATGCACCAAGCATGCTGTTGGACACGCCTAGCATGCTCTTGGGAAACCTTAATAGATTCAGGGCACTCCTATCACACAATTGCCATCACCAATACAGGCCAGGGCACCCCTATTTCACACTTCCTAACCCTCATCATTACTTGAGTGCTACCATCACGCTCTTGGGTACCCCTAGCATGTCCCTGGGCACACCTATCACGCACTTGCCTTCACCCAGCACACGCCTGGCGACTCCTCATACGCTCTTGGGCACCTCTAGCATGCACTTGGGCACATCTATCACACGCTTGCTCATTCCGAGCACACCCTTTGGAACCTGTAGAACACTTTTGTCATTCTCGAGCACAGTCTTGAACAGCTCTCACACACTCTGGGCACGCTCTTTATCACCTATAGCACACACTGGGCTCCACTAGCACACACTTGCCATAGCCGAGCACACTCTTGAGCTACACCTATCACATGCTTGGGCGCACCGTGCAGCCCCTTGGCCACTTTTAATACACACTTGGGCGCCCTAGAATAATCTTGGACACAGGTAGAACACTTTTGGGCATCCACATCACAATTTTGGACTAACCTATGACACGCTTGCCATCCCATAGCCCACACCTGGACACATCTATAGCACTCTTGGGCGCACATAGAATGCTTTTGGGCAGCCATGGCGTGCTCTTGGGACCTACCATCAAACACTAACTCACTCATAGCACCCTCCGGGGACTCCGAGCAAACACTTGTGCAAACTAGCTCACACTCGGGCACCCTCAGCAGTCACTTGCCATCCCCTAGCACAGCTTTGGTGAAACCCTAGCACATTCTTGCGCACCCTTACAACACGTTTTGGCACACATAGTACACTCCTCCTCACACTGTTGGCAAACATGGGCTCACTTTGGCACCACTATCACACACTTGGGCACACCTATCACCTTCTTGGGCACAACTAGCACACTCTGGAAACTCTTAAATTATAATTCAGCAAACTACCTCAATCTTGGGCACCTCCATTTGGAAACAAACGAACCTATTAGCGAGAGACAGCATGGTTTTGTGAAGGGGAGGTCGTGTCTTACTAATTTGATAGAGTTTTTTGAGGAAGTGACGAAGATGATTGATGAGGGAAGGGCGGTGGATGTTGTCTATATGGACTTTAGTAAAGCCTTTGACAAGGTCCCACATGGCAGACTGGTGCAAAAGGTGAAGTCACACGGGATCAGAGGTGAGCTGGCAAGATGGATACAGAACTGGCTCAGTCATGGAAGACAGAGGGTGACAGTGGATGGGTGTTTTTTCTGAATGGAGGGATGTGACTAGTGGTGTTCCGCAGGGATCAGTGCTGGGACCTTTGCTGTTTGTAGTATATATAAATGATTTGGAGAAAAATATAGCTGGTCTGATTGGTAAGTTTGCGGACGACACAAAGGTTGGTGGAGTTGCGGATAATGATGAGGATTTTCAGAGGATACAGCAGGATATAGATCGGTTGGAGACTTGGGCAGAGAAATGGCAGATGCAGTTTAATCCGGACAAATGTGAGGTAATGCAATTTGGAAGGTCTAATGAAGGTGGTAGGTAGTTAGGCCACACTGACAATATTGCGTGCACACATGGCACCCATGGCAGGTTCTTGGGCAAACCAAGCAGATTCTGCGGACAGCAACCACACATCTGTGCAACCTTAGTCCCCACGTTAACACACCTATCACTCACTTGGACACACTAGCACACTCCTGCCATCCCCTAGCACATGTTTTATCACACCTATCATGCTCTGACCAGTCTTAGTACACACCTGGGCACCTCTCGTACTCTCTGCGCCAGCGTATCACACACTTGGGCACCTGTATCGCACTCCTGAGTACATCTAGCGCTCTCTTGAGCAAAACGAGCAAAATCTGGGCACTCGTCTCACACACTTGCTGTCTCCTACCACACACCTAGGCATACTGAGCAGCCCCTTGGCTTCCTTTAACACATATTTGGGTAACCATAGGGCACTTTTGGGCACCCCAGTCCTGTCTTGGGCACACCTTTCGCACTCTTGTCAGACTCCTTTGCACTCTTGGGCACCCTTATCACACTCATGGGCACACCTAGAAAATTCTTGGGGACCCCTGACATGCTTTAGGCACCACTATCAAATACTTGCTCAGCCCTAGCTAACACTGGGCACTCCGAACACACATTAGGAAAACTAGACCATTCTCGAGCACCCTTGGCAGACACTTGGACACTAGGGCAGCCACTTGCCATCCCCTATCACACGCTTGGTCAACCCTGGTACACTCCTGGGCACACCTAGTATGTTCTTGGGCACACCTAGAATGCTCCTGGTCACGCCTAACACATAGTTGCTTGCTCCAAACACACACTTGTGCACCTGTAGCACACTCTTGTCATTCTTGTACTACCCGAGCATACTCTGAGCACACTAAGCCCTCTGTGCCGCACCTCTATCAAACATTGGCCTCCCTATACCCAGGCACACACTTGGATACTACTGGCACACACTTGGCATCCTCGAGTATACTCGTTGGCACTCCACAGCACTCTGCATCACCCTTTTTACACTTTGGGCACTCTAGATACACTCTTGAGCACACCTAGTACCTTCTTGGGCACCCACATCACTCACTTGGGGCCCCGCTACTACACTTTTGGGCAACCCTCGAACATTCTGGGGCACTCCCAGTAAACATTTACCATCAGCTAGTACAGTCTTGGGCACACCGATTACGCTCCTGGGCACCCCAGTACACTCTTGGGCACGGTAAGCACACATTTGGACAACCCTATCCCAGGCTTGGATACACCTATCACGCACTTGGACACCTCCATACCACTCTTGAACAACCCTAGCGCAATCTCAGCACTCCAACACACACTGATGAAACACTTGGCCACACCTACCCCAATCTGGGCACAAGCACCCACTTGGACACCTTTATCACAAACATTGGCAAACCTTGAACACTTTTTGACACCCCATCACCCCGTTGGACACTAAAATAAAAGCAAAATACTGCTGGAAATATGAAATAAAAACAAAAATGCTGGAAATACTCGGCAGGTCTGACAGCATCTGTAGAGAGAGAAGCAGAGTTAACGTTTCAGGTCAGTGTTCTGAAGAAGGCTTACTGATCTGAAACGTTAACTTTGCTTCTCTCTCCACAGATCCTGCCAGACCAGCTGAGTATTTACAGCAATTCTTGTTTTTATTTACCCCATTGGACACACATTTCACACTCTTGTCTTCCCCTGGCACACGCTTGGGTACAACTGGCATGCTCCTGGGCACCCCTTGCACAAACATGCTCACTTCGAGCTGACTCTTGGGTCCAGGAATCACCCACTTGTCATTCTCTCTCACACAGTCTTGGACAACCCTAACCAACTCTGGATACGCTGATCATTTCTCTTTGGCACTCGAGTACACACTGGTCTCTTCTAGCACACTCTTGTTCTCCCCATCACACTCTTGGACACCACTGGCACACGTTTGCCATCCTCGAGTATGCTCTTTAGCACCCTATTACATTCTGGTTACCCCAAACACTCTCTTGGTCATCCTTAGAAAACACTTGGGAAACCCTGGAACATTCCGTGTCCTCCTAGCACACACGTGCCATCACCTAGTGCAGTCTTGGGCAAGAGTAGTACACTCATGGGCACTCCAAAACACACTTGGCCACTTCTACCACCCAGTTTGGTACCGCTATCACATGCTTGGGCACACCTATCACTCTCTCGGCACTCCAAATACAATTTGGACAAGTTATCCCACTCTTGGCAGAGACTTACCATCACCGAGCACATACTGGGCATCCCTGAAACACACCTGGACACGAGTGGCACTCTCCTGCCATCCCCAGATGCACTCTTGCGCACCCCAGAACACTCTTCTGCACCCTGACACTCTCCTGGGCAACCAGTCTGCACGCTTGGGCCCCACAGTACACTCTTGGGAACCTCCATCATGACCTGGGCACACCTAATACCCTCTTTGGAAAGCCTAGAACAATCAGAGTACTCTTAGCACATAATTCCCATCCTCTAGCACACTTTTGGGCAGGCCAGAACACTTTGGGCCACCACTAGCACTCATTTGCTTCCACCCATCACACTCTTGGGGACCCGCAGCTTGCTCTTGTCATTCACACTTATTCACTCCTAGCACAATCGTGGGCACCCGTATCACACATTTGTCATTCTCTAGCATGCACTTGGATATAGCTTGCATACTCTGGGAACACTAATCATTCACTTTGGCATCACTGGTATGCGCCGGGCCCTCCTAGCACACTCCTGTGCACTGCATCACACACTTGGACACCATTGACACACACTTGCCGTCGCCAAGCGCCTTTTGGGGACTAGGACTTCGCTCTTGGCAGCCTTAGAACACTGTGGGCACTTCTATTACACATTAGCCATCACCTAGCACACTCTTGCGTACCCCTCGCATACGCTTGGGTGCTCCCACGACACACTTTCTCACTCCTATTGCAGACTTTGGAAGCATGCTTGGGCCCTCCCAGCACACTCTTCTTCACCCCTAACTTACTCTGGGCTCACTGCGCGCACTCATTGGCACTTCTAGAACACACTGAGCAGCCCTATCACACTTTTGTGCACCACAGCACACTCTTGGACACCACTACCACATGCTTGCGCAACCTGAGAACATTCTGGGCCCTTCAAGCACGCACATTTTTGGGCACCCCCTGTGCACTCTTGGGCACCCCTGGTGCACTCTTTGGCAGCCGTATCACTAACTTGCTCAGTCCTAATATGTAATTACTCACTTCTAGCTCACTATTGGGCACCTGTAGCACACTCTTATCATCCTCTAGCACACACTTGGACGACCCAATCACACTCCGGGCAAACTGCTCACTCTCTTTGGCATATCTATCACAAACTGGGCTCCCTTTGCACACTCTTGTTCACACCATCACACTCTTGAACACAACTGTCACATTCTTGCCATCCTCGAGTTCACACTTGGGTAGCGCAGAAGACTCTGCCACATGCCTCGCACATACTCTGGGGTCTCAAGCACACTCATAATACACTCCTCACTCGACCCATCAGACACTTCGATACCCCCATCACTCTTGCACAGCCCTGCAAAATTCTGGTGACTCCCAGCACACGATTGATATTAACTAGTACACACGTGGTCACCTCTAATACACTTCTGGGCACCCCAGCTGACTGTTGGACACCACTCACACACTCTTGGGCAGCGCAAGCACATTCTTGGGCACACACATCACACACTTGCTCACTCCTATTACAGTCTTGGGCATCCTTGGAACACTCTAGCCACCCCCCTCCCAGCATACACCTCTTCACATCTATCACACGTTTGTGCACATCTATCACACCCTTGAACAACTCTAGAAAAATCTGTGTACTCCTATCACATACTTGTCATCACCTAGCACACACTTGGGCATCCCTACATCACTCTGGGCACACCGAGTACCCCCTTGGCAACATCTAGCACACGCTTGGCTTTCGCTAGAACACTTTTGGCACAGCAGCACACTATTGGACACACCTATCGCACTATTGCCATCCCCCTGAACACTCTTGAGCACACCTAGAATACTCTTGGGCTCAACTAGGACACCCTTGGCACCCTTAGGATGCTCTTGGACACCACTGGCACAATCTTGTGATCCCCGAGTAATCTCCTGGGCACACCTATTCTCACTGGGCGTTTCTGTCACGTTCATGGGCAACCGATGGACATTCAGGGCACTCCTAGCAGACACATGCAATCCGTAGTATAGACTTGGACACCCCTAGTTCATTCTTGGGCACTCTTGCTCACTACTACCACACTCTTGGGCAGCCCCACTACTTCTTGGGCACAGCTATCTCGCACTTGCCATCACCTAACTCACTCTTGGGCACACCTATCATTCACATGGCACACATAGCATGCTCTTAGGCATATATAGCACACAATTGTTCATTCCGAGCACACTCTTTGGCAACGATAGAACACACTTGTCACTCTCTAGCACCCTCTTGGACAACCCTAGTATACTCAGGGGTAATCTGAGCTCGTTGTCACCTCTGGCACACATGGGACTCCTGTAACACACTCTTGTGCACCTCAGCACACAGTTGGAAATCACTGGCAGCCTCTTTCCATCCCTTAGTACACACATGGACACACCACAACACTCTTTGCCACCTTTCAGCACAACCATCATGCTTTGGGCGCTACAGGGGTACACTTGGGCACCACTAGTACACCCTTGCGGATGTTTTAGCATATCCAGGAGAAATGGCAAGAAGGTGCCAGTGGGTTCCAAGAGTGTGATGGGGTGCACAAGAATGTGACGGCGGCCCAGTGAGTAATAGAGGTGCCAAAGAGATTGTTCAGTGTGCCCCGAGTGTGCTACGTTTGTCCAAGTGTGTGCTCGAGAATGACAAACGTGTGCCACGAGTAGGAGTGGCTAGGAGTGAGCAGGTGTGTGATAGGATGTCCAAGTGCCTGCTAGGGTTCGCAAGAGTGGGCTAGTTTGCCCAAACGAGTGATCAGAGTGCCAAGAGAGAACTCGTGGTGTCCAAAAAGGTGGTAGTGGTGACTAGGTGTGTGATGGTGGTGCACAAGGGTGTACTAGGGTTGACAAAGACTTCAGTAGGTGATGACAAGTGTTTGTGATGAGTGCCCAGAATAATTAATGTTTTGGCAGGGGTGCCCAAGTATGAACTGGCGGTGCACATGTGAGTTCTAGCTGTGCCCAGCATTGAACTTGGTGTCACCAGCGTGTAACAGGGGTGCCAAAGACTGTTTTGCAGTGACGAAGAGTGTACTTGGGAATGGCAAGTGTGTTGCAGTGTGATGGGGTGAGCAAGAGTTTGCCCGGGGATGCAAGTGCCTGTTAGGGGTGGCCAAAGGTGGGCTCCGGTTGTCCAAATGGGTGCTTGCTGTGCCCATAGTGTGCTCGTCTCGCTAAGAATATGCTACGAGTGACTAAGAATGTGATAGGGGATGTCAGAGGTGCTAGGGATGCCCGAGCATGTGAAAGGGTTGCAGACGTGTGTCTTCGGGTGATGAGTACTGTGCCAGGTAGTAATGGGAGTGCCAAGATTATGCTAGGGTTGCCAACGTGAATACTAGGCGTGTGTAGAGTGCACTAGGGGTGCCAAAGAGTGGACTAGGGGAGCGGAAGTATCGGCTAGTTTTGCAAATGTCTGCTTGTTGTGTACATACTGTGCTCGTGTGCCCATAAACATGATAGGCTGTTCCCAAGAGTGAGATATGGGATGATAGCTGTGTGATAGGGGTGCCCAAGCATGTGCTAGATTTGCAGAAGTGTGTCCTAGGCGAGCCTTAGAGTGTGCTAGGTGATGGTAAGTGTGAGATCGGAGTACCCAGATTGTGCTAGCATTGTCCAAGTGTGTGCTCGGAGTGACGAAGTGTGCAATAGTTGCGCCAAGGGGTGAGCTCAGTGTGTCCAGAGGGTGATAGGGGTAACCGAGAGTATGACAGAGAATGACAAAAGTGTGCTACAGGTGCCCAAGTGTATTAGGAATGATCACAGGTGCAGTAGGTGTGCCCAAGTGCCTATTCGGGGTGCCCAAGTGTGTGCTAGTGATGAATAATTGCTTAATAGGGCTGCCCAGAATGTTATAAGAATGCCCTGAGTGCGCTAAGGATGCCCAGAGTGTGCAATGCGTGGATTATCATGTGCTATGGGTAGGAAGAAGTGACCCATGAGTGATCAAGTGTGTAATATGCATTCCCAGCAGTGTGAAAGTGAATGGCAATAGTGCGCTAGGGATGTGCAGATTGTGCTATGCGTGCTCAAGCTTGCAACAGGTGTGCCAAGAGTGGGCCAGGTGGGTCCTGGAGTGGTCTAGTGGTGCCCAAATGTGTGTTTAGTGTGCCCAAAATGTAATGGTTGTCTAAGAGTGTGATAGGTGTGCCCACGACTGTACAAGGGATGCCCACGAGTGTACCAGGTGAGACAAGAGTGTGCGAGGTGATTGCAAGTGTGTGCTAGGAGTTCCCAGAATGGTTTAGGGGTGCCCAGGGTGTGATAAGTGTGACCAAGATCTTGCTAGGGGTAAACAGGACGGTACTGGCCATGCCCAACAGCGTGCTCGGGGTACAACAAGTATGATAGAGGGCTGAAGAGTGTTCTGGTGTGCCCACGTGTATACTTGGGGATGGCAAGAGTGTGCCAGTGGTGTTAAAGTGTTTGCTGGGGTGCACAAGGGGACCCAATGTGTGGCAGAGTTGCCAAAGAGAGTGCTCAGTGTGCCCAGACTGTGCTCGGTTTGTCCAGGAATGAGCTAGAGAATGACAGATGTGTGCTACAGGTGGTCAGGAGTATACTAGGAGTGAACAAGTGTGTGCTAAGGGTGCCAAGAGCATGCTAGGCCTGCCCAAGTGTGTGCTACAGGTGACTAACTGTGTGATAGGGGTGCCCAGAATGGATAAGTGTGCAGAAGAGTGTACTAGGTGTTCCCAAGATAGTTTAGGAGTGCCCAAGTGTGCATTTGATGTGGCCAAGGGGCTGCACATAGAGTAGTGATTGGAGAGTGTAATTGTGTGCTCGGAGTCCCCAGCTCATGCTAGTATTGTTCAAGAGAGTGATAGGGTTTCTCAAGTGTGTGCTAGTGGTGTCCATGACTTTACTAGTGGTCCCCAGATGCTGCGAGAGGTGCCCAAGGCCATACCAGTGCAGTTCAGCGTTTGCTAGGGGAGCCCAGGTATGTACTAGCGTTGCCCAGAGTGTACTAGGAGATAGCAAGAATGTAATAGAGGTAACCAAGAGGGTGACGGAGTGCCCAAAAGCATTCCAGGGGTGCCCAAGTGTGTGACAGAGGTGCCGAAGTGGGTGCTTGCTCTGCCGTGTGTGTTAGGAGAGGGCAAGTGTGGCCTAGGTGTGCCTAGATTGTGAGAGCGTTGTTCAAGTGTGTGAAATGGATGCACAAGAGTGTGCAAGTGGTGCCCAAAATTGTGATGGGGGTCACCAGTGTGTGATAGACATGCCAAAGAGAGTGATCAGTTTTCTGACAGTGTGTTACTGCTGGGCAGGGTTTGCTAAAGAACGACAAGTGTAGGCTAATAGTGCCCAAGGGTGTTCTGGGAGTGAGCAGGTGTGTGATAGGTATGCTTATGACTGTGCTAGTAGTGACCAAACCTACTAGGGGTTGGCAAGAGTCTGCTAGGGCTGTCCAAGAGTGGGGTAGTTTTCCAAAATGAGAGTGATAGAGGTGCTCAAGAGGATAGTAGAGGTGCCCAAGAGTGTACTCGGGGATGGCAAGTGTGGGCAAATGGAGCCCAGTGTGTGCTGTAGGTGGCAAAGTGCATGCCCAGTTTGCCCAGAGTGTGCGAGTGTTGTCCACGAGTGTGTTGGAGAATGACAAGGTCTTCTACAGGTTCCTAAGAGTGTGTTTGGAGTGACCAAGTGTGCGTAAGATGTGCCCAAGAGCATGCTAGGGGTGTCCAGGAGCATATTGTGGTGCCCAAGAGTGTGCTAGGTGATGCCCAGTGTGTAATAAGTGTGTCCAAGGACGAGCTAGGGGTACATCAAGACGTGTTAGCGTTGCCCAAGTATGTGATGTGGGTATCAAAAGTGTAATAGTTCCCAAGACTTAACTTGGTGATGGGAAATGAGTGATAGGAGTGCCCTGAATTTTCTAAGGTGATACAAGAGCATGCTAGGTGTGCCCCAGAGTGTTCTAGGTGTGCCCAAGAGTGTTCTAAGTGTGCCCAAGAATGTGCTAGGAGATGGAAAGTGGTGAAAGGTGTGTCCACCAGTATGCTGGTGTGCTCAACAGTGTTCTCGGGGTGTCCAACGGTTGATGCTAGAGTGCCCAAGAGTTTAATCGAGGTGCCCAAGTGTGCAATCGGGGTGTACAGCGTTTGATAGCTGTGACCAGATATGTGCTAAGAGATGGCAGCAGTGTGCTAGGGATGCCCAGGCATGTGATAGGGTTGCAGAAGTGCTTCTTAGGTCTACTGAAGAGTGTGCAAGATGATGGCAAGTGTGTAATAGCTGCTATAGGGATGTCCAAGAGCGTGCTGGAGAGCCCAAGTATGTACTTGGGCCTCCCTAGTGTGTCCTCGACAGGCCCAAGGGGGTGCGTCGTGTGACCAGTGATTGTTAGGGGTACCCAGGTGCGTGTTAGCTGAAGACAATTGAGGGCTAGCAGTGCCCAGATTTTGATGGTTTTTTGTGTGATCAGTGTCCTCAAGTATGCAGCAGAGGTACATAGTGTGAACTAGATGTGCTAAAGGCATTGCGCCATGTGCACAGATTGTGATCGGTCTGTCCAAGAGTATATTAGAGAATGACAATAGTGAGCTATGGTTGTTTAAGTGAATGCTAGGTGTGAACAAGTGTGTGATTGCTGTACCCAAGAGTGCACTCGGCATGTCCTAGAGTTTGCTTCGTTTGACTAGCGTGTAAGAGGGGTGCCAAAGCATATTCTGGCATACGCAAGAGTGTTCTTAGGGATGGAAAGAGTTTGCAGTCGCGTCCAAGTGTGTGATGGGGTGCACAATAGTCTGATGGGAGGCCCAGTGAGTAATAGAAGTGCCAAAGAGATTGCTCAGTGGCACAGAGTGTGATAGGCCTGTCCAAGAATGAGCTATAGAATGACAAGAATCTTCTATGGGTAACCAACAGTGTGCTGGAGTGAGCAAGTGTGTGATCGAGGTGCTGAAGGGGGTGATTGGTATGCCCAGTGTGTATCAGGTGAAGGCAAGTGTGCGATAGGCATGTTTAGATTGTGCTAGAGATGTTTAAGTGTGTAATAGATGTGACAAAGAGAGTTCTCAGCGTTCCCATAGTGCGATAGGGATACCTAAGAGTGTCCTGGTGTGTCCAAGAGAGTGCTGTGTGCGCAAGAGTGGTCTAGTGTGCCAAAATATGTGATTGGGGTGCCCAGTTTGTGCTACAAGTGCCCAAAATTGCTCTTGACATTCTTTATCACATTCTTTGACAGAACTAGCACTCTCTGGGCACACTCGTCACTCTCTTTGCCACCTCTAGCAGGTACCAGACTCCCCAGCACATACTTACTTTCACCTAGCATACCCTTGGGCAACACTAATAAACACTTGGTTATCCCTGGTACACTCTTGGGGACCTCCCTCACACTCCCTCACACTCTTGGTCACGTCCAGCACACATTTGCTAACTACTAGCATACTCTCGAGTACCTGTGGCACACACTTGTCATTCTCTAGCACGCTCTTGGACAACCCAATCACAATCTGGGCAAATTGAAGACTCTCTGTGGCATCTATAGCACACACTGAGCTCCCGTAGCACAACTTGTGCACCCCATTACATTCTTGGGCACCACGTTCACACTCTTGCCATCACCGAGTACACTCTTGGGCACCCAATAATACTCTTCAGCACCCCTGTGACACTCTCGGAATCCTTAGCACACTCTCGGACACACCTATTACACTCTTGGTCACCTGTCGTACCGTCTTGTCATTCTATAGCAAACGCTTGGGCAGTCCTATGACACACTGGGTACTCTGATCACATTCTTTGGCACCTCTGTAATGTACTGGGCACACCTATCGCGAACTTACCTTCACCAATCAGACTCTTTGGCATGCATAACACACACTGGGCAAATCAACCACCCCTTTGTGCACCCCTCATGCTCACTTGGGCAGACTAGTACATATTTGGGCACTCCTGCACCCCCTTGGACACATCTATTACACTCTTGCCATATCCTCGCGCACACTCTTGGGCAACCCTACCAGATTGTAGTCACACTGAGCACTGTCTTTGGGACATCTATTACATACCTAGCTCCCCGAACACACATTTACCTCCCTTAGCACAATATTTGGCTCACCTATTATGCTCTTCTGCACTCTCTGGACAAACTGAACACACTGTTTGGCACGTCTATCACACACTAGGCTCTCCTAACACATACTTGTTCACTCCAGAATTCTCTTGAACACACATAGCACGCTCGTGTCATCGCCTGGTGCACTGTAAGATTCATTAAAACACTCTCGGGCATCCCTATTACACGCTTGGAAAGGCCTAGCACACTCTTGGGCACCACTACTACACCCTTGGGCACACCTAACACTTTCTTCGGCACACCATCACTCTCTGTGGACTCTCAACACACATCTGTCAAACTAGCCCACTCTTGGGCACAATTACCACAAAACTGGACACCACTCGAACACTCTTGCCATCCCCCACAACACTCTTTGTCAACACTTTCACACACTGGGCACACCAAGTGTAATCCTAGGCACACCTAGAAATCTCTTGGGTCCTCCCATCACACACTTGGACACCCCTACTACATTTCTGGCCACCCCTAGAACCTCTTTGTCACCCCATTACACGCTTGGGCACATCTAGAACCTTCTTGGGCACACCTATAACACTCTGGGTGCATCGAGTATACATTGGTGCAAACTAGCCCATTCTTCGGCATGACTAGCAGGCAGTTGAATACACTAGAATACACGTGTCATCCCCTAGCACATGTTTGGCCACTTCTATTACACACCTAGGCTCCGGTAGCACTCATTTTCACACTCCTAGCACCATCCTGGGCACCTATATCACACTTTTCTATTTATTCTGTAGCACATTATTGGACAGACCTAGTGCACACTGAGCACACTGCTCATTCTCTTTGGCACAACTGACATGTAGTTGGCTCCCCTTCACAATCGTGTGCACCCCAGCTCATCTTGGACACCACTGACACAATCCAGCCATCCACGAGTGCACTCTTGATCACCCACACAACTCTCTTTGTCACCCCTATGGCACACTGGGCAACAAAATGACACTCTTGGGCATCCCACGTACACACTTGCACATCCCTGCCATGCACCCGTTCACCGCTATCACACACCTGAACAATACTATCACTCTCTGGACTACCCGAGGAGACTCGTGGGCACCCCTGCCGCTTGCATGTGCATCCCTAGCATGCCCTTAGGTACCCATAACACACACTTACTCTCTCCTAGCAAAGTCCTGGGCACCTATGGTACACTCTTGCCATTCTCTAGTATACATTCCTGGACAACCCTAGCAGATTGTGAGCACACTGGGCACTCTCTTTGGCACATCCAACACATACCTGGCTCATCTATCATACATTTGCCTCCCCCAAAACAATCTTGTGCACCCCAGCACACGTTTGAACACCACTGCCACACTCTTGTAATTCCTGAATACTCTCTTGGGCACACCATCACACCCTTTGGCACGCCTATCACTCTCTTGGGCAACCCTGGAACATTCTGGCATCTCCTAGCACACACTTTCCATCTCCTAGTACAGTCTTTGGCATGGCTAGTACACCCTTGTGCAAGCCCCAGTATACTCTCGGTAACCCCCAAGCACGCTCTTGTGCACCACTAGCACGCTCTTGGGCATGCCGAGCACGTCTTTGGCAAACCTAGCACACTCTGGGCACTCCAAGCATTCATTTGAGCAAAGCATTCCGTTCTTGGGCACAGCTCACAGATACTTGGACACCGTAGCAGTCACTTGTCATCCCTAGAACATATTTCTTCACCCCTACCACACACATGGATACCCCCACTCGGTTACACCTAGCACCTTCCTGGTCACTTCTAGCAGCTTCCTGGGCACCCGTCGCACATTTTTGTCATTCTGTCGCACAGTCTTGGACAGACCAGTCATACTCTGGGCACACTGATCACACACTTTGGCACATCTATCACGCACGACACTTCCACAGCACACTCTTATACACCCCACAACACCACTGGCAGTCTTTGTCCAACCTCGAGTACAATCGTAGGTACCACAGCAGACACTTCATCACACCTATCACACTCTGGACACCCTTAACGCACACTTAAGCACACCTAATAAAATCCAGGGCTGCCTCAGCACACACATGGGCACACTTAAATACTCTTGGGCAATCCTAGAACATTCTGTGCACGCCTAGTACACACTTGCCATCACCTATCGCATTATTGGCACCCCTAGTTCACTCTCAGGCAACCCTAGTACACTCTTGCTCACCCCCAGCATACTCTTCGGCAAAACAACTACACGCTCGGGCACCCCTATCACACACTTGGGCAAATTAATCCCCGCTTGGGCACTCCTAGCTGACACTTGGATACTTTAGAACACACTTGGCTAACACTGAGGCTACCCAAATATGTGCTTCTTGTGCCGAGAGTCTGTTTGGTTGGCCGAAGAACGTAGCGTGGTGCCCAAAAGTGAGTTAGGGGATGCCAGCAGTGTCGCAGGTGTGCCCAAGTGTGTGCTAGGGTTGCAGAAGTGTATCCTAGGGGTTCCCATAAGTGTGGTAGGTGTGCTCAAATTGTGATAGGGTTGCCCAAGTGCGGGCTGGTGGTATCCAATGGTGTCCTGGCACGCACACATGTGTGTTAGGGGTGTCCAGTGAAAGCTAGATGTGCCACGATGCGTGATGAGTGTGCCCAGAGTGTGACTGGTGTGAAGATGTGTGCGCTAGGTGTGCCAAAGACTGTTCTGAGTGTGTCCAGAAGAGTGATAGTAGATGTCAAGAGCGTGATAGAGTTGTCTACGAGAGTGATGGAGTGCCCAAGATTGTTCTAGGGGTACCCAAAAGTGTGCTAGCGATTCCCAAGTGGGTGTTCGTTGTACCCAGAGTATATTACAGCTGCCCAAGTGTATGCAACGTGAAGGCAAGTGGCTTTTAGGTGTGCCCAGATTATGATAGGATTGTTCAAGTGTGGAATAGGGGTTCCCAGAGAGTGATGGTGTGCCCATTGTGTGATAGAGATGCCAACTAGAGTGTGCCCCAGCGTGTTCAGTGTGCCCAGCGGGAGCTAGAGAAGTCCATGAATGTACTACGGGTGCCCAAGAGTGTGCTAGTTGTGAGCAAGTGAATGATAGGTGTGCCCAAGAGTGTGATCGGTGTGACGAACATGAGCTAGGGGTTGGCAAATGTGTGCTAGGGTGTCCACGTGTCTGCTAGGGTACCCAAGAGTGGGCTTGTTTGCCCAAATGTGTATTCTGAGTGCCCCGGAAGCTGCTCGGGCTGTCCTTGAGTGTAGTTCTTGTGCGCAAGTGTGTGGTGGTTCACCCAAATATGTTTTCAGAGAATTCAGAATGTGCTACGTACGCCCAAGCGGGTGCTAGAGATGCCGAAGTGTGTAATAGGGGTGCCAAAGATAGAGATCGGGTGCGCAAGAGTG
This sequence comes from Heterodontus francisci, assembly GCF_036365525.1. Classification (NCBI taxonomy): domain Eukaryota; kingdom Metazoa; phylum Chordata; class Chondrichthyes; order Heterodontiformes; family Heterodontidae; genus Heterodontus; species Heterodontus francisci. The sequence continues at coordinate 711,635 of NW_027140402.1, forward strand.
TGCTAAGATAGTCCAACAGTATGTTAGAGAATGACAAAAGAGTGTTACATGTGCTCAGGAGTGTGCTCAGAGAGAGAAAGTGTGTGCTAGAGGTGACCAAGTGTTTCTTCGTGGTGACAACTGCCCAGAGGTGCCCATGAGAGTAGTAGGGGTGCCCACGTGTGTACTAGGTGATGGCAACTGAGTGTTAAGAGTGCCCAGAATGCACTGTGAGTGCTAAAGATTTTGGATGGGTGCTGAAGTGCGTTCTGTGGTGCCAAAGGATGTACTCAGGATAGCGCTGGGGTGAATAAGAGTGTGCTAGGCGAGCCCAGTCTATGATCGACGTGCCAAAGAAAGTCCTTAGTTTGCCCAGAATGTGCTAGGGCTGTTCAAGAATGTGTGATGGAGAAGAACAAGAATGTACTACAGATGCCTAAGAGTGCGCTAGGAGTGAGGGAGCGAATGCTACAGGTGACCAAGAGTGTGCTATGTTGTCCAAGTGGCTGCCAGGGTTGCCAAGGATGGGCTAGTTTGCCCAAATATGTGCTTGCAGTGTCCAGAGTATGCTAGGTGGGCCCATGAAGTTACTAGGGGTGTGCAAGACTGTTGTGGAGGTGCCCAAGAGCGTACTAGTGCATATCGGTGATGGTAAGTGTGTGCTAGGAGTACCCATAATGATCTAGGCTTGCTTAAGAGTGTGGAAAATGTGTCCAGGTGGTGATAGTGGTGCCCAAGAGTGTACTAGAATTGCCCAAGAGAGCGCTTGGGGTACCCAGACTGAGATACGGGTGCCATAATGTGTCACGGAGTGCCCGACAGTGTACTAGGGAAGGCTCATATGTGCCCTGGAGTGCAAGAGTGTGCTTGAGTGTACAAGAGTGTGATAGGACAGCTCAGTGTGTGCTCGAGGTAACAAAGAGAGTGCTCAGTTTGCCCTGAAGTTTCTAGGGTCGTACACGGGTGTGATAGAGAATGACAGGAGTGTGCTACAGATTCTCAAGAGCGTGCTAAGAGTGAGGAAGTGCGTGCTATGAGTGCCCTCAATGTTCGAGGGTTCCGCAAGCATGTGGCATGTGGGGGTGACCAAGCTTGTTGTAGCCGTGACCAAGAGTCTACTCGATGTGCCCAACCTTGTGATAGCTGATGGCATGTGTCTGCTAAGGGTGGCCAAGCGTGGGCCAGTTTACTCAAATGTGTGCTCGAAGCGTCCAGATTGTAGGTTCAAGGGTGTCAAACAGTGTTGTACAGGTCCCAGGAGTTTGCTGGCCCAAGAGTATACTAGCTGATGACAAATGTGAGCTAGGAGTGACCAGAATCTTCTGGTGTGCCCAAGAGTGTACTCAGGGAAGGAAAGTTTGTGCCATTGGTGTCTAAGAGTGTGCTACGGCTTTCCAACAGTGTATACTAGATAAAGGCAAGAGTGTAATCCAGGTGCCCAAGAGTGTGCTTGGAGTAGGCAAGTGTGTACAAAGGTTGCCCAAGAGCATGCCGGGGTGCCAGGAGTTTTCTCGTGTGGCAAAGAGTATACTAGGGTTGCCTCAGAGGGTGAAAGGGGTGCTCAAGAGTTTGCTAGGATTAACTGAACATGTGCTGGGGATGGCAAGTGTCTGTGCTAGGGTGTCCACGTGTCTGCTAGGTTTGCCCAAGAGTAGGCTAGTTTGCCCAAATGTGTGCTGGAAGTGTACAAATAGTGCTAGGAGTGAGGAAAAATGGGATAGTGATGCCCAAGAGCATGCTAGGGTAGCCTAAATTCGTTCTAGGTGTGCCCAGTAGTGTCCTAAGTGTACCCAATATCGTTATAGGTGTGCCCAAGAGTGTTCTAGGTGTTCTCAAGAGCGTGCTGTGGGATGGCAAGTGTATGCTAGGTGTTTAAAAATCCGTGATAGGGATACCCAAAATTGTTCAAGGGGTATTGAAGAGCTGACCAGACAGGAGCTTGGCAAAGGCAAGTGCGTGATGGGCTGCCCCAGTAGCTGTGAGGGTGCCCAAGAGTGGATTAGTTTGCCCAAATATTTACTCAGTACCCATAGAGGTGACCAGGTGTGTGGTAGTGGTGCTCAAGAATGTACTGAAGGTGCACAAGTGTGTACTAGGGGTGCCTGATAGTGTAATAGGTGTGACAAAGGGTGTGCTAGTTGATTACAAGTGTATGCTAGAAGTAACCAGATTATTCTCGGGTTGCTCAAAATGTGGTAGGGATGCACAAGTGTGTGAGGGGGTGACGAATAATATACCAGGTGTGCCCATGAGACCGACTAGGGTGGCCTGGATCTGCTAGAGAGGCAAAAGAGACTTGTGGGATGCCCAAGAGTGTACATGGGGATGACAATAGTGTTCCCGTGGTGTTCAAGATTGTGATGGTTTGCACACGAATGTGATAGGCGAGTCTAGTGTGCACTAGAGGTGCCACAGAGAGTGATCAGTTGGCCCAGAGTGTGATCGGTCTGTCCAACAGTGTGATAGAGAATGACAAGAGTGTGCTACAGGTGCCTGATCGTGGACTAGGAGTGAGCAAGTGTTGGTTAGGAGAGCCCAAGTGTTTGGTTGTGATATCCAAGAGTTTACATGGAGGTGTCCAAGAGTGTGCTAGGTGAAGGCCTGTACGTGCTGGAGGTGGGCGGTGGGGGGAAGGGTGGCAGTTTTTTAAATGAATTCATGGGATGTGGGTGACGCTGGACAGGCCAGCATTTATTGCCAATCCCTAATTGCCCTTGAGAAGGTGGTGATGAGCTGCATTCTTGAACCGCTGCAGTCCATTTGAGGTACACCGACAGTGCTGTTAGGAAGGGAGTTCCAGGATTTTGACCCAGCGACAGTGAAGGAACGGCGATATAGTTCCAAGTCAGGATGGTGTGTGACTTGGAGCGGAACTTGCAGTTGGTGGTGTTCCCATGTATTTGCTGCCCTTGTCATTCTAGTTGGTAGAGTTCGTGGGTTTGGAAGGTGCTGTCGAAGGAGACTTGGTGATTGCTGCAGTGCATGTTGCAGATGGTACACACTGCTGCAGCTGTGCGGCGGTGGTGGAGGGAGTGAATGTTTGTAGATGGGGTGCCAATCAAGCGGGCTGATTTTTCCTGGATGGTATCGAGCTTCTTGAGTTTTGTTGGAGCTGCACCCATCTTGGAGAATATTCCATCACACACCTGACTTGTACCTTGTAGATGGTGAACAGGCTTTGGGGAGTCAGGAGGTGAGTTACTCGTCTTCGGTTTCCGAGCCTCTGAACTGCTCTTGTATTTATATAGCTACTCCAGTTCAGTTTCTGGTCAATGGTAACCCCTAGGATGTTGATAGTGGGGGATTCAACGGTGGTAATGCTGTTGAATGTCAATGGGAGATGGTTAGATTCTCTCTTGTTGGAGATGGTCATTGCCTGGCACTTGTGTGGCGCGAATGTTACTTGCCACTTATCAGCCCAAGCCTGGATATTGTCCAGGTCTTGTTGTATTTCTACCCGAACTGCTTCAGTATCTGAGGGGTCACGAATGTTGCTGAACAATGTGCAATCATCCGTGAACATCCCCACTTCTGACCTTATGTTTGAAGGAAGGTCATTGATGAAGCAGCTGAAGATGGTTGTGTTTTGGACACTACCCTAAGGAACTCCTGCAGTGATGTTCTGGAGCTCAGATGATTGACCTCCAACAATCACAACCATCTTCCTTAGCTCATGGTATGACTCCAGCCAGCGGAGACTTTTCCCCATGATTCCCATTGACCTTAGTTTTGCTAGGGCTCCTTGAAGCCATACTCGGTCAAATACTGCCTTGATGTCAAGGGCAGTCACTCTCACCTCACCTCTTGAGTTCAGCCCCTTTGTCCATGTTTGAACCAAGGCTGCAATGAGGTCAGGAGCTGATTGAGCCTGGCGGAACTCAAACTGAGCGTCACTGAGCAGGTTATTGCTAATCAAGTGCTGCTAGATGGCACTGTTGATGACACCTTACATCACTTTACTGATGATTGAGAGTCGGCTGATGTGGCGGTAATTGGCCGGGTTGGATTTCTCCTGCTTTTTGTGCACAGGACATACCTGGGCAATTTTCCACATTGCATGGTAAATGCCAGTGTTGTAGCTGTACTGGAACAGCTTGGCTAGAGGCGTGGCACTTTCTGCAGCACAGATCTTCAGTACTATTGCCGGAATATTGTCAGGGCCCATAGCTTTTCCAGTATCCAGTCGTTTCTTGATATCACGCGGAGTGAATCTAATTGGCTGAAGTCTGGCATCTGTGATGCTGGGGACTGCAGAAGGAGGCCGAGATGGATCATCAACTCGGCACTTCCGGCTGAAGATTGTTGCAAATGCTTCAGCCTTATCTTTCGCACAGATGTGCTGGGCTCCCCCATCATTGAGGATGGGGATATTTGTGGTCCCAACTCCTCCAGTTAGTTGTTTAATTGTCCACCACCATTCACTGCTGGATGTGGCAGGACTGCAGAGCTTAGATCTTATCCGTTGGTCATGGGATCGCTTAGTTCTGTCTAATGCATGTGGAGTCCGCAGTTTGGCACGCAGATTGTGTTGTAGCTTCACCAGGTTGACACCTCATTTTGAGGTATGCCTGTTGATTCTCCTGGTATGCCCTCCTGCACTCTTCATTGAACCAGGATTAGTCTCCTGGCTTCTTTGTAATGGTAGAGTGGGGTATATTCCGGGCCCTGAGGTTTCAGATTGTGGCTGAGTACAATTCTACTGCTGCTGATGGCCAAAAGCGCCTCATCGATGCCCAGTTTTGCATTGCTCGATCTGTTCAGAATCTATCCCATTTAGCATGGTGATAGTGCTTCACTACACGTTGGACTGTATCCTCCGTGTGAAGGCTGGACTTTGTCTCCTCAAGTATTGTGCGGTGGTCACTCCGACCAATACAGTCATGGACAGAAGCATCTGCAGCAGGCAGATTGGTGAGGACGAGGTCAAGTATGTTTTCCCCTCGTGTTGGTTCTCCCACCACCTGCCGCAGACCCAGTCTGGCAGCTATGTTCTTTTGGACTCGGCCAGCTCGGTCAGTAGTGGTGCTACCGAGCCACTCTTGGTGATGAACATTGAAGTCCCCCACCCAGAGTAAATTTTGTGCCCTTGGCACACTCAGTACTTCCTCCAAGTGGTGTTCAAAATGGTGGAGTACTGAGTCATCAGCTGAGGGAGGGCGGTAGGTGGTAATCAGTAGGAGGTTAACTTTCCAATGTTTGACCTGATGTCATGAGACTTCATGGGGTCCGGAGTCGATGTTGATGACTCCCAGGGCTACTCCCTGCCTACTGATGGGAAGCGTGTGCTAGATGTGCCCAAGGAAATGATGGGGTGCCCAAGAGCATGATAGTGGTGCCCAAGTATGTTTTGGGGGTTACCAAGTGTGCAATAGGGGTGCCCAAGACTGTTCAGGGCGATAGCACGTGTGTGCTAGGAGTGCCCTGAATGTTCTAAGGTTGCCCAAATATGTGAAGGGTGTGCCAAAGAGTGTAATCAGGAATCGCAAGATTGTGCCAGTAGTGGCCATGTGCATGCTAGGTGTGCCCAAGTGTCGTCTAGGTGTGCCAAAGAATGTTCTAGGTGTGCCCAAGAATGTGCTAGGGGATGGAAAGAGGTAATAGGTGTGTCCAACAGAGTGCAGGTGTGGACAAACGTGTTCCAAGGGTGCCCATTAGTGCGTGATTGAACTGCCAAAGCGTGTACTGGGGATGGTCAAGTGGGTGCTAGGGGTGATTGCAGTGTGAAAGCGGTGAGCAAGCATGTGCGAAGGGACAGCAGCAATATGCTAGGGATGCCCAAGCCTGTGATAGAGGTGCAGACGTGTGCCCAAGGGTGCCCAAGTGTGTGATGGATGATGGCAAGAGTGTGATAGGTGCTATAGGGGTATCCAAGAGCATGCTGGAGTACCCAAATGTCTTCCAGAGGGGTCAAAGGTGTGTGATAGCTGAAGGCAAGTGTGTGATAAGCGTATGCAAGAGAGCAGCACGGGTACACAGTGTGTACTGAAGGTTATAAAGAGATTGATCAGTGTGCACAATGTGTGACAGAGCTCTCTAAGAGTGTGATAACAGTGTGCTTTGGCTGCCTAAGAGTGTAAGGAGTAATCAAGTGCAAGTTTGCAGTGCCGGACAGTGTACGGGGTGCCTAAGAGGTAGCCTGGGGTGGCCAGAGTGTAATAAGGGTGCCGAAGAGTGTTCTGGTGTATCCAAGAGCATACTTGAGAATGGCAAGAAGGTGCAAGTGGGGTCCAAGAGTGTGATGGGGTGCACAACAGTGTGATGGGCGGCCCAGTGAGTAATGGAGGTGCCAAAGAGATTGCTCAGTGTGTCCCGAGTGTGCTAGGTCTGTCCAAGAGTGTGCTACAGAATGACAAGAGTGTGCCGTGGGTACTTAAGAGTGTGATAGGAGTGAGCAGGTGTATGCTAGGATGTCCAAGGTCCTGCTAGGGTGCGCAAAAGTGGACTAGTTTGCCCAAATGTATCATTGGTGAGCGAAGGGAGCCCTCCTGCTGCCCAGGAAAGGGCGAGTGGTGACCAGGTGATTGGTGATAATGCACACGAGCGTACTAGGGATGACAAAGACTACATTAGGTGATGGCAAGTGTGTGCGATGAGTACTCAGAATAACCAATAGAGTGGCAGGGTGCCCAAGTGTGAGCTGGCGGTGCACAAGTGTGGTCTATGTGTGTCCAGCAGTGCGCTTGGGGTGCCCAGTGCGTAATAGGAGTGCCAAAGGCTGTTCTGGAGAGCCAAACAGTGTACTTGGCAAGTGTGTACCACTGCGATGGGGTGAGCAAGAGTGTGCTAGGGGATGCAAGTGTCTGATAGGGTTGGCCAAGACTGAGCTGAAGATGTCCAAATGAGTGCTTGTTGTGCCCATAGTGTGATGGTCTGGCCAAGACTGTGCTAAGAGTGAACAAGAATGTGATAGGGGATGGCAGCAGGTGCTAGGGCCCAAGCATGCAAAAGGGTTGCAGACGTGTGTCCTAGGATGATCAAGAGTGTGCCAGGTGATAGCAAGTGTGTGATATGAGTGACCAGATTCTGCTAGGGTTGTCCGAGTGTATATTAGGGGTGTGCAGAGTGCACTAGGGGTATTCAAGAGTGCACTGGGGTGCAGGAGGTTAGGCTTGGGTTGCCAAATGTCTGCTTGTTGTGTCCATACTGTGCTCCTGTGACAAAGAACATGATAGATTGTCCCCACGGGTGAGATATGGGATGACAGCTGAGTGAAAGGGGTGGCCAAACATGTGCTAGGGCTGCAGAAGTGTGTCCTAGCGGGCCTTAGAGTGTGCTAGGTGATGGCTCGTGTGCGATAGGGAGTACCGAGACTGTGCTAACATTGTCCACGTGTGTGCTAGGACGGACTAAGTGTGTAATAGGTGTGCCAAGGTGAGTGCTCAGTGAATCCAGTGTGTGATAGGGCGATCCGAGAGCGTGCTGGAGAATGACAAAAGTGTGCTACAATGTGCAGTAGGTGTGCCCAAGTGTCTACTGTGGTGCCCAAGTGTATTCTAGGGATGGTGCCCAAGGCGTGGTAGGGGTCCCCAGAGTGTAGTTAGGATGCCCAGAGTGAGCTAAGGATTCCCAGAGTGTGCTATCCAAGGCCAATCATGTGCTACGGGATGGGAATACTGAGCCATGGGTGCCCAAGTGTGTGATAGGGGTGCCCAACTGTGTGAAATTGGATGGCAATTGTGTGCTGAGGATGTGCAGATTGTGCAATGGGTTCCAAACCTGTAATTAGTGTGCCAAGTGTGTTCTAGGTGGATCTAGAAGTGGGCTATGAGTGCCCAAATGTGTATTTGGTTTGCCCAACGTGGGGAAGGTGTCCAAAACTGTACGAGCGGTGCCCAAGAGTGTACTGGACGTTCCGAAAAATCCACTAGGTGTGACAAGAGTCTGCTCGGTGATTATAAGTGTGTGCTAGGTGTGCTCAGAATATAATAGGTGTGCCTAAGGGTATAGCAAGTATGACGACGATCTTGTTGGGGGGTAAACAAATGTATATTAGGCATGCCATGCAGCGCGTTCGGGGTAAAATGAGCATGATAAGAGTGCTGAAGTGTGTTCTGATGTGCCCACAACAGTACTCGGGGATGGCAAGTATGTGGCAGTAGTTTCCAAGAGTTTGTTGTGGTGCACAAGATTGTGAAAGGGGACCGAGTGTGTAATAGATGAGACAAAGAGATTGCACAATGTGCCCAGACTATGCTCGGGTTGCCCATGAATGAGCTAGAGAATGACAAAGTTTGCTGCAGGTGCTCCGGAGTAGGCTAAGAGTGAGCAAGTGTGATCAGGGTACCAAAAGCATGCTGGGCCTGCCCCAGTGTTTGCTGCAGGTGACCAACTATCTACTAGTGGTGCCCAGAATGGATAAGTGTGCAGAGTAGAGTGAAAGGTGTGCCCAAGAATGACCTAAGTGTGCCCATGTTGTTCAAGAGAGTGAGAGGGTTGCCAAGTGTGCGTTTGAGTTGCCAAACGGGGAGCCTGGTGTGCTCAGTGTGTGTTAGGTGAATACAAGTGTGTTATAGGTGTGACTAGATTGTGAGAGCGTTGTTTTAGTGTATGATAGGGATGATCAAGAGTGTACAAGGGATGACCAAAAGTTGCTAGGGGTGACCAGTGTGCGATAGACGTGCCAAAGAGTGATCAGATTTCCCATAGTGTGCTAGGGCTGGCGAAGAGTGTGCTAGAGAATGACAAATGCGGGCTAAGCGTGCCCAATGGCGTTCTGGGATTGAGCAGGTGTGTGCCAGGTATGCCCAAGACTCTGCTAATAGTGACCAGACATCCGCTAGGGGTCGGCAAGTGTCTGCCAGAGCCATCCAAGAGTGGGATAGTTTTCCCAAATGTGTACTTACAGTGCCCAGCGAGTGATAGGTGTTCCCAAAATGCACCATGGCTGCCCACGAGTGTAGTAGAGGTGCCCAAGAGTGTGATAGAGGTGTTCAAGAGTGTACTTTGGGATGGCAACTGTGTGCTAGTGGAGCCCAGTGTGTGTAGGTGACAAAGAGCGTGCTCAGTTTTCCCAGAGTGTCCGAGGATTGTCCAGAGAGTACTGGAGAATGACAGGAGGGTTTTATAGGTGGCAAGTGTGTGTTAGGAGTGAGCAAATGTGCGCATGATGTGGCCAAGAGCATGCTAGGGGTGTCCGAGAGCTTATTACCGGCCCCCATGAGTGCGCTGGGTGATGCCAAGTATGTGCTAGATGTCCCCAAAGATGTGCTAGGGGTACCCAAAAGCGTGGTAGTAGTGCCCAATTATGCGATGTGGGTTGCCAATAGTGCAATAGGTGTTCCCAAAACTGTACTTGGTGATGGCAAGTGTGCACTAGGAGTGCCCTGAATGTTATAAGGTTGCTCAAGACCATGCTAGGCGTGCTGAAGTGTGTTCTAGGTGTGCCCGAGTGTGCTAGGTGTCCCCAAGAATGTGCTAGAGGTTAGAAAATAGTGACATGTGTGTCCACGGTGCACTGTTGTGCCCAACAGTGTTCTAGGGGTGCCCAAGTGTGTGATAGGTGTGGCCAAACAGATGCGAGGAGATGGCAGTAGTGTGTTAGGGATGCCTAAGCGTGTGATAGTGTTGTAGAAATGCTTCTTATGGCTGCCCAAGAATATGCTAGATAAGGGCAAGAGTGTGATAGCAGCGATAGGGATGTTCAAGAGCGTTCTGGAGAGCAAAAATCTGTTCCTTGGTGTGCTCACGTGTTCGACAGATCCAAGGGGGTGCTTGGTGTACCCAGTGATTGTTAGGGGTGCCCAGGCGTGTACTAGATGAAGGCGAGTTCATGCTAGGAGTGCCCAGATAGTGCTGGGGTTTTTCAAGTCTGTGCTACGTGCCCCAAGAGTGTAGTAGGTGTTCTCAGAGTGTGATAGGGGTACATAGTGTGAACTGGAGGTGAAAAAGAGATTGCTCAGTGTGCCCAGAGTGTGCTAGGACTGTCCAAGTGTGTGCTAAAGAATGACAGGATAGTGCCACGGGCACCCAAGTTTGTGCAACGAGTGAACAAGTGTGTGATATAGATGTTGGACGACGTCATTGTTGTGCCTAGTGTGTGTTTGGTGAAGACAAGTGTGCCCTATGAGTCCCCAGATTATGCTAGAGCTGTTCAAGTCTGTTATAAAGTTGTCCAGAGGGTGCTGATGTAGCCCAGTACGTGCTATACTTGACAAAGAGAATGTTCAGTGTGCCCAGAGTGTTATTGGTGTGTCCAAGAGTGTCATACAGAATGACAAGAGTGTGATACGTGTGCCCAAGAGCTTTAAAGAGTGAGCACGTGTGTCATAAGTGTTCACAAGAATGCAATAGGGGTGGCCACGAGTTTGGTAGTAGTGCCCAAGATGTGGAATGGTGATGGCAAGTGTGTGCTACGAGTGCCCACAATGTTCTAGTTTTGCCCAAGAGTGTGACAGGTGTGCCAGAAAGTGCTGTGGTGGGCCCAAGAGTGGACCTGGGGATTGTAAGAGTGTGCCAGTTGTATCAAAGAGTGTGATGAGGTGCACAGGAATGTGCTAGTTGAGTACAGTGTGTGATAGATGTGACAAACAGAGTGATCCGTGTGCCCAGATTCTGTGCTAGAGAAAGACAAGGGCGTGTTACAGGTGCCCAAGAGTGAGCTAGGATTGAGCAAATGTGTGATAGGGTTGCCCAAGAGCATGCTAGGGGTGCCTACGATCGTTCTAGTTGTGCCCAAGAGTGTTGTAGATGTCTCCAGAGAGTGCCGGTGTGCCTAAGTGTGTGTAAAGGTGATGGCAAGTGTGTGCCAGTAGTGCCCAGATAGTGCTAGGGTGGCTCAAGAGTGGGCGAGTTTGCCCAAATGGGTAGTTGGTGCGCGCAGAGTGTGAGAGGTGTACCCAAGAACGTGCTCGGGATGACCAAGAGTGTACTAAGGGTGCCCAAGACTGTACTAGGTGATGGCAAGTGTGTGCTAGGGTGCCCAGAATGATCTAGGTTTGTCCAAGGTGTAGTAGGTGAGCCTAAAGTGGTGAAAATGCGTGCCCAGGAGTGTACTAGGAGTGCCCAAGTGTGCATTTGGCATGTCCAAAGTGTTCCAGTAGTGTCCATATGCGTTGTGGTGTGGACAAGAGCCCAGTGCATGCTTGAGGTAACAAAGATAGTGCTGTGTGCACAGAGAGTGCTTGGGTTGTCCAAGATTGTGTGCTAGAAAATGAGACGAGTGTGCTGCAGATGTGCAAGTGCATGAAACGAGTGGGCACGTGTCTGCTAGGGGTGCAAAGGAGCATTTAGGTGTGCCCAAGAGAGTTCAAGGTGTGCGCAAATGACTAATAGGGGTGACCAAGTGCGTGCCAGCGTTGACCAAACATGTTCGTGTTTCACAGTGTCTGCAATGTGTGCTCGAGAGTGGGCGAGTTTGCCGAAATGTGTGTTCAGAGTTTCCAGAGTATGCTTGGAATGAGTAAGTGGGTATTTGACGTACCCAAGAGCATGCTGGCGTGGTAGTGGCGGAGGGAGAGGGGTGGCCAAGAGTGTGCTAGGGGATGGCAGGAGTGTGACAAGTGTGCTCACGATAATGATAGGAGAGTCCCAAATTGTGCTGAGGTTGCCCAGAACAGTTCTTCGGGTGCCCCAGAGTGTGCTCAGTGATGGCAAGTGTATGCTCAGTGTGTCCAGAATGTGATAGGGTTGCCCAACCGTGCGATACTGTGCCCAAGAGTGAACTAGGGGTGCCCAAGAGTTTAGTAGGTGAAGGCAATGTGTGCCAGGAGTGCCCAGATTGTGCTAGATTGTTCAAGCGTGCGTTGGGGTGCCCAGAATGTGATCGTTCTGTCAGGAGCGTGATACAGAATGACAAGAGTGAGCTACGTATGCCCAAGTGTGTGATAGGAGTGAGCAAGTTTGTGTAGGTGTTCTCTAGAATTCGGTAAGAGTGCAAATGAGTTTGGTAGTGGTGCTCAAGAGTGTCAAGGAGGTGCCCAAGAGTGTTCTCAATTTGTCCAACAGTGTATTAGGTGATGGCAAGTAGGTGTGAGGAGTGACCACACTGTTCTATGGTTACCCAAGCGTGTAATAGGTGTGCCAGAGTGTGCTGTTGCGTGCCCAAGAGTGTACTTGAGGATGGTAAGTGTGTACCAGTTGTGTTAAAGTGTTGCAGGGATTAACAACGGTGTGTTAGGGGAACACAGTGGCTGACAGATGCGCCGCACAGAGTGACCAGTGTGCCCAGAGTGTGCTGAGGTTGTCCAAGATTATGTGCTAGAGGAAGGCACTGGTGTGCTGCAAGTGTCCAAGAGTGTGATAGGAGTGAGCAAGTGTGTGATAGGCGTGCCCACGAACATGCTACAGGTGCCCACAATTGTTCTAGGTGTACCCAAGATTGTTCAGACGTGTCCAAGAGAGGCTGATGTGCCCAAGTGTGTTCATGGGTTGCCCAGGTGTGTTTTAAAGGTGGCCAAGGGGGGGGGGGGCTAAGTGTGCCCAGGAGAGTGGCACGGGTGGCCAAGTGTGTGACAGGTGATGGAAAATGTGTGCTAGAAATGCCCAGATCGGGCTAGATTTGTACAAGAGTGGGCTATGGGAGTACAAGTGTCCTATAATGGTGCCCAAGAGTGCACTAGGTTTGCCCAGAGAGGAATCGGGGTTCCCAAGTGTGTGAATAGGATGCCAAAAAGTGTGACTTGTGTGCCAAGGTGGGAGCAAGTGTTGCCCAAAAGTGTGCCGATCATGCCCAGATTGTTCTTGGTGTGCCCAGGAACGTTCCATGCGTCCATAAGAGTGAGCTACGGGAGGGCAGCAGTGTGATGATGGTGCTCAAGCATGTGCTAGAGTTGCAGAATTGAGTGTGCTAGGTGATGGTAAATGTCTGCTAAGAGTGCCCAGGTTGTACCTGCGTTGCCCAAACGTGTGATAATAGTGTCCAAGTGTGTGCTGGCCATGCACAGAAGTATGCTAGGGGTGTTCTTTATACGCTAGAGGTGCCAAAGCGCGTGCTCAGTGCGTCTAGATTGTGATAGGGGTGCAGATGAATGTCCAAGGTGTGCTGAAGTGTGTTCTAAGTGTGCCCAAGAGTGTGCGAGGTGTTGGCAAGCGTGTTCTCGGTGTATCCAAGAAAGTACTGGAGTGCCCAAAAGTGTTCTCGGTGTGCCCAGTGTGTGATGGACGTACCAAGGAGAGAGCTCAGCTTCCCAAGAGTATGCGAGGACTGTCCAAGAGTCTGCTAGAGAATGATAGGTTTGTGCTACGGGTGCCCAAGGCTGCTAGGCATTATCAAGCATGTGCCAGGGGATAGCAAGTGTCTGCTTGGGCGTACAATTGTCTGCTAATGCTTCCCAAGAGTGAATGGCTTTGCCCAAATGTGTGTTTCGAGTGCCCAGAGTCTGAGGCGTACCAAGAAGATTCTAGGGCTGCCCAAGAGTGCGGTAGAGGTGCCCAAGCGTATATTCTGGGTGTCCAAGTGTCGACTAGCATGCCCAAGAGTTTACTAGTGATGTCCGAGAGTGTGCTAGGTTGGGGTAGGAGTGTGCTAGGAATGCCCAGAATGTTCTAGGGTTACCCAACTGTGTGGTAGGGGCACCCGACCGCGTACTTGGGATGCCCAAGTGTGCATGAGTAGCGCCAAGATTATAATAGTTGTTCTGGTGTGCCCATGAGCGTAATAGGGGATGGCAAGAGTATGTAGTTTCCAAATGCGTGCTGAGTTGCACAAGAGTGTGCGACAGGAACCTTGTGTGTATTAGAGGTGACAAAGAGCGTGCTCAGTTCACCCAGAGTCTGCTAGGCTTGTCCAAGAGTGTTAGTTAGCGAATGAAAAGGCTGTTCTATCGGTGCCCAAGAGTGTACACGGAATGAGTAATTGTGTTCTGTTATGCCCAAGAGCATGCTATGGGTACCCAAGAGCATGCTAGGGGCGCCAAAAAGTATGCTACGTGATGGTAAGTTCGTTATAGGTGTGTCCAAGAATGTGATAGGGCTGCCCAACAGTTTGGTAGTTGCGACTGAGAGAGTGCCTAAGAGTGTGCCTAAGAGTTTACTAGGGGTGCCCAAGTCTATTTTCGGGATGGCAAGTGTGGGCGAGCAGGAGCCTGAATCTTCTCTGCTTGCCCATGAGAGTGGCAGTGGTGCCCAGAGTGAATAGGTCAGCTTAAGAGATTATTCGGGTATTGCAAGTGTGTGCCAATGCTGTCCAACAGCATGATAGTGGTGCCCAAGAGTGTTCTAGGTGAGCCCAAGAATTTTCTAGGTGTGCCCAAGTGTGTTGTAGTGGATGGTAAGAGTATGCTAGGTATGTCCAACAGTGTGCTGGTGTGTCAAAAGTGGCTAGGGGTGTACTAGCTGTACCAAAACATGTAGGAAGGGTGACCATGTGTGCGTTAGGGGTGATCAGAGTATGATACGGATGGCCAAACATGTGCTACGGGAGGGCTGGAGTGTGGAACGTTTGTCCAACAGAGTGCTGGTGTGCCCAAAAGTGTTCTTTGGGTGTCCAAGGGTGTGATTAATGTGCCCAAGCATGTTTCTGGGGTCCCAAGTGGGTGCTCGGGGCGTTCAGGGAGCATTAGGTTTTCCAAACATGTGTTTGGAGATGGCAGGAGTGTGTTAGGATATCCAAGTCATAGAGCACTGAAACAGGCCCTTCGGCTCACCGAGTCTGAGCCGACCAGCAACCAACCATTTATACTAATATTACATGAATCCCCTATTCCCTATCACATCCCCACCATTCTCCTACCACCTACCTCCACTAGGGGCAATTCACAATGGCCAATTTACTTATCAACCTGCAAGTCTTTGGGTGTGGGAGGAACCAGAGCACGCAACGGAAACCCTAGCAGTCACAGGGAGAACTTGCAAACTCCACACAGGCAGTACCCAGAACCAAAGCTGGGTCACTGGAGCTGAGAGGCAGTGGTGCTCACGACTGTGCCACCCCTGCGCGTGCAATGGTTGCCAACGTGGGGATAGGGTTGCCCACATTTGTGCTTGGTGTACCCGAAAAGGTGCTTTGGGTGCCCATGAGTGAGCTCGGGGATGGCAGCAGTGTACTAGGGATGCCCAAACGTGTGATAGGGTTGCAGGCGTGTGTCCTAGGGGAGCCCAAGAGGGTGATACGTAATGAAAAGTGTGTGCTAAGAGAGTGCAGATAATGCTAGGCTTGCCCAGTCGTGTGATAGTGGTTTCCAGAAGTGTGATGGGGTGCAAAGAAACGTGATCGGGGTGTCCAGTGTATGTTAAAGGTGACAAAGAATGTGCTCAGTGTGCCCAGAGTGTGCTTGGTGTAAAGAAGTATATCCTAGGTGTGTCCAACAGTGTTCTAAGTATGCCCAGGAATGTGATAGGAAATAGCAACTGTATAATAGGGTGAGCAAGAGTGTGCTGGAGTACCCAAATGTGTACTCGGGGCACCCAAATGTGGATTCGAGATGCCCATGGGGTTGCTTGGTATGCCCAAGTGTCTTAAGGGTGTCCAACTGTGTGCTAGGTGAAGGCAAATGTGTGATAGGTGTAACCAGATTGTGCTCAGGTTTTTCCGGTGTATACTAGGGGTGCTCTGAGAGTGATAGAAGAGCCAAAGAGAGTGATCAAGTGCACAGAGTGTTATCAGTGTGCACATAGTGTGATACAGCAGAGCAAGAGTATACTGGAGAATAACAAGGGAGTGCTACGTGTGACTAAGAGGTTTCTAGGTGTGCGCTACTGAGTGCCAGGGGAGCCCAATGTATGGTAGAGGCGTCAAAGTGCATGCTCTGTTTGTCCACAGCATGCTAGGGATGTCCAAGAGCACACTAGAAAATGAAAAGAGTATTCTTTTGGTGCCAGGATCGTGACAGGGGTGCCTAAATTTGGCGAAGCTCGTTCTAGGGTGTGATAGGGATGACCAAGAGTGTACTAGGGATGCCCAGAGTGTGCAAGGTGTGCCCAGTGTGTGAGAAAGGTACCACGGAGAGTGATCAGTTTTCCCAAAGCGAACTAGGGTGTCATACACTGTGATAGAAAAAGACACGAGTGTTCTACGGGTACCCAGGAGTGTGCTACGAGTGAGCACGTGCGTGATAGGGGTGCCCAAGACTGTGATAAGGGTGACCAAACATGTGCTAGCCTGTCCGAGTGTCAGCTAGGGCTGCCCAGGTGTGCGTTACCTTGCCCAAATGAGTAATTGGAGTGCTAAGGGTGTGCTAAGTGAGTCCAGAATGGTGTTAGGTCTGCCAAAGAATGTGGTAGAGGCGGTCAAGTGTGTTATGGGAGTGGTCAAGAGTGTGCTAGGTGATGGAAAGTGTGTGGTAGGAGAGTCCAGATTGTGATAGGGCTGCCAAGTGTATGCTATGTGTGCGCAGAGTGTAATAGGCACGCCCATGAGTGTGCTGGAGTGGCAATGAGTGTGTTGGGGGTATCCATGCGTGTGTTAGGGCTGGCCAGGAGTATGCTAAGGGTGGCCAAGAGTGTACCAGGGGTGCCCAAGTGGGTGATAGCAGTGCCCAAGAGGATGATAGTTGTGCCCAATCATGTGCGAGGGGACAGAAAATGTGTGCGAAGGTGCCCAAGTGTGTGATAGGGGTGCGCAAGACAGTGCTAGTATTCACGCAATTATGTAATTGGTGTGACCAAGTGTGTACTAAGTGTGATCGAATGTGTGCCGGGGTGCCCAGAGTAGTATAGGGTGACTAGACATGTGCTGGAGATAGGCAGTAGTGTGCTAGGTTGTCAAGTGTGTGATGGGGTGCCGAAGAGTGGGATAGGGTGACTAAACATGTGTTCGAGACAGGCACTAGTCTGCTAGGTTGTCAAGTTTGTGATGGGGTGCCGATTATGTTTGCCCACATTTCTGTTTATTGTGCCCATACTGTGCTTATGTGCCCAGGAATTAGATAAGTGTGCGCCAAATTGAGATGTGGGATGGCAGCACAGTGATAGGAGTGCACATCATTACTCGGGTTGCAGAAGAGTGTCCTAGGGGTGTCCAAAACGTGTGCTAGGTGATGGCACGTGTGTTAGGACTGCCCAGATAGGGCTGGGTTTGTCCAAGTGTGTGCTAGTGATGCACAAGTGTGTATTTGGGGATGGCAAGCGTGTGCTAGTTTTGTCCAAGAGTGTACTAGGGGTACCCAGAGTTTGCTTGGGACGACCAGTGTGTCGCAGACGTGCCAAAGAGTGTGCTCGGAGTGCACAGAATGTGCGTGATCTGTCCAAGATTGTGATTGAGAATGACAAGACTGTGCTATAGGTACCCAAGCGTGTAATAGGGGTGAAGAATTGTGTCCAGGGGGGACATAGACCATGTGAGAGGTGACTAAAAGTGTACTCGGTGTGCACCAGTGTTTTCTAGCTGTGCCCAAGAGTGTGATTGATGATGGAAAGAGTGTAATAGGCGTGACCAAGAGTTCGCTGGGGTGCCCAGACGTGTTTTAGGTGTGCCGAAGTGTGTGATAGAGGTAGCCAAGGGGGTTATTGGAGTGCTGAGAGTGTGATAAGGTGCCCAGGTGTGTGCTAGGTGATGACAAGTGTGTGCTAAGAGTGCCCAGATTGTGCTAGGGCTGTTCAAGCGTATTCTAGGGGTGCCCAGGTGCATGCTAGGTGTGCCAAATAGTCTACATGGGGCACCCCAGTGTGTCATAGGGATTCCCAAGTGTGCACTAGGTGATTGCAAGTGTGCTCATGTGTTCAAATGTCTACGCGGACTGCGTAAAAGTGGGCAAGTTTCTTCAAATGCGTGCTCAGAGAGCTCAGAGTGTGCTAGATCTGCCCAAGTTTGTGCTAGGACTACCCAAGTGTGTGATGGTGGGTGACCAAGGGCGTACTAGGTGTGCCCAAGACTGTGATATGTGATGGCAAGTGGTTACTAGGAGTGCCCAGGTCTGTGATGGGGGTGTAAGGAGCGCCCAGAATGTTCTAGTATTATCCCAGTACGATAGGTGTGCCCAGGTGTGTAATTGGGGAGCCCCAGAATGTGATGGAGTGCCCAGAGGTTGATAGGGGTGTTGGCGAATGTTCTGGGGTGCCCAAGAGTGTACGCGGGGATTGCAAGATTGTGCCAGTGGAGTCGAACAATGTGCTGGGGAGCACAGAGTGTGCTAATCGAGCCCAGTGTATGAAGGAGGTGCCAGCGAAGGTGCTCAGTGTGGCCAGAGTGTAGTAGAGGTGCCCAAGACTCTTTTAGCTGTGCCCAAGTGCGTTTTAGGGGTCTCCAAGGGTGTGCTAGGGGATGGCAAGTGTGTGCCAAGTGTATCCATGAGAGTTCTGGTGGGCCCAGAGTGCAGTAATTCTGCCCAAGTGTGTGCTGGGTGATGGCAAGTGTGTGAACGGAGGGCCCAGATTGTGATAGTGTTAGTCAAGAGCGTGCTATGGGTACCCATGTGTGTGCTAGAGGTACTGAGCGTGTCGTAGGGGTGCCCAATCATGTGCTATGTGATGACAGGTGTGTGATAGGGTATACCGGAGTGTACTAGTTGTGACTAGGTGTGTAATGGGGTGCCCAAATTTTTGTTTGTTGTGCCCGGAGTGTGCCCAAGAGTGCACTTGAGGCGCCCAAGAGTTAGCTGGGGGATGCCAGCAGTATGATAGACGTGCTCAAGCATGTGTTAGGGTTGCAGAAGTGTCTCCTAGTGGTGCTCAAGTGCGTGATAGGTGATAGCAAGTGCGTGATCAGAGTGAGTGACCAGATTGTGCTCGGGTTGTTCAAGCGAGTGCTCGAGTATGAAAACTGCTAGGGGTGCCCTTCAGCGTGATAGGGGTAACCAGGAGTGAACCAGTGGTGGCACTGTGCGGGAGGGGTGCCCAAGTGTGTGCTAGGGGTAAGCATGTGAGTGAAAAGTGTGCTTAAAGTGTGATAGGTGTGGTCAAACACATGTTGGGGGATGGCAGGAGTGTGCTACGGTTTCAATGTGTGGGCTCAGGGTGAGAATGTGTTGGGTCGGGTGTCCCAAATGTGTGTTTGTGCCCAGAGAGCGCTCGGTGTAGCCAAGAAGGCGCCAATGGTGCCCAAGAGTGAGCTAAGGATGGCAGCAGTATGCTAGGGGTGCCCATGAGTGTGCTGGGTTGCAGAGGTGTGCCCTTGGGGTGTCCAAATGTAGGGGTGTAAGGAGTGGTAAGTGAGTGATAGGACTGCCCAGATTGTGCAAGACTTGCTCAATTGTGTACTAGTGATTTCCAAGAATGTGAAAGGGGGTCGCAGGAGTATGGAAGGGCATGACCACGAGAGTGCTAGGTCTGCCCAAGTGCCAAGAGGTACAGAAGAGTGTGCTGAGTGGCCAAGTGTGTTCTGGGTGGCTAAGCGTATGCTGGGGTGGCCAAGTGTGTGTTCGGTCTGCCCAAGAGTTTGCTGGTTATGGCAAGAGTGTTATAGGGATGCCCAAGTGTCATTTGAGGTACAAAAGAGTATGCTGGGGTGGCCAAGAGCGTGCTAGTGTATGGAAAGAGAGGGCCAGCGAAGCTCAGAGAGTAGCAGGGGTTGCCAGAGAGTAACAGGTGTGCCCAGAGTGCCCACGAGTGTACCAGCGATGCCTAGAGCATGCTGGGTATAGCAAGAATGTACCAGGAGTGGCCAAGCGTGAGCTAGGAGTTCCCAAGTGTGTGATAGGGATGCTAGGGATGTCCAAAAGTGTCTCATGGCTTGGCAACAGTCTGCTAGAGGTGTCCAGAATGCCCTAATGATGGTCAAGTGTTTGCAAGGGATGACAAAGAGTGTGAGAGGGTGCCCACGAGAGTGCGATGGTTGCCCAAAAGAGTGATAGGAGTTCCCAAATGTGTTCTCCGGCTGCCAGGGGTCATCTAGGGGATTCCCAAGAGTGTGATAAGTGTGCCCAAGCATGTGTTAGCCGTGCTCTAGTATATGCTAAGTGTGCCCAAGTAGGTTCTATGGATTCCCAGAGTGTGATAGGAAATGGTAAGCATATGATGGTTGTGCCGTAGAGTGTGCTTGGGGATGGGAAGCATGTGCTAACGGAACCCAAGTGTGTGCTAAGTGTGCCAAACGATGTGCTACAGATGCCCAAGAGTGTGCTCGGGAAAAGAAGAGTACCAGGATTTCCCATGAGAGTGCTAAGGGTGCCCAAGATTGTGTCAGGGGATGGCAAGAACGTTTAGGAGGTTCCCAGCATGCAATAGTGGAGCCCAAGAGCGTGAGAGGAGTGCCCAAGTGCGTGATACAGCTGCCCAGCGTGTGCTCGGGCATGGCAGGAATGACCTGACCATGACCAAGGGTGCCCAAGTGTATGCTAAGTGTGCCCACGTGCTGGCCATGAGATGGAAAGAGGGTGCTTAGAGTAACCAAGGGCGTCATAGGGGATGGTAAGAGTGTGTCAGTGGTGCTCAAGAGCATGCCAGGTGGGGTGCCCAACGGTGTGCCAGGATTCTCAAGTGTGATAGCGAATGTCAAGAGTGTAACAGGTGTTCTTAAGCATGTGATGGGGGATGGTAATAATGTGCAAGGAATGGCAAGAATGTCCTCGAGGGTACCCAAGAGTAGGATAGTGGTGTCCAAGAGAGTGCTTGTGGTGCCCAAGTCTGTTCGAGGGGTGCCCAAGCATCTACTAAGAGTGTCCAAGACATGGGCAAGAGCGTGAGCAAGAGAGTGTGAGGGGTGGACAAGAGAGTGCTACGGTTGTGCCAGTGTGATATCTGTGCCCAAGAGTGTAATAGGAGTGCCCAAGATTGGGATCGGAGTGTCAAAATGTATTGATGGGGTTCCCAGCAGTGTTCCAGAGGTGCCCAAGCATGTGCTAGGGTGCGGAAAGAGTGTGCATGGGGATGGCAAAAGTATTGTCCGTGTGCCGAACAGAGTGATAGACGTGACATAGAGAGTACTAGGTATGTCCAAGTGTATGTCCGGGATGTCCAAGAGTGTGATTGGGTACTCAAGAGTGTGATAGGGTCTGGCAAGAGGGTGACAGTGGGGGCCAAGAGGGTGCCATGGTATGCTAGGAAATGGCAATAGTTAGCTAGAGGTGCCCAAGAGAGTAATAGGTGGTAAGAAATGTGCCAGAAGTGCACAAGAAAGGGAAAGGTGTTCTCAAGAATATGTTCGGGGATGGCAAGTCTGCATTAGGGGTGCTCAAGTGTGTGTCAGGGGGTGGGAATATTGTACATGAAGTTCCCCGATATTCCGAGGGGTACTCAAGAGAATGCAGCGTGGCTAACTCTTGCCATTTCTGCACATACTCGGGCACCCTGGCACCCACTTGGCCCCCACTGTCACCCTCCTGCCGTACCATATCACACTCTTGAGTACCCAATCACAATCTTGGAAATCTCTGACATGCACTTGTACATATCTAGCAATCTCTTCGCCACACCTATCACTTTGTTCAGTACATGGACAACACTCCTGCCAATAGTGTGCTGTGGGTATCCAAGAGCGTATTTCGTGAGCTCAAGGGTGTGGTCAGAGAAGGTGAGTGTATGCTAGGGATATTCAAGACTGAGGAGGGATGGGAAGAATATGATAGTGGATTGCAAGTGGTATTAGATGTTCCCTAGTGTGTGGTACGGGTGCCCAGGAGTGTGATAAGGTTGAACAAGAGTGTGCTGGGGAATGGCAAGAGAGTGCTCGGGGGTGCACAAGATAGTGATGGGGGAGGAAAGAGTTTGCTAGGGGCACCTAAACGTGTGAAAGCTGTGCCCAAGAGTTGCTAGGAGTGCTCAAGGATGTGCGTGGGGATGTCAAGACTGTGCAAGAGGATGGCAAGAGTGTGACTAAGAGTGTGATAGGGCTAACGAGGAGTGTGATAGTTGTGTCCAAGTGTTTGTCAGGATGTCCAAGAGTTTAATAGGTTATTGCAAGAGTGCGATAGAGTATGGCAAGAACGAGAGGTGCAAAGAGTGTGCCAGGGTGACCACGTGTTTGTTGGGAAATGGCAAGAGTTTTCTAGGGGTGCCCAAGAGTGTGCCCATGGATCATGACCCCACCACCGAACATCAAGCCACTGTCCACAGGACTGTCGCTGACATCAACTCCTCCAGAGATCTTCCCTCTACAGCTTCCAACCTCATAGTTCCACAACCCCGGACAGCCCGCCTCTCCCTCCTTCCTAAAATCCACTGACGGGACTGTCCTGGCAGGCTCATCGTTTCAGCCTGTTCCCGACCCACTGAACCTATTTCTTCCTATCTTGACTCCGGTGGTCCAATATCTTCTCACCTATATTTGTGACTCTTCTGATGCCTTGCATCCTTTTGGCAATATCCAGTTTTGCTGGCCCTAATGTCCTCCTCTTCACTCTGGACGTCCAATCTCTCCACATCTCCATGCCCCACCAGGGCGTTTTCCGGGCTCTCTGCTTCTTCCTTGAACAGAGACCCAACCAGTCCACATCCACCACCACCCTCCTCTGCCTGCCTGAACTTGTTGTTACAGTGAACAACTTCTCCTTCAACTCCACTCACTTCTTTCAAGTAAAAGGTGTTGCTATGGTATTCGCATAGGTCCTTGTTATGTCTGTCTTTTTGTGGGATATGTCGAACAATCCTTGTTCCGGTCCTACTCTGGGCCCGTCTCCCAACCCTTTTTCCAGTACATTGATGACTGTATCAGTGCCGTTTCCTGCTCCCGCCCCGAACTGGAAAAATTTATCAGCTTTGCTTCCAATCTCCACCCTTATCTCACCCTTTATGTGGTCTATCTCCGACACTTCCCTTCCTCGACTTCCCTGTCTCCATCTATGGGGATAGCCTGTCCACTAGTATTCATTATAAGACTACCGACTCCCACAGCTACCTCGACTACACTTTTTCATACCCTGCCTCCTGTAAGGACACCATTCCATTCTCCCAGTTTCTCCATCTCCGTCGCATCTGTTCTGATGAAAACTTCCACGGTAGCACCTCTGATATATCTTCATTTTTCCTCAACCGAGGATTTCTCCCCACTGTGGTTGACAGGGCTCTTAACCGAGTCCTGTCCATTTCAACACAATTCTGTCCTCACCCCTTCCCCTCCCTCCTGGAACGGCGATCGGATTCCCTTGGCCTCACATTCCACCCCACCAGCTTTCACGTCCAAAGGAACACTCTCTAGCATTTCTGCCACCTCCATCGTGATGCCACTACCAAACACATCTTCTCTTCCCTTCAACTATCAGCATTCAGAAGGCATCATTCCCTCCGCGGCACCCTGGTCCACTCCTCCTTATTCCCGACACCTCGTTCCCTTCCCATAGCACCTTCCCATGCAATCGCAGGAGGTGTAATACCTGCTTTTTCCCTCCTTTCTCCTCACTATCCAAGGCCCCAAACACTCCTTCCAAGTAAAGCAGCGATTTACTTTTACTTCTTTCAATTTACTTTATTCGCTGCTCACAATGCGGTCTCCTCTGCACTGGAGAGACCAAACGCAAATTGGGTGACCGCTTTGCTGAACGCCTCCGCTCAGTCTGAAAACATAATCCAGAGCTTCCAGTTGCCTGCCATTTCGACACACAACCCCGCTTCCATGCCAACATTTCTGTCTTTTGCCTGCTGCAGTGTTCCAGTGACCATCAACACAAACTCGAGGAGCAGCACCTGATCTTTCGATTAGGCACTATACAGGCTTACAGACTGAACATTGAGTTCAATAACTTCAGAGCATGACTGGCCTTTTCTACCATTTTACTTTTTACCATGTGCCCGCTTTTCATGTTGTCAGAGCTACTCATTATTCTGCTATTAACACGCTCCCTGGACTAATGGTTTGTCTTTCACCGCAAGCATCAACACACTCTGTGCCGTTGTCCCAGGACAGCTTTGTTACTTAATTTCTCATGCCTTATCAAACATCTTCCCATTTGTTCTCTCCCCACCCCCTCCCCTTCACTTGTTTAAAACCTAATTCTTTTCTATCGTTTCCCACTTCTGCTGAAAGATCACAGACCTGAAACGTTAACTATGTTTCTCTCTTCACAGATGCTTCCAGACCGGCTGAGTATTCCCAGCACTTTTGATTTTTGTTTCAGATTTCCACCATCTGCAGTATTTTGCTTTTATCTCTCTTGTCTCTTCCGGTGCTCTTTGTTAAGAATGCTAAGCACCGCCTCCCATACTTTACCAGGTCAAGATATTAAATACCATCTCCCTCGTCTCGGCCAGTGTTACCGGGCCAGGATATGAAACAGCATCCCACTTGTCTCTGTCACAGTTACCAGGTCAGGATATTAAACACCATCTCACTTGTCTCAGTCAGTGTTACCGGGTCACAATATTAAATATCATCTCACTTTTCTCGGTCAGTTTTACCGGGTCAGGATATACACACTGTCTCCCTTGTCTCGGGCGGTGTTATTGGGTCAAAAAATTAAGCACAGTCTCCCTTGTCTTGCTTGGTGTTGCAAGGTTACGATATTAAACACTGTCTTCCTTCTCTCAATCAGTGTTACAGGGTCAGGATATTAAACATCGTATCCATTGCCTCGCTCGGTGTTACCAGATCAACATTTTAAAGACTGTCTCTATTGTCTCAGTCGTTGATCCCGGGTCATGCTATTAAACTAGAATGGCAGGGGAACGGGAATCTGAGCAGGGATACAGAGGATAGGGAAACAAGGATAGAAATGAAAGAGAAAAAGGCAAGAAGCAAAAGTGGAATGCAGAGAAAACAAGCGCAAACAACAAATTGGCCCATCCTGCAAAATAAAGCTAAGATGTTAAAAAAGACAAGTCTAAAGGCCTTGTGCCTTAATGCGCGTAACATTCGCAGTAAGGTAGATGAATTAACATTGCAAATACATATAAATGGATATGATATAGTAGAGATCACAGAGGCATGGCTGCACGGTGACCAAGGATGGGAACTGAATATCCAGGGGTGCTCAATATTTAGGAAGGACAGGCAGAAAGTGAAAGTAGGAGCGGTAGCGTCCTTAGTTAAGGAGGAAATCAATGCAATAGTGAGAAAGGACATTGGCTCGGAAACCCATGATGCCGAATCTGTATGGGTAGAGCTAAGAAGCATCAAGAGGCAGAAAACGTTTCTGGGGGTTGTCTATCGGCCCCAAAGAGTGGTGTAGATGTAAGCAATGGCAGTAAATAGGAAATTAGAGATGCATGCAATAAGGTTACAACAGTAATCATGGGTGACTTGAATCTACATATAGATTGGTCAAACCAAATTAACAATAATACTGTGGAGGTGGATTTCCTGGTGTGTGTACGTGACGATTTTAGAAAGAATAAACAGGATTGGGCAAAGTCAGCATGGGTTTATGAAAGGGAAGCCATGCTTAACAAATGGACTGGCATTTATTGAGGATGTAACTGGTAGATTAGATAAGGTGGTGGGTGAGTGCGGGGAGGTTGGAATTTGAGCTGTGAGGAGCAAGAAAAGTGGCTCCAATGTGATTTGGACAAGTTGGGAGAGTGGAAAAATGCATGAAAGTGCAGTATCACGCAGATAAATGCGAGGTTATCCACTTTGGTTTTAAAAACAGAACAGCAAATTATTGACTGAAAGGTGACAGATTTGGAAAGGAGGAGGTGCAACGAGACTTGTGTGCCTATGTACACCAGTCGCTGAAAGCAACTGTTCAGGTGCAGCAAGCAATTAGTGAGGTGAATGGTATGTTGGCCTTCATTGCAAGAGGATTTGAGTACAGGGGCAAGTATTTTCTATTGCAGTTATACCGCACCATGGTGAGATGACATCTGGAGTGCAGTTTTGGTTTCCTTATCTGAGGAAGGATGTTCTTGCCATGGAGGCAGTGCTAAGAAGATATGCTAGGCTGATTCCTGGGATAGTAGGATTGACGTATGAGGAGAGATTGGGTCGACCAGGCTTATATTTGCTAGAGTTTGGAAGAATGAGAGCGGATCTCATAGAAACCTATAAAAATCTAAGAGGATTAGACATACAAGATGGATGTCCGTGATGGCTGGGGAGTCCAGAACCAGGGGTAAGAGTCTCAGAATACGGGTATGCCATTTAGATCCGAGGTAAGGAGAAATTTCCTCACTCAGAAGGTGGTGAACCTATGGAATTCTCTATCACAGAAGGCAGTGGAGGCCAAATATATTCAAGAAGGGGATAGATGCATTTATTAATGCCAAAGGTATCAAAGGATATGGGGAGAAACCAGGAACAGGGTATTGAATTAGACGATCAGCCATGATCTCTTTTGAATGCTGGACCAGGCCCGAAGGGCCAAATGGCCTACTCCTGATCGTATTTTCTATGTTTCTATGTTTAAGCATCGTCCAGCTTGTATCAGTCAATGTTAGTGCGTTAGGTTTCTAAACACTGTCTCCCTTGTCTCGTTCGGTGTTACTGAGCCTGGACAGTAAAGACCATCTCGCGTGCCTCAGTCAGTGTTATAGGGTCAGGAGATTAAACACCTTCTCCCTTGTCTCAGTCAGTGTTAGACGTCAGGATAGTAAACACCTTCTCCACATCTCACTCAGCATTACCGGTTCAGGAGATAAAGCACTGTCTTCTTTGTCTCGTATTACCAGGTCAAAATATGAAACGAGGTCTCCCTTGCCTCTGCGTGGTTACTGGGCCAGGAGCGTAAACACCGTCTCGCTTTCTTGGTCGGTGTTGCCGGGTTCGGATATTATACACCATCTCCCTTAACTCGGGTGGTGTTAGCTGGACAGGCGATTCAGCACCGTGTGCCTTCCTGTGCGTCTGGGTCATAATATGTAACTCCATCTCCCTTGTCTCACTCTGAGTTCTTGCGGCAAGTTATCAAACACAGTCTGCCTTCTCTCACTCTGAATTACTGGGTCAGGATCCTAATACTGTCCCCCTTTTCTTGGTCATGTTCCCGGGTCAGGATATTAAACACCATCTCCCACGTCTCAATCAGCATTACAGGGTCAGGAAATAAAACAACAGCTCCTTTGTCTCGGTTGGTGTCACCCGACAAAACATTAAACACGGTTTCCCTTGTCTTGGTGGTGTTATCAGGTCAGCATAGATACCAGTCTCTCCCTTGTCTTGATCAGTGTTACTGCATCAGGAGAGTCAATACTTGTTACTTCCTGTGTTCCCGTGTCATGATATTTAACACTGTCTCCCGTGTCTCGGTCCGTGTTACTGGGTCAGGATATTAAACATCATCTCCCTGAACTCGGTCGGCGTATCTGGGTCAAGATCTTAAACACAGTCTACATTCTCTCGGTCGGTATTGCCGGGTCAGAATATATCTCACCACCTTCTTTGTCTCGGTCGGTGTTTATAGGTCAGGACATTAAACACTGCCCCCAACCCCCCGCCCCCTCATCTCGCTCGATGTTGATGGTTCAGGAGAGTGAACAGCGCCTCCTTGTCTTGGTCGGTGTTACTAGATCCTGAAATTCAACAGCGACTCCCCGGTCTCATCCAGTGCACCAGGTCAGGATATGGAACACAGTCTCCCTTGTTTCATTCGGTGTCACTCGGTCAGAATAGAGACACCTTGTCTTGGTTGGTGTAACTGGCTGACGATATTTAACCGTATTTCCTTTGTCTCTGTCATTGCTACCGAGTCAGGATATTAAACACCATCTCCCTTGTTTCGATTGATGTTATCCAGTCAGGATATCGCACAATGTCTCCCTTCTCTCGCTCGATTTTACCGGGTCAGCTTGTTAAACAGCATCTTTCTTGTCTTGCTCGGTATTACTGGTTCAGCAAATGAGACAACGTCTCCCTTTTCTCGATATGTGCACACAATAAAGCACTCCCAGAGCAGGTACAGCCTGAGTATTTGAAGGGGCTGCTCCTCAAGTTGTGGCTGCACTTCAGTCCCATGCTCCTGATCTTTGGGCACCCGGTGCGGAGGGGCGTGGGGCGGGAGGAGGATCTCCTCGTCGGTCTGATCCTGGGCCTGGCCAAGGTGGCAATTCACATGTCCAGGCTGCGTGCCGTCAGGGGGTCCGTCCTCCCCGATTGCCTGCCCCTCTTCCGGGTTTACGTTCGCGCCCAGGTGTCCCTGGATCGGGAGCATGCGGTGTCTGCCGTTACGCTTGGGGCCTTCCATGACCGGTGGGCACCGCAGGGCTGGAGTGTATTGTCGACGCCGAGAATGGCATTTTAAATTGATGTTTTTGTTTATTTATCTGTTTTTAATAAACTTATTTAACACGAGGGGACATAGCTTTAAGTTGAGGGGTGAAAGATATAGGACAGATGTCAGAGGTAGTTTCTTTACGCAGAGAGTAGTAGGGGCGTGGAACGCCCTGCCTGCAACAGTAGTAGACTCGCCAACTTTAAGGGCATTTAAGTGGTCATTGGATAGACATATGGATGTAAATGGAATAGTGTAGGTCAGATGATCGGCGCAACATCGAGGGCCGAAGGGCCTGTACTGCGCTGTAATATTCTAATTCTAATTCTAAAAAAAAAAAATGTAAATATGTATATAAAGGGGGCCTGAGAAAACGAAAAAGAAAACGTGGGTTAGATACAGAGTAAAGCTCCCTCTGCACTGTCCCCATCAAACACTCCCAGGACAGGTACAGTACTGGGATTGGCTGGGCAATTTGGGAAGCACTTCCTGCCTGCAATCAGGGGGAGCAGCTGCACCTGTGTTGCTGCAACTGCAACTGGAGTGGAGTAACTGGAGAGGAGACAGCAGAGTGGAGTTACTGCAAAGAGGTGACTGTAGAGTGGAGACAGCTGCATTTATTGTGGAACTGTTGTAGTTTATTCAAAGACAAAGGAGAACTGTATGTCATTTTGGAGAGGTGGGTTTTGGAGCACCAGAGAACTGTTTGTTGTTTGGACTGGTGGGGGAGTGAGCAGGCACCGGAAGATCCAGGGGTGGGGCTGCCAAATTCTGTAGGGAGCCCCTGTATTTGCGCTTGTGTGAAAGAAAAAAAAGTCACACAATGAATCAGCGTCCCTCTTGTCTCGGTCAGTGTTGCTTGGTCAGGATATTAAACACCATTTACATTTTCTCCACTGTTGTTACCTGGTCAGGGTATGAAACACCGCCTGCCTTGTCTTGGTCAGTGTTACTTGCTTAAGATATTAAACAGCGTTTCCCTTGTCTTTTTCGGTGTGATCGATTCAGGATTTTAAGCACCGCCCCTATGCCTCAGTCAGTATTCATGGGTCAGTATATTGAACACCATCTCCCTTGTCTGGATCAGTGTTACTGGGTCAGCCTATTAAACTCCTTTGTCTTGGTTCTTGTAACGTGCAGATATTAAACACAGTCTGTCTTATTTATTATATGAAACACAGTCTGTCTTGTCTCAGTCACAGTTACCAGATCAGGATGTTAAACACCATCTCCCATGTCTAGGCCAGTTTTAATGGCTCAGGATATTCAACATTGGCTCAGTAGGTGTTACCAGGTCCAGATATTAAGCATCTTCTTCCACGTTTCACTTGACACTACCAGGTCAGGATATTAAACGCCTTGCCCTTTGCCTCAATCGGTATTGCTGAGTCAAAATATTAAACACCGTTTCCATTGTCTCAGTCAGTGTTTTCGTGTGAGGATAGAAACACAATCTCCCAGAACTCACTTGGTGAAACTCGCTCTCTATATTCAACAGTGTCTACCTTCTCCTGGTCGTTGTTACATCGTCAGGACATTAAACACCATCGTTCTTGTCTCGATCAATGTTACCATCTCAGGGTATTACACAGTCTTTCCCTTGTCTCGGTTAGTGTTACCCAATCAAGATATTAAACACCGCTTACATTTTATCGCTCAGCTTTACCAGTTCAGGTGATAAAACAGCATCCCCCCCTTACCTCATGTTCCATGAACGATTCAAAAATTCGACACTGTCTCCCTTGTCTTACTCGATGTTAGCACGTCAGGATATAAATCAGCATCTCCCTTGTCTTGGTCAGTTTTACTGGGCCAGGATATTAAACACCATCTCCCTTGTCGCAGTTGGCAATAAAGGCTTCGCATATTAAACACTGTTTTGCGTGTGTTGGTTGGTGTTGCTAGGTCAGGATATTTAGCAGTGTATCCTTTATCTCGGTGAGCCTTGCTGGGTCAGGATATTTCACACTGTCGACCTTCTCTCTGTCAATGTTTCTCAGTCAGGATAATAAACACTGTCTCTGTCGTCTCGCTCGGTGACAACGGGTCAGGATATTAAACACCCTCTCCCTTATCTCTTCCGGTGTTACCTGGTCAGGATTTTAAACACTGCCCCCTTGTCATGGTCGGTGTTTAAGGGTCACAATTCTAAACACTGCCTCCCCTGTCCCAGTCATTGTTACCGTGTGAGGATATTAATCATCGTCTCCCTTTTGTTTTAACTCTGTATCTTACCCCGTTTTTTTAATAAGGTGGCCGTTATACCCCAGGCACCTTTTATATATTTTATGTCGAGGGGGCCTTTATTCCTCAGGTTTCCTTCATATAGATATTCATATTTTTAAAATAGCTTTTTTTAAAAACAGATAAATAAACAAAAAACTCAAATTAAAATGCCATTCTCAGCGTCGATGAAGCACTCCAGTCCCTGCAGTGCCCACCGGTCGCGGAAGGCCTCAAGCATACTGGCGGACACCGCATGCTCCCTATCCAGGGACACCCAGGTGCGAAGGTAACAGCGGAAGAGGGCAGGCAATTGGGGAGGACGGTGCCCCCGACGGCCCGCAGCCTGTACCTGTGAATTGCCACCTTGGCCAGGCCCAAGAGCAGAACGACGAGGAGTTCCTCCTCCCGGCCCATGCCCTTCCACACCGGGTGCCCAAAGATCTGGAGCGTGGGACTGACGTGCAGCCAGAACTTGAGGAGCAGACACTTCAAATACTCAAAGAGGGGCTGCAACCTCGCATACTCCAGATATATGTGAAACACGGACTCGTCCGGGCTGCAGAAAGTACAGGAGGCCTGGGAGTCCGTGAACCTCCTTAAAAGTCTAATGCACGGGACTGCCCTGTGCAACACCCTCCACCCCAGGTCCCCGATGTAAAGGGGGAAGACTCCCGCGTAGAGACACCTCCATCGGGGATTCCCCTCGCCGCCAGATGGCAACGCGGACCGCCAGGGTGCGTCTGGGCAGCTGGTGAGGGCGAGGAAGGGGAGAGTGTGCAGGAGCAGTCCGGACAGGAAACACCTCCACGCCGATTGGAATGGCACAGAGGGCATTTCAGAGAGGCGGCTCGGGTTGTGTGGGTCCAGCTCCCGAGGAGGTTTTCGGGGCCGGATGAGCACTACCAGCCAAGCGAGGGTCAGCTCGGCCGGGAGCGTCCACTCTTCCGAGCCCCCTCGTCACCCGCAGTGAGCGGCGTCCCGGGGGCTTGGGCTACTCCTCCGCCTGCCGGTTCATCACCGGAGTCGGCCGCCCGTACAACCGAGGCACTTTCCTCCACCGGCGGGGGAGCACCCTGACTGGAGGCGACCATGTTCCAGACTCGGAATAGATCCCGGTAAAAGACCGGCAACTCCCTCAGAGAGGCGCAGCTAATGGTCTCCGCCGGGAGCTGTGTGTCATTTTGAAGGCAGTGACACTGGAGGAAAAAACATCGCCAGCACACACCATCTGGGAGGACGCTCGACATGCAGGTATCTCTGCAGATTCCGAAGGCATAGAGTCACAGCCTGGGAGCGGACGCACACCAGCGACTGGCTGCGCTCCTCGATTGGGAGACTCAGGACCACGGCAGAGATCCAGTGTTTCTTCTTGCCCCAGAACAAATCGACAAGTTTCTTCTGGATCTTGGTGGCGAATGCGGGGGGCAGGGCCAAAGTGACCAACCGGTACCACAGCATGGAGGCCACCAGTTGGTTTACGACCAGCGCTCGGCCCCTGTAGGAAAGAACTCGGAGCAGTCCTGTCCAGCGCCCCAGCCGAGCGGTAACTTACACCTAGAACTCATGCCAGTTTGCCGGTAGGCTTCCTCAGTGGGGCTAAGGTGGACTCGCAGATAGAGGAGGAGCGTGCTATCCACGCAAAAGGTGTCAACTCCTCTGGCAGGGAGTCCACCCGCCATTGGCCCACCAGGAGCTCGGAGCATATCTCCCAATTGATCCTCGTGGAGGACACGGCAGAAAAGGTCTACTGGCAGTCACGGATCCTCCGCAAGTCAACGGGATCTTTGACCACGAGCAACACATCATCGGCGTAAGTCGTGCGGATGACCCGCATGGCCGGCTCGCGCAGAGCCAATCTCATCATCCTCCTGCGAAGCAGGAGGCCGTCCACGCAGATGGTGTACAGTTGGCCGGACATGGGGCATCCATGACGCACTCCTCTCCCAAAGCGAAGGGGCGCCGTCAAGGACCTGTTAACCTTGACCAGACACTCTGCAGCGGCGTATAAAAGACGGACCCAGGCCACGAAATGCAGCCCGACACCGAAACCGCGCAGAATCCCGAAAAGTTTTTCGTGATCCACCCTGTCGAACGCCTTCTCCTGATCAGGGGAGAGAAAGGCGACCAACATATCGTCTCCCTTGTTGCATTCGGCATTGGCAGATTAGGATGGTAAACACCGTCTTCCTTGTTTCAGTCATTGATACTGGGTCAGGATATAAACCTTCTTCTCCATTCTGTCGTTTACTATGATTGGGTCAGAATATAAAACACCATCTCCATGGCTTCGGTTGGTATTGCTCGGTCAGGATATTAAATACAGTGTTGTTTTTCTCAGTCGGTGTTCCGAATCAGGAAAGTAAACATTTCTCCCTTCTCTTGGTCGGTGTTACCGGGTCAGGATATGAAACGCCATCTCCCTTGTCCTGGTCCATATTACAGTTCAGGCTATTAAACACTGTTTTCCTCGTTTTGGTCAGCGTTACCAGCTCAGAATATAAAACTGCTTCCCTTTTCTTGGTCCCTTTTACCAGGTACGAATAGAATACCTCAGTGCCCTTGTGTTAACAGTGACACCGGGACAGGATATTGAACATCGTCTGCATTGTCATGGACAGTGTCACCAGTTCAGGATATTAAACGCTGTTTTCATCGTCTTGGTCAGCGTTACCAGCTCAGAATACAAAATCCCATTCCTCTTGTCTCGGTCGATGTTGCCAGTTCAGCGTATTTAATGCATGCTGCCTTTTCTCGGTTTGTGTGCCTGAGTCTTGATATTAAACACCATCTTTATTGTCTCAGTCGGGTATTAGCAGGTCAGCATTATCCAGACTGACAATGTTAATATCTATGGGTGTTCCAGTCTGACAATGTGAAGATCTGTCGCTTTTCCATTCCGACAAAGTGAAGATCTGTGGGTTATCCAGTCTGACAATGTTAATATCGGTGGTTTATATAGTCTGACACTGTTAACAGCTGTAGTTTATCCAGTCTGACAATGTTAAAATGTGTGGTTTATGCAGTCGGACTGACACTGTTAAAATGTGTGGTTTACCCAGTGTAAGAATGTAAATATCTGTGGTTCATCCAGTCTGACCATGTTAATTTCTGTGGTTTATCGAGTCTGCCAATGTTAATATGTGTGCTTTATCCAGCTTGGCAGTGTTAATATCTCGGGGTTATCCAGTCTGGCACGGTTAATATCTGTTGCTTTTGCAGCCTAACACTATTAATATCTGTGGATTATCCAGTCCGAGAATGTTGATATCTGGGGTTTATCCAGTATGACGATGTTGATATCTGTGTCTTTTCTCGTGTGAAACTGTTAATATCTGTGGTTTATCCAGTCTGACAATGCTAATAACTGTGTGTTTTCCAGTCCGACAATGTTGATATTTGTGGTTTATCCAGTGTGACAATGTTAATATCTGTGCTTTATCCAGTTTGCCAGTGTTAATATCTGGGGGATTTCCAGTCTGACCCTGTTAGTATTTGTGGGTTTTCCAGTCTGACAATGTTAATATCTGTGCTTTATCCAGCGTGGCAGTGTTAATATCTCGCTGTTAACCAGTCTGGCACGGTTAATATCTGTTGCTTTTGCAGCCTGGCACTATTAATATCTGCGGTTTATCCAGTCCGAGAATGTTGATATCTGGGGTTTATCCAGTATGACCATGTTGATATCTGTGTCTTTTCTCATGTGAAACTGTTAATATCTGTGGTTTATCCAGTCTGATAATGTTAATATCTGTGGGTTTTCCAGTCTGACAATGTTAATATCTGTGGTTTGTCCAGTGTGACAATGTTAATATCTGTGGTTTGTCCAGTGTGACAATGTTAATATCTGTGGTTTATCCAGTCTGATAATGTTAATATCTGTGGGTTTTCCAGTCTGACAATGTTAATATCTGTGGTTTGTCCAGTGTGACAATGTTAATATCTGTGGTTTGTCCAGTGTGACAATGTTAATATCTGGGGGTTTTCCGGTCTGACACAGTTAATATCTGCTGCTTTTGCAGTCTGACACTGTTAATATCTGTGGATTATCCAGTCTGACAATGATAATATCTGTGGGTTATCCACTGTGACGATGTTAATATCTGTGTGTTTTCCATTCTGACAATGTCAATATCTCTGGTTTATCCAGTGTGACAATGTTAATATCTGGGGGTTTTCCGGTCTGACACAGTTAATATCTGTGGTTTATCCAGTCTGAAACTGTTAATATTTGTGGTTTATCCACCCTGTTACTGTTAATTTCTTTGAGTTATCCAGTCTGACAATGTTAATATCTGAGTGTTTTCAGATCTGACAATGCTGATATCCGTGGTTTATCCATTTTGACGATGTTAATATCTGAGGGATTTCCAGTATGACATGATTAATATCTGTTGTTTATCCAGTCTGACATTGATAATATCCGTGGTTTTTACTAGAAGATAGTATTAATAACTGTGGTTTATCCGGTCTGAAAATATTGATATCTGTGGGTTTTCCAGTCTGACAATTTTAATATATTTGTGTGTTCCAGTCTGTCACTGTTAATATCTGTGGTTTATCCAGCCTGTCACTGTTATTATCTGTGAGTTATGCAGTCTGACAATGTTAATAAATTTGGGGTATCCAGGCTCACAATATTAATACCTCTTGTTTATCCATTCACAAAATATTAGTTTCTGTGGGTTGCCCAGTCTGACAATAATATTATATTTCTGTTTTCCTGTCTGTCACTCTTCATATCTGAGCTTTATCCAGTCTGACAATGTCAATATCTGGGGTATATCCTGTCTGACAATGTTAAGAACTGTGGTTTATCCAGTCTAACACTGTTAACAGCTGTGGGTTTTCCATTCTGACAGTGCTAATATCTGAGCTTTATCCAGTCTGACAATGTCAATATTTGAGCTTTATCCAGTCTGACAATGTCAATATTTGAGCTTTATCCAGTCTGACAATGTCAATATCTGAGCTTTATCCAGTCTGACAATGTCAATATCTGGTGTATATCCAGTCTGACAATGTTAATATCTGTGCTTATTCAGTCTGACACAATTAATATCTGGCTCCAGCCCCGTCCCTTCTGAACCATATCCCCAGCACCTTCATGTAGTCAGACCTGACGGTGAAGTGGACAAAGGACCGGTCAGCCCAGTTCCCAAACAACATGGCCTCGCTCTTTCCGTGGTTAACTTTGGTTCCCGAGGCCAGTTCTAACTTGTGGCAGACGCTCGTCAGTCTGGACACAGACAGCGGATTCGAACAGAAGATGGCGTCGTCATCCATGTACAGGGATTTTTTTAACCTGTGTGCCTCCACTGCCTGGGATTGTCATGCCCCTTATGTCCGCATCCTTCCAAATGGATTCAGCAAAGGATTCAATACAGCAAACAAACAAGACAGGGGAGAGAGGACAGCCCTGTCAGACTCCAGATTGGATTGGGAACATTTCTGATTCGCACCCATTGATTGAGACTGTGCTACTAATGTTTGTGCAGGGCAGTTAGATCCAATTGCGGATTCCCTCTCCAAACTACATTTTGGAGAGCATGTCCATCATGTAGGTGTGCAATATCCTGTCAAAAGCCTTCCTCTGGTCCAAGCTGTTGAGACAGGTGTCCAACCTCCTGTGCCATACATAGGCGATCATATCCCTGAGTAGCGCGAGACGATGCGAAATCTTCCTGCCGGATATAGTACAGATCTGGTCAGGGTGAATCACCAACTACAGAGCAGACTTGTCCCGACTGGCGCTGACTTTGGACAGAATCTTGTAGTCAATATTAAGCAGTGAGATGGGCCACCAATTTCTGATTTCCGCCGTCTCCCCCTTCCGCTTGTAGATGGGGGTGATGATGCTTTTCCTCATGGATTCTGACATGCTGCCGGCCAGGAGCATACTCTCGTATACTTCCAGCATGTCCGGGCCGAACCAATCCCACAGGATCGAGTACAACTCAACCAGTAAGCAATCGCTTCAGGGAGTTTTACTCATCTCGAAAGACCTGACG
The DNA here is from genome assembly GCF_036365525.1 of Heterodontus francisci. Lineage (NCBI taxonomy): Eukaryota > Metazoa > Chordata > Chondrichthyes > Heterodontiformes > Heterodontidae > Heterodontus > Heterodontus francisci. The sequence goes on from NW_027140402.1 coordinate 747,735, forward strand.
GCGTTTGTTTGCTCGTCCAGAGTTAGAAATTTGTCCAGTCTCTCCCTCATGCTGTCATCTAAGACCTCTCTGATAGATCACAGGAAGGACTGGGAAGCCGTGCTGCCTGTGGGCTTCACATCGTACACCCCAGCATAAAAGGATTTGCTGATCCTTAATATTTCAGACTGCCAAGATGTTACCGAGCCATCCTTTTACTTCAGCCTGCTGATCACAGAGCTCTCTCTCTCTGTTAGCTTGGGAAGAAGAAACGAGAGTACATCTCATCCTGGTCACCGGAGCGGACTCTGGACCGGAATATAATCTTGGAAGCCTCTGTGGCAAAGAGCGAGTACCCCATCGATTGCAGGCAGAGCAGATTTTGCATACTTTTCTGGAGTGGGGACATTTTCCCCTGTCTCTCTCTCGCCATCTGAACACATTTGAATATAAAGAACCTCTTGATATTCTCCTTGATCGCCTCCCACCAGTGAACAGTAGACCCAAAGAGGGGTTTCATGGTTCTCCAACCTTTGTAATCCCTTTTGAGTTCCTCAACTTTCTCTGGAGTTAGCAGTGTAGCATTGAGCTTCCATATCCCCCTGCCAACCCGCTTGTCATCCTACAAGTGACAGTTGGCCATTAAGAGGCAATGGTCAGAGAAGAATACTGTCTTAACGTCGGTGGATCTGATCGTGACAGCACGGGATGAAAAAAAGAAGTCAATCCTAGAACAGGCAGATCTGTCAGGTCTTGACCAGGTGTATCTACACTATGTAAAAGCAAAATACTGCGGATGCTGGAAATCTGAAACAAAAACAAGAAATGCTGGAATCACTCAGCAGGTCTGGCAGCATCTGTGGAAAGAGAAGCAGAGTTAACGTTTCGGGTCAGTGACCCTTCTTCGGAACTGACAAATATTAGAAAGGTCACAGATTATAAGCAAGTGAGGTGGGGGTGGGACAAGAGATAACAAAGGAGAAGTTGCAGATTGGACCAGGCCACATAGCTGACTAAAAGGTCACGGAGCAAAGGCAAACAATATGTTAATGGTGTGTTGAAAGACAAATTATTGGTACAGATTAGGTGTGAATACACTGAATATTGAACAACAGCAAGTGCAAACCTGAAAAAAAACCTGAAAAAAACAGTGGGTAAGCAAACTGAACAAACTAAGATGAAATTAAATAAATGCAAAAAAAATTGTAAAAAATGTAAAAAAGAATGTAAAAAAAGGAAGAAAAAATAACAACCTTAAGTAAACTTCCTTCTTCCTCTTGTCTAGCTGTTCCACATCTCTTGTCATCCAAGGTTCCTTCACCTTACCATCCCTTCCTTGCCTCATCGGGACAAACCTATCCAGCAGTCGCAGCAAGTGCTCCCTAAACAACCTGCACATTTCTGTTGTGCATTTCCCTGAGAACATCTGTTCCCAATTTAAGATCCCCACTTCCTGCCGAATAGCATTGTAATTCCCCCTCCCCCAATTAAATATTTTCCCACCCCATCTGCTCCTAACCCTCTCCATAATTATAGTAAATGTCAGGGAGTTGTGATCACGAACACCGAAATGCTCTTCCACCGAGAGATCTGCCACCTGGCCTGGTTCGTTGCCAAGCACCAAATCCAACATAGCCTCCCCTCTAGTCGGCTTATCTACCTTCCTGGACACACCTGACAAAATCTGCTCCACCCAAACTATTTGCACTAAGTCGGTTCCAATCAATATTAGGGAAGTTGAAGTCACCCATGACAACAACCCTATTACTTCTGCACCTTTCCAAAATCTGCCTCCCAATCTGTTCCTTCGTGTCTCTGTTGCTATTGCGGGGTCTATAGAAAGCTACCAACTTCTTGCGTTAAAATAGACACACTTCAACCCATCATACTGGCTGCAACCTTGCCCTGTCAACTTTCTAACCTTCCTCACAGACTCTCTGTACTCTGTATCTGCCTGTTCAACAGCTACCCCATCCACTGATCCGTAGCTCCGATTCCCATCCCCCTGCCAAGCTAGTTTAAACCCTCCCGAAGAACTCTAGCAAACCTCCCGCCCAGGATATTGGTGTCCCTCCAGTTTTGATTCAACCCGTCCTTGCTGTACAGGTCCCACCTTCCCCAGAAGGTATCCCAATGATCCACATATCTGAAGCCCTCCCTCCTACACCAGCTCTGTAGCCACGTGTTCAGCTGCACTCGCTCTCTGTTTCTAGCCTCACTAGCACGTGGCACCGGTATCAATCCTGAGATTACTACTCTGCTCGTCCTGCCTTTTAGCTTCCAACCTAACTCCTATATTCACTTTTCAGATCCTCATCCATTTCACTAGCTATGTCATTGGTACCGATGTGTACCACTACTTCTGGCTGCTCCCCCTCCCCCTTAAGTATCCTGTAGACTCGATCCGAGACATCCCTGACCCTGGCATCCGGGAGGCAACATAGCATCCGGGAGTCTCGTTCGCGACCACAAAGTCTCCTGTCTGTTCCTCTAACCATTGAATCGCCTATCACTAACGCTCTCCTACTCTCCCCCCTTCCCTTCTGAGCCACAGAGCCAGGCTCAGTGCCAGAGACCTGGCCGCTGTGGCTTTCCCCTGGTAGGTCGTCCCCCCCCAACCGTATCCAAAAGCGTATGCTTATTATTGAGGGGAACGACCATAGGGGATCTCTGCACTGTGCGCCTATTCCCTTTCTCACCCCTGACGGTCACCCAGCTACCTTTATCCTGTAGCTTAGGTGTCACTACGTCCCTATAACTGCTCTCTATCACCCCCTCAGCCTCCCGAACGATCCGAAGTTCATCCAGCTCTAGCTCCAGTTCCCTAACGCGGTCTGTGAGGAGCTGCTGGAGTTGGGTGCACTTCCCGCAGGTGAAGTCGGCAGGGACACAAGTGGTGACCCTTACCTCCCACATCCTGCAAGAGGAGCATGCAACTGCCCTAGCTTCCATCCCCTCTGCTCTAAATTGACAGAAGAGATTAAATAAAAAGGAAAACCTTACCTTACCAAACCCTCCACACAGGAGTCCTTTTTGTTTGGTTGGAGGAGGAGGATGGGTGGGAGACACTACACGTGTAGTGTTTCGGGTTTAGCCACTGCCCGAATAGAAAGGTTCACTTCCCCAGCAGTCCCCGTGTCCGCGTCCGCCGAATCACCAGGTGAGTACTTTGTGGCTCAACTTACCCTCCCGGCTGCCCCCTGGCTCCTGTCCCCTGGTGCCTGGTTTCCCTTCTCCTTGAACACCTTCAGGAACTTGAGGCATCCCACCACATTCTTGAACGTCACTTCAAAATAGCCACTGCTGGAGAAGAGCTGCATCACAGCAATCAATAACGATTTCCTTAATGAAGAAGGTACGGTCCACCGGTGCACCTCCTTCATTATTGGTCACCACCACATGAACAGTGTTACACACTCCCTGGCCTTAGGCTCCAGAATTGGTTACAACCATTTTAATTAGAACCTCCCTTGAACGCGATCAAAGGCCATTGATCATGACTTATTCCCCTGCCAGGCAAACATAACCCATAATCCAACAGGGGCAGAGTTTGCTCTCCATGTTGTACAAACCATAATCCAATAGGGGGAGACTTCAGTCTCCATATTGTAAAAAGCATACTCTTAATGGGGGCGAATTCACTCTCCATGTTGTACAAAGCATGACCAAAAAGGAGGAGAGTTCACTCTCCATGCCGCACAAACAATAAACCAACAGGGGAAGAGTTCACTCTCGTTGTTGTGCAAACCATCATCCAACGGGGGGAGAGTTCGCCTTCCATTTGTACAAACCATAATCCAATTGGGGGAGAGTTCAATCTCCGTGTTGTACAAACCATAACCCAACAGGGAGAGAGTTCATTCCCCATTTTCTGCAAAGCATAATCCAATAGGGGGGCGAGTTCGCTCACTGTGCTGTACCAACCGTAATTCAGCAGGTGGAGAGTTCACTCTCTGTGCTGAAAAAACCATAAACCAACATGGAGAGAGTTCACTCTCCATCTTGATCAAACCAGAATACAACTGGGAGAGAGCTCACTTTCCGTGCAGTACAAACCATAATCTAACAGGGGGAGAGCTCGCACTCCGTGTTGCACAAAACATTATCCAACAGGTGGAGAGACCACCCTCCATGTTGTGCAAAGCATGATCCAACAGGGGGTGTGTTCATTCTCTGTGCTGCACAAACAATAATGCAACATGGAGAGTTCACTCTTCTTGTTGTGCAAACCATCATCCAACGGCGGGAAGGTTCACCCTCCATGTTGTAACAACCATAATGCAACAGAGAGCGAGTTCACTCTCCTGGTTGCGCAAACCATAGTCCAACAAGGGGAAAGTTCACCCTCCATGTCGTTCAAACCATAATCCAACAGGGAGCGAGTTCACTCTCTGTGCTGGACAAACCATAATCCGACAGGGGGAGAGTGCACTCTTCATGTTGTACATACCAAAATCCAACAGAGGAAGAGTTCACTCCCCGTGTTGTACAAATAACCATCCAACAGGGAGCGAGTTCACTCTCAATGTTGCACAAGCCAGAAAAAAACAGGAGGCGCGTTCACTCTCTGTGCTGCACACACCATAATTCAACAGGGGGAAAATTCTCTCCCCACGTTGTACCAAGCATGATCCAACAGGGGGCGAGTTAATTCTCCTTGCTGTACAAACAATAATGCAACAGAGGGAGAGTTCACTCCCATTGTTGTGCAAACCATCATCCAACGGCGGGAATGAGCACCATCCATGTTGTACAAACCATAATCCAACAGGGGGAGAGTTCACTCTCTGTCTTGCACAAACCACAGTCCAACAGGGATTCCTGGTTCTGACGAAGGGTCAATGACCCGAAACGTTAACTCTGCTGCTCTATCCACAGGTGCTACCAGACCTGCTGAGTGGTTCCAGCATTTCTTGTTTTTATAGTCCAACAGAGGGCGTGTTCACTCTTTGTGTTGCACAAACCAAAATTCAACAGGGGGAGGGTTCACTCTCCGTATTGTCCCCTTGTTCAAGAAGGGGAGCAGAGACAGCCCTGGTAATTATAGACCTGTGAGCCTTACTTCAGTTGTGTGTAAAATGTTGGAAAAGGTTATAAGAGACAGGATTTATAATCATCTTGAAAAGAATAAGTTCATTAGCGATAGTCAGCACGGTTTTGTGAAGGGTAGGTTGTGCCTCACAAACCTTATTGAGTTTTTCGAGAAGGTGACCAAACAGTTGGATGGGGGTAAAGCAGTGGATGTGGTGAATATGGATTTCAGTAAGGCGTTTGATAAGGTTCGCCATGGTAGGCTATTGCAGAAAATATGGAAGTATGGGGTTGAAGGTGATTTAGAGCTTTGGATCAGAAATTGGCTAGCTGAAAGAAGACAGAGGGTGGTGGTTGATGGCAAATGTTCATCCTGGAGTTTAGTTACTCGTGGTGTACCGCAAGGATCTGTTTTGGGGCCACTGCAGTTTGTCATTTTTATAAATGACCTGGAAGAGGGTGTAGAACGGTGGGTTAGTAAATTTGCGGATGACACTAAGGTCGGTGGAGTTGTGGATATTGCCGAAGGATGTTGCAGGGTACAGATAGGCTGAAGAGCTGCGCTGAGAGATGGCAAATGGAGTTTAATGCGGAAAAGTGTGAGGTGATTCACTTTGGAAGGAGTAACAGGAATGCAGAGTACTGGGCTAATGGGAAGATTCTTGGTAGTGTAGATAAACAGAGAGATCTTGGTGTCCAGGTACATAAATCCCTGAAGGTTGCTACCCAGGTTAATAGGGCTGTTAAGAAGGCACATGGTGTGTTAGCTTTTATTAGTAGGGGGAGCGAGTTTCGGAGCCACGAGGTCATGCTGCAGCTGTACAAAACTCTGGTGAGACCGCACCTGGAGTATTGCGTGCAGTTCTGGTCACGGCATTATAGGAAGCATGTGGAAGCTTTGGAAAAGGTGCAGAGGAGATTTACTAGGATGTTGCCTGGTATGGAGGGAAGGTCTTCCGAGGAAACGCTGAGGGAATTGAGGTTGTTTTCGTTGGAGAGAAGGAGGAGGCGAGGTGACTTAATAGAGACATATAAGATAATCAGAGGTTAGATCAGGTGAATAGTGGGAGTCTTTTTCCTCGGATGGTGATGGCAAACACGAGAGGACATAGCTTTAAGTTGAGGGGTGATAGATATAGAATAGATGTCAGAGGTAATTTCTTTACGCAGAGAGTAGTAGGGGCGTGGAACGCCCTGCCTGCAACAGTAGTAGACTCGCCAACTTTAAGGGCATTGAAGTGGTCATTGCATAGACATATGGATGAAAATGGAATAGTGTAGGTCAGATGGTTTCACAGGTCGTCGCAACATCGAGGGCCGCATGGCCTGTACTGCGCTGTATTGTTCTAATTCGAAAGCAACATCCAACAGCGAGCGAGTTCGTTCTCCATACTGTCCAAACCATAATCCAACAAGGAGAGAGTTCACTCTCAGTGCTGTACAAACCATAATCCAAAAGGGGGGAGTGCACTCTCCATGTTGTACAATCCATAATCCAACAGGGGGAGAGTTCACTCTCCATGTTGTCGAAACCATAATTGAGCAGGGGGAGAGTTCACTCCCCAAGTTGTCCAAAGCATGATCCAACAGCGGGTGTGTTCATTCTCCGTGCTGGACAAACAACAATCCAACAGGGGGAGAGTTCAGTCCCTGTGTTGTACAAAGCATTAGCCAACAGGGGGAAAGTTCACTCTCCATTTTGTACAAAAGAATAATCCAACAGGGTGAGAGTTCACTTTCCGTGCTGTTCAGACCATGATCCAACAGGGAGAAAGTTCTATCCACATGTTGTACAAAGCATGATCCAACAGGGGGAGAGTTCACTCTCCATGTTTTCGAAACCATAATTGAGCAGGGGGAGAGTTCACTCCCCAAGTTGTACAAAGCATGATCCAACAGCGGGTGTGTTCATTCTCCGTGCTGTACAAACAACAATCCAACAGTGGCAGAGTTCAGTCTCTTTGTTGTACAAACCATTAGCCAACAGGGGGAAAGTTCACTCTCCATTTGGTACAAAGCATAATCCAACAGGGTGAGAGTTCACTTTCCGTGCTGTGCAGACCATACTCCAACAGGGAGAGAGCACACTCACCATGTTCTACAAAGCATAGTCTAACAGGGGGCATGTTCACTCTCTGTGTTGTCCAAACCTTAATCGAGCAGGGGCCGACTTCACTCTACGTGCTGTACAAAGCATAATCCAACAGGGGGAGAGTTCACTTTCTGTATTGTACAAACCATAATCAAACAGGGGGCGAGTTCACGATCCATATTGTACAAAATATAAACAAACAGGGAGAAAGGTCACTCTCCATGCCCTACAAACTATAATCCAGCTGGGGGAGAGGTCACTCTCGCTGTTGTGCAAACCATCAACCAACGGGGAGAGAGTTCACCCTCCATGTTGTACAAACCATAATCCAACAGGGGGAGAGTTCAGTCTCCGTGTTGTACAAACCATAATCCAACAGGGAGAGATTTCATTCTCCATTTTGTACAAAGCATAATCCAACAGGGGGAAAGTTCACTCTCCATTTTTTACAAAGCATAATCCAACAGAGGGGCGAGTTCGCTCTCTGTGCTGGACAAACCATAAGACAACAGGTGGAGAGTTCACTCTCCATATTATACAAGCCATAGTGCAACAGGGGGAGAGTTCTCTCTCCATGTCGTCCAATGCATATTCCAACCTGGGGAGAGTTCACTCTCCCAGTTCTACAAACCAAAATCAAATCGGGGGAGAGTTCACTCCCTGTATTGTGCAAAGCATAATCCAACAGAGGGCGTGTTCACTTACTGTGCTGGTGAAACCATAATTGAACAGTGGGAGAGTTCACTCCCCAAGTTGTGCAAAGCATGATCCAACAGGGGAGTGTTCATTCTCCATGCTGTCCAAACGATAATCCAACAGGGGGAGAGTTCAGTCTCTGTGTTGTACAAAGCATTAGCCAACAGGGGGAAAGTTCACTCTCCATTTTGTACAAATCATAATCCAACGGGGTGAGATTTCACTTTCCGTGCTGTACAGACCGTATTCCAACAGGGAGAGAGCACACTCTCCATGTTGTAGAAAGCATAATACAACAGGGGGCATGTTCACTCTCTGTGTTGGACAAACCATAATCAAACAAGCGGCGGGTTCGCGATCCATATTGTACAAAATATAATTCGACAGGGAGAAAGTTCACTCTCCATGCAGTACAAACAATAATCCAACAGGGGGAGAGGTCACTCTCGCTGTTGTGCAAACCATCATCCAACGGGGAGAGAGTTCAGCCTCCATGTTGTACAAACCATAATCCAATCGGGGGAGAGTTCAGTCTCCGTGTTGTACAAACCATAATCAAACAGGGGGAGATTTCATTCTCCATTTTGTACAAAGCATAATTCAACAGGGGGAAAGTTCACTCTCCATTTTGTACAAAGCATAATCCAACAGGTGGAGAGTTCACTCTCCATATTGTGCAAACCATAATCCAACAGGGGGAGAGTTCTCTCTCCATATTGTATTAACCATAATCCACCAGGGGGAGTGTTCTCTCTACATTTTGGACATGGCATATTCCAACCGGGGGAGAGTTCACTCTGCCTGTTGGACAAACCATAAGCCAACATGGGGAGAGTTCAATCTCCATATTCTTCAAACCATAATCCAACAGGGGGAGAGTTCACTCTCCATGTTGTACAAACCATAATTCAACACTGGGTGAGTTCACTCTCCATATTGTACAAACCATAATCCAACTGGGGGGTGAGTTCACACTCCATGCCGTACAAACAATAATCCATCAGGGGGAGAGGTCACTCTCGTTGTTCTGCAAACGATCATCCAACTGGGGGGTGAGTTCACAATCCATGTTGCACAAACCATAATACAATAGGGAGAGAGTTCAGTCTCCGTGCTGAACAAACCATAACCCAGAAGAGGGAGAGTTCAGTCTGCATTTTGTACAAAGCATAATCCAACAGGGGCGTGAGTTCACTCTCCATATTCTTCAAACCATAATACAACAGGGAGTGAGTTCTCTCTCCACATTGTACTAACCAAAATCCACCAGGGGGAGAGTTCACTCCCGATATTGTAGAAACCATAATTCAACAGGGGGAGAGTTCACTCTCCATATTGTACAAACAATAATCCAACTGGGGGAGAGGTCACTCTCGTTGTTCTGCAAACCATCATCCAACGGCAGGAGAGTTCACCCTCCGTGCTGCACAAACCATAATCCAGAAGGGGGAGAGTTCATTCTCCATTTTGTACAAAGCATAATTCAACAGTGGGCGAGGTGGCTCTCTGTGCTGGACAAACTGCAATTCAACAGGTGGTGAGTTCACTCTCCATATTGTACAAACCATAATACAACAGGGAGAGAGTTCTCTCTCCACATTGTACTAACCAAAATCCACCAGGGGGAGAGTTCACTGCCGATATTGTAGAAACCATAATTCAACAGGGGGAGAGTTCACTCTCCATATTGTACAAACAATAATCCAACTGGGGGAGAGGTCACTCTCGTTGTTCTGCAAACCATCATCCAACGGCAGGAGAGGTCACCCTCCGTGCTGCACAAACCATAATCCAGAAGGGGGAGAGTTCATTCTCCATTTTGTACAAAGCATAATTCAACAGTGGGCGAGGTGGCTCTCTGTGCTGGACAAACTGCAATTCAACAGGTGATGAGTTCACTCTCCATATTGTACAAACCGTAATCCAACAGGGGGAGAGCTCTCTCTCCATATTGTACTAACCATAATCCAACAGGCGGAGAGTCCACTCTCCATCTTGTGCAATGCATATTCCAACAGGAAGAGTGTTCACTCTCCCTGTTGTTCAAACCATAATCCAATAGCTGCGAGTTCACTCCCTGTACTGAACAAACCATAAACCAACATGGGGAGAGTTCACTCTCCATATTGCACAAATCATAATCCAACAGGTGGATAATCCACCCTCCTTGTTGTACAAACTATAATCCAACAGGGGGAGAGTTCACTCCCCATATTGTACAAACCATAATCCAACAGTGGGAAAGTTCACACACAATATTGTGCAAACCATAATCCAACTGGGGGTCAGTCCACCCTCCTTGTTGTACAAACCATAATCCAAAAGGGAGAGAGTACACTCTCCATGTTGTACAAACCATAATCCAACAGGGGGCATGTTCACTCTCTGTGTTCTACAAACCATAATCCAACAGGTGTCGATTTCACTCTCTATTTTGGTCAAACCATCATCCAACAGAAGGTGAGTTGACTCTCCGTGCTGTACAAAGCATAATCCAACCGGGGCAGAGTTAATTTTCTTTATTGTACAAACCATAATCAAACAGGCGGCGAGTTCACGTTCCATATTGTACAAAATATAATCAACCAGGGAGAAAGTTCACTCTACATGTCGTACAAACCATAATCCAACAGGGGGCGAGTTCACTCTCTGTGCTGTCCAAACCATAATCCAACGGTGGGAGAGTTCACTCTCCATATTGTACAAACCATAATCCAACAGGGAGAGAGTTCGCTCTCCGTGCTGCTCAATCCATAATCCATTAGGGGGAGAGTTTCGTCTCCGTGTTGTACAAACCATAATCCAACAGGGGGAGATTTCATTCTCCATTTTGTACAAAGCATAATAAAACAGGGGAGCGAGTTCGCTCTCTGTGCTGGACAAACTGTAATTCAACAGGTGCAGAGTTCACTCTCCATATTGTACAAACTATAATCCAACTGGGGGGCGAGTTCACACAACATGCCATACAAACAGTAATCCAACAGGTCACTCTCGTTGTTCCGCAAACCATAATCCGATAGCGGCGAGTTCACTCCCTATACTGAACAAACCATAAACCAACATGGGGAGAGTTCACTTTCCATATTGGACAAACCATAATCCAACCGGGGGTAAATTAACACTCCATGTTGTACAAAGCATGATCCAACAGAGGGAGAGTTTGTTCTACGTGCTTTGCAAACAATTATCCAACAGGGGGAGAATTCACTCTCCTTGTTGTGCAAATTATCATCCAACGGTGGGAGAGTTCACCCTCCATGTGGTACAAACCATAATGCAACAGGGAGCGAGTGCGCTCTCTGTGCTGGACAAACCATAACTCAACAAGTGGAGAGCTCACTCTCCAGATTGTAAAAAGCATAATCCAACCGAGGGTGAGTTCACTCACCTGGTTGCGCCACCATAATCCAACAGGGGGCGAGTTCACTCTCTGTGCTGTACAAGCCATGATCCAACAGGTGGAGAGGCCACTCTCCGTGTTGGAAAAAAACATAATCCAACAGGGACGGAGTTCTCTCTCCATATTGTGCTAACCATAATCCAACAGGGACGGAGTTCTCTCTCCATATTGTGCTAACCATAATGCAACAGAGAGAGAGTTCACTCTCTGTATTGTACAAACCTTAAACCAACAGGCGGCGTGTGCACACTCCAAGTTTTTTTTTAGAACATAACAGAGCAGTACAGGCCCTTCGGCCCTCGATGTTGCGCCGACATGTGAAACCATCTGACCTACACGATTCCATTTTCATCCATATGTCCATCCAATGACCACTTAAATGCCCTTAACGTTGGCGAGTCTACTACTGTTGCAGGCAGGGCGTTCCACGCCCCTACTACTCTCTGAGTAAAGAAACTACCTCTGACATCTGTCCTATATCTATCACCCCTCAACTTAAAGCTATGTCCCCTCGTGTTTGCCATCACCATCCGAGGAAAACGACTCTCAACATCCACCCTATCTAACCCTCTGATTATCTTATATTTCTCCATTAAGTCAACTCTCCTCCTCCTTCTCTCCAACGAAAACAACCTCAAGTCCTTCAGCCTTTCCTCGTAAGACCTTCCTTCCATACCAGACAACATCCTAGTAAATCTCCTCTGCACCCTTTCCATAGCTTCCACATCCTTCCTATAATGTGGTGACCAGAACTGCACGCAATACTCCAGGTGCGGTCTCACCAGAGTTTTGTACAGATGCAGCATGACCTCGTGGCTCCGAAACTCGATCCCCCTACTAATAAAAGCTAACACACCATGTGCCTTCTTAACAGCCCTATTAACCTGGGTAGCAACCTTCAGGGATCTATGCACCTGGACACCAAGATCTCTCTGTTCATCTACACTACCAAGAATCTTCCCATTAGCCCAGTACTCTGCATTCCTGCTACTCCTTCCAAAGTGAATCAACTCGCACTTTTCCGCATTAAACTCCATTTGCCATCTCTCAGCCCAGCTCTGCAGCCTATCTATGTCCCTCTGTACCCTACAACATCCTTCGGCACTGTCCACAACTCCACCGACCTTAGTGTCATCCGCAAATTTACTAACCCACCCTTCTACACCCTCTTCCAAGTTATTTATAAAAATTACAAACAGCAGTGGTCCCAAAACAGATCCTTGCGGTACACCACTAGTAGCTAAACTCCAGGATGAACATTTGCCATCAACCACCACCCTCTGTCTTCTTTCAGCTAGCCAATTTCTGATCCAAAGCTCTAAATCACCTTCAACCCCATACTTCCGTATTTTCTGCAATAGCCTACCATGGCGAACCTTATCAAACGCCTTACTGAAATCCATATGCACCACATCCACTGCTTTACCCTCGTCCAACTGTTTGGTCACCTTCTCGAAAAACTCAATAAGGTTTGTGAGGCACGAACTTCCCGTCACAATACCGTGCTGACTATCGCGAATGAACTTATTCTTTTCAAGATGATTATAAATCCTGTCTCTTATAACCTTTTCCAACATTTTACCCACAACCGAAGTAAGGCTCACAGGTCTATAATTACCAGGGCTGTCTCTACTCCCCTTCTTGAACAAGGGGACAACATTTGCTATCCTCCAGTCCACCGGCACAATTCCTGTCGACAATGACGACATAAAGATCAAGGACAAAGGCTCTGAAATCTCCTCTCTAGCTTCGCAGAGAATCCTAGGATAAAGTTGTACAAACCATTAACCTGCAGGGAGAGAGATCACTCACATTGTTGTGCAAACCATCATCCAACAGCGGGAGAGTGCACCCTCCATGTTGTACAAACAATAATCCAAAAGGGGGAATGTTCACTCTCCGTGTTGTGCAAAGCACAATCCAGCAGGGGGAGAGGTCACTCTCCATGTTGCACAAAGCATATTCCAACAGGGGCAGAGCTCAATCCCCCTGCTGCACAAACCATAATCTAACAGGGGGCGAGTTCACTCTCCGTGTTGTGCAAACCATAATCCAACAGGGGGCTAGTGCACTCTCCATGTTGGACAACCCGGAATCCAACTGGGGAGAGTTCACTCTCCATGTTGTACATACCATAATCCAACAGGGGCAGAGCTCAATCCCCCTGCTGTACAAACCATAATCCAACAGGGGGAGAGTTCACTCTCCTTGTTGTGCAACCATCAGCCAACAGGAGGAGAGTTCACCCGCCATGACATACAGACCATAATCTAACAGGGGGCGAGTTCACTCTCCGTGTTGTACAAACCATAATCCAACAGGGGGCTAGTGCACTCTCCATGTTGTACAACCCGTAATCCAACTGGGGAGAGTTCACTCTCCATGTTGCACAAACCATAATCCAACTGGGGGGTGAGTGCACACTCCATGCTGCACAAACAATAATCCATCAAGGGGAGAAGTCACTCTCGTTGCTCTGCAAACCATCATCCAACAGCGGGAGAGTTCACCCTCCATGTTGTACAAACCATAATACAATAGGGGGAGAGTTCAGTCTCCGTGCTGAACAAACCATAACCCAGAAGGGGGAGATTTCAGTCTCCATTTTCTACAAAGCATAATCCAACAGGGGCGCGGGTTCGCTCTCTGTGCTGGACAAACCGTAATTCAACAGGTGGAGATTTCACTCTCCATATTGTTCAAACCATAATCCAACGGGGGGGGGGTTCTCTCTCCATATTGTTCCAACCAAAATCCAACAGGGGGAGAGTTCACTCTCCGTGCTGCACAAAGCATGTTCCAACATGGGGAGACTTCACTCTCCCTGTTGTATAATCCATAATCCAACAGGTGGAGAGTTCACTTTCTGGATTGTACAAGCCATAATCCAACAGGGGGCGAGTGCACTCTCCCTATTGTACAAACAATAATCCAACAGGGGGAGAGGTCACTCTCGTTGTTCCTCAAACCATCATCCAACGGCGGGAGAGTTCGCCCTCCGTGCTGCACAAACCATAATCCAGAAGGGGGTGAGTTCATTCTCCATTTTGTACAAAGCATAATCCAACAGGGGGCGAGGTGGCTCTCTGTGCTGGGCAAACTGCAATTCAACAGGTGGTGAGTTCACTCTCCATATTGTACAAACCGTAATCCAACTTGGGGAGAGCTCTCTCTCCATATTGTCCAAACCATAATCCAACAGGGGGAGAGTTCACTCTCCATCTTGCACAATGCATATTCCAACAGGAAGAGTGTTCAATCTCCCTGTTGTTCAAACCAAAATCCAATAGCGGCGAGCTCGCCCCCTGTACTGAACAAACCATAAACCAACATGGGGAGAGTTCACTCTCCGTACTGCACAAACCATAATCCAACAGGTGGATAATCCACCCTCCTTGTTGGACAAACCATAATCCAACAGGGGGAGAGTTCACTCCCCATATTGTCCAAACCACAGTCCGACAGGGGGAAAGTTCACATACAATATTGTACAAACCATATTCCAACTGGGGGTCAGGTCACTCTCCATGTTGTACAAAGCACAATCCAACCTGGGTAGAATTCACTCTCCCTGTTCTGCAAACCAAAATCAAATAGGGGGAGAGTTCACTCCCTGTGTTGTGCAAACCATAATCCAACAGGGGACGTATTCACTCACTGTGCCTGAGAAGTCATAATTGAACAGGGGGAGAGTTCACTCCCCATGTTGGACAAAGCATGATCCAACAGGGGGAGTGTTCATTCTCCGTGCTGTACAAACAAAAATCCATCAGGGGGAGAGTTCAGTCTCTGTGTTGTACAAACCATTAGCCAACAGGGGGAAAGTACACTCTCCATTTTGTGCAAAGCATAATCCAACAGGGTGAGAGTTCACTTTCCGTGCTGTGCAGACTTTAATCCAACAGGGAGAGTACACACTCTCCATGTTGTACAATGCATAATCCAACAGGTGGCATGTTCACTCTCTGTGTTGCACATACCATAATCCAACAGGTGGCGAGTGCACACTCCAAGTTGTTCAAACCATTAAACTGCAGGGAGAGAGATCACTCCCATTGTTGTGCAAACCATCATCCAACAGCGGGCGTGTTCTCTCTTTGTGTTGTGCAAACCATAATCCAACTGGGGGCGAGTTCTCAGTCTGAACTGGACAAAGCATAATCCAACCTGGGGGGTGGGGAGTTCACTCCCCTTATTGTACAAACCATAATCCAACAGGGGGAGAGTTCACGCTCCATTTTGTACAAAGCATAATCCAACAAGGGGCGAATTCACTCACTGTGATGTACAAACAATAATTCAACAGGTGGAGAGTTCACTCTCCATATTGTACAAACCATAATCCCAGAGGGGGAGAGTTCACTCTCCCTGCTGCACAGTCCATAATCCAACAGGTGGAAAGTTCATGCTCCATGTTGTACAAAGCATAATCCAACAGGGGAAGACTTCGCTTTCCGTGATGCACAAACTGCAGTACAACAGGTGGAGAATTCATTCTCCATATTGTACAAACCAAAATCCAACGGGGGGAGAGTTTACTCTCCATATTGCACAAACCGTAATCCAACAGCGGGCGTGTTCTCTCTTTGTGTTGTGCAAACCATAATCCAACTGGGGCCGAGTTCACAGTCTGAGCTGGATAAACCATAATCCAACCGCGGGGAGAGTTCACTCCCCTTATTGTGCAAACCGTAATCCAACAGGGGGAGAGTTCACTCTCCATGGTGCACAAACCGGAGACCAGCAGGGGGAGAATTCATTCTCTATATTGTGCAAAAGATAATCCAACGGGGGGAGAGATTACTCTCCATATTGCAGAAACCATAATCCATCTGGGGCAGAGTTCACTCACCGTGTTGTACAAACCATAATCCAACAGGGGGGAGATCACTCTCAATTTTGGACAAAGCAGAATCCAACAGGAGGCGAGTTCGCTCTCCGTGCTGCACAAAGCATGATCCGACATGGCGGGGGGGGCGGGTGAGAATTAATTCTCCATTTTGTACAAACCATAATCCAACAGGGGGAGAGTTCACATTCCCTGTTGCACACTCCATCATTCAACAGGTGGAAAGTTCACTCTCCATGTTGTACAAAGCATAATCCAACAGGTGAAGACTTCGCTCTCCGTGCTGCACAAACTGCAGTACAACAGGTGGAGAATTCACTTTCCATATTGTACAAACCATAATGCAACGGGGAGAGTTTACTCTCCATATTGCACAAGCCATAATCCAACAGCGGGCGTGTTCACTCTTTGTGTTGTGCAAACCATAATCCAACCGGGGGCGAGTTCACAGTCTGAGCTGGACAAAGCATAATCCAACCGAGGGGGAGTTCACTCCCCTTCTTGGACAAACCATAATCCAACCGGGGGGGAGTTCACTTTCCATTTTGTACAAAGCATAATCCGACAAGGGGCGAATTCACTCACTGTGATGTACAAACAATAATTCAACAGGTGGAGAGTTCACTATCCATTTTGTACAAACCATAATCCAACATAGGGGGGTGGGGGTGAGAATTAATTCTCCATTATGAAAAACCATAATCCAACAGGGGGAGAGTTCACTCTCCCTGTTGCACAGTCCATTATCCAACACGTGAAAAGTTTACTCTCCATGTTGTACAAAGCATAATCCAACGGGGAAGACTTCGCTCTCCGTGCCGCACAAACTGCAGTATAACAGGTGGAGAATTCACTCCCCATATTGTACAAACAATAATCCAACGGGGGGAGAGTTTACTCTCCATATTGCACAAACCATAATCCAACAGCGGGCATGTTCACTCTTTGCGTTGTGCAAACCATAATCCAACTGGGGGCGTGTTCACAGTCTGACCTGGACAAACCATAATCCAACCAGGGGGCGGGGAGGAGTTCACTCCCGTTGTTGCAGAAACCATAATCCGACAGGGGGAGAGTTCGCTCTCCGTTGTGTGCAAACAGGAGACCAGTAGGGGGAGAATTCATTCTCCATATTGTACAAACTATAATCCAACATGGTGGGGTTGGATAGTTAATTCTCCATTATGTACAAACCATAATCCAACAGGGGGAAATTCCACGCTCCCTGTCGCAGAGACCATGATCCAACACGTGTCAAGTTCTCTCTCCCTGTTGTGCAAACCATCATCCAATAGCGGGCGTGTTCACTCTTGGTGTTGCACAAACCATAATCCAACAGGGGGCGAATTCACTCTCCATGTTGTACAAAGCATAAACCAACGCGGGGGTGGGGATGGTTTACTCTCCCTATTGCACAAACCACAATCCAACAGCGGGCGTGCTCACTCTTGGTGTTGTACAAACTCTTATCCAACCGGGGGCGAGATCACTTTCCATGTTGTCCAAACCATAATCCAACTGGGGGCGAGTTCACAGTCTGAGCTAGACAAACCATAAACTAACCGGGGGAGAGTTCACTCCCCTTATTGTACAAACCATAATCCAACAGGGGAAGAGTTCGCTCTCCAAGGGAGAATTCACTCTCCATATTGTACGAAACATAATCCAACGGGGGGAGAGTTTACTCTCCATATTGCAGAAACCATAATCCAACAGGTGGTGCGTTCACTCTCTGTGTCGTACAAACCATAATCCAACAGGAAGTGAGTTCACTTTCTGAGCTGGACAAACAATAATCCAACAGTGGGAGAATTCACTCTCCATATTGAAAAACCATAATCCAAGGGGGAGGGGGGGAGAGTTTCTCTGCATATTGCATAAACCATAATAGAACAAGGAGAGAGTTCACTCTTCCTGTTGCACAAACCATAATCCAACAGCGGGCGTATTCACTCTTTGTGTTGTACAAACCATAATCCAACAGGGTGAATGTTCACTGTCTGTGGTGTACAGACCATAATCCAACAGGGTGCGACTTCACTCTCTATGTTGTACAAACCATAATCCAACAGGGTGAATGTTCACTGTCTGTGTTGTACAAACCATAATCCAACAGGGCGAGAGTTCACTGCCCAAATTGTGCAAACCATAACCCAACAAGGGGAAAGTTCACTCTCCATATTGTACAATGCATGATCCAACAGAGGGAGAGTTCACTTTGCGTGCTGCGCAAAGCATATTCCAACATGGGGAGAGTTCGCTCTCCATTTTGCACAAAGCATGATCCGACATGGTGGGTGGCGGGGTGAAAATTAATTCTCCATTTTGTACAAACCATAATCCAACTGGGGGAGAGTTCACATTCCCTGTTGCACACTCCATCATTCAACAGGTGGAAAGTTCACTCTCCATGTTGTACAAAGCATAATCCAACAGGGGAAGTCTGCGCTCTCCGTGCCGCACAAACTGCAGTACAACAGGTGGAGAATTCACTCTCCATATTGTACAAACCATAATGCAACGGGGAGAGTTTACTCTCCATATTGCACAAACCATAATCCAACAGCGGGCGTGTTCACTCTTTGTGTTGTGCAAACCATAATCCAACCGGTGGCGAGTTCACAGTCTGAGCTGGACAAAGCATAATCCAACCGAGGGGGAGTTCACTCCCCTTCTTGGACAAACCATAATCCAACCGGGGGGGAGTTCACTTTCCATTTTGTACAAAGCATAATCCGACAAGGGGCGAATTCACTCACTGTGATGTACAAACAATAATTCAACAGGTGGAGAGTTCACTATCCATTTTGTACAAACCATAATCCAACATAGGGGGGTGGGGGTGAGAATTAATTCTCCATTATGAAAAACCATAATCCAACAGGGGGGGAGTTCACTCTCCCTGTTGCACACTCCATCATTCAACAGGTGGAAAGTTCACTCTCCATGTTGTACAAAGCATAATCCAACAGGGGAAGACTGCGCTCTCCGTGCCGCACAAACTGCAGTCCAACAGGTGGAGAATTCACTCTCCATATTGTACAAACAATAATCCAACGGGGGGAGAGTTTACTCTCCATATTGCACAAATCATAATCCAACAGCGGGCATGTTCACTCTTTGCGTTGTGCAAACCATAATCCAACTGGGGGCGAGTTCACAGTCTGACCTGGACAAACCATAATCCAACCAGGGGGCGGGGAGGAGTTCACTCCCGTTGTTGTAGAAACCATAATCCGCCAGGGGGAGAGTTCGCTCTCCGTTGTGTGCAAACAGGAGACCAGCAGGGGGAGAATTCATTCTCCATATTGTCCAAACCATAATCCAACATGGTGGGGTAGGATAGTTAATTCTCCATTATGTACAAACCATAATCCAACAGGGGGAAATTTCACTCTCCCTGTCGCAGAGACCATAATCCAACACGTGTAAAGTTCTCTCTCCCTGTTGTGCAAACCATCATCCAATAGCGGGCGTGTTCACTATTGGTGTTGCACAAACCATAATCCAACAGGGGGCGAATTCACTCTCCATGTTGCACAAAGCATAAACCAACGCGGGGGGTGGGGATGGTTTACTCTCCCTTTTGCACAAACCATAATCCAACAGCGGGCGTGTTCACTCTTGGTGTTGAACAAACTCTTATCCAATCGGGGGCGAGATCACTTTCCATGTTGTCCAAACCATAATCCAACTGGAGGCGAGTTCACAGTCTGAGCTGGAAACAGGGGAAGAGTTAGCTCTCCAAGGGAGAATTCACTCTCCATATTGTACGAAACATAATCCATCAGGGGGAGAGTTCACTCTCTGTGTTGTACAAACCATAATCCAACAGGGGAGAGATCAATCTCAATGTTGTACAAAGCAGAATCCAACAGGGCGAGTTCGCTCTCCGTGCTGTACAATCCATAATCCAACAGGGGGAGAGTTCGCTCCCCTTATTGTGCAAACCAAAATCCAACAGCGGGCGTGGAGTTGTGGATAGTGTCGAAGGGTGTTGTAGGGTACAGAGGGACATAGATAGGCTGCAGAGCTGGGCTGAGAGATGGCAAATGGAGTTTAATGCGGAGAAGTGTGAGGTGATTCACTTCGGAAGGAGTAACAGGATTGCAGAATACTGGGCTAATGGGAAGATTCATGATAAACCATAACCTGTGAAACCATCTGACCTACACTATTCCATTTTCATCCATATGTCTATCCAATGACCACTTAAATGCCCTTAAAGTTGGCAAATCTACTTCTGTTGCTGGCAGGGCTTTCCACGCCCCTGCTACTCTCTGAGTAAAGAAACTACCTCTAACATCTGTCCTATATCTATCACCCCTCAACTTCAAGCTATGTCCCCTCGTGTTTGCCATCACCATCCGAGGAAAAAGACTCTCACTGTCCACCCTATCTAACCCTCTGATTATCTTATATGTCTCTATTAAGTCACCTCTCCTCCTCCTTCTCTCCAACGAAAACAACCTCAAGTCCCTCAGCCTTTTCTCGTAAGATCTTCCCTCCATACCAGGCAACATCCTAGTAAATTTCCTCTGCACCCTTTCCAAAGCTTCCACACCCTTCCTATAATGCCGTGACCAGAACTGCACGCAATACTCCAGGTGCGGCCGCACCAGAGTTTTGTACAGCTGCAACTTGACCTCGTGGCTCCGAAACTCGATCCCCCTACTAATAAAAGCTAACACACCATATGCCTTCTTCACAGCCCTATTAACCTGGGTGGCAACTTTCAGGGATTTATGTACCTGGACACCAAGTTCTCTCGGCTCATCTACACTACCAAGAATCTTCCCATCAGCCCAGTACTCTGCATTCCTGTTACTCCTTCCGAAGTGAATCACCTCACACTTCTCCGCATTAAACTCCATTTACCATCTCTCAGCCCAGCTCTGCAGCCTATCAATGTCCCTTTGTAACCTAAAACATCCTTCGGCACTATCCACAACTCCACCGACTATCGTGTCATCCGCAAATCTACTAACCCACCCTTCTACACCCTCATCCAGGTCGTTTATAAAAATGACAAACAGCAGTGGCCCCAAAACAGATCCTTGCGGTCCACCACTAGTAACTAAACTCCAGGATGAGCATTTGCCATCAACCACCACCCTCTGTCTTTTTTCAGCTAGCCAATTTCTGATCCAAAGCACTAAATCACCTTCAATCCCATACTTCCGTATTTTCTGCAATAGCCTAAAGTGGGGAACCTTATCAAACGCCTTACTGAAATTCATATACACCACATCCACGGCTTTACCCGCATCCACCTGTTTGGTCACCTTCTCAAAAAACTCAATAAGGTTTGTGAGGCACAGCCTACCCTTCATAAAACCGTGCTGACTATCGCTAATGAGCTTATTCTTTTCAAGATGATTATGAATCCTATCTCTTATAACCTTTTCTAACATTTTACCCACAACCGAAGTAAGGCTCACAGGTCTATAATTACCAGGGCTGTCTCTACTCCCCTTCTTGAACAAGGGTGCAACTTTTGCTATCCTCCAGTCTTCCGGCACTATTCCTGTCGGCAATGACGACATAAAGATCAAGGACAAAGGCTCTGCAATCTCCTCCCTGGCTTCCCAGAGAATCCTAGGATAAATCCCATCTGGCCCAGGGGACTTATCTATTTTCACACTTTCCAAAATTGCTAACACCTCCTCCTTGTGAACCTCAATCCCATCTCGCCTAGTAGTCTGTATTTCAGTATTCTCCTCGACTACATTTTCTTTCTCTGCTAATAATGTATGCATGTAAACGTGAGCTGTGTGGTGAATAAGTTTGGTGAGTTGCAGGCACCATTCACTATTTGGGATTATGATGTAGTTGCAATAAAGAAAAGGTCGCATAATAATGGTGTGGACTGGGCACTTAATATCCGAGGATACTGTGACGACCAGGTGAGAGGGGTCTAGGGGTTCCCTCTCTGCCATTGTCTGGTTTAACAGTAACACGGTTTAATTTTAAAAAAAAACACTGTGTTTTAGCTCCGCCTCAGTTAATCCTTGTTCACTACTTTCCAATTGTGAGGCAAAGAAATCAATTCAGGCAGGTTTTCTTAGATTTTGAACAAGAAAGGTGGAAGTTTGTTAATCTTAAACTCTAACCCAGTTAATGACTGCCAATGTGTGGCGCGACCACACGAGCATGCATACGTGGTAAACACACACAAACAGATCGAGACAGAATTGTAGAAAAGGATAAAGGGGAAAACTTTGAGGCAATAGATGGGTTTATATTTTACTGTACTTTGAGTTTTCTGTGAAGCCTTTGGTTTCCGGTAATTCCTGCAATTCGTTGAGGCCCAGTGCACATTTCAACTTGTTTCAATGTTGGAGTCTTTTCTCACTTGAGGTTTATGTGTCTTCCGTGGGTCAGGTGGCTTGGGAGATAATAGGAGAGAGAGAGAGTAAGAGGGAGAGTGAGGCTTACTTGTTCCAGATTCAGTTTCAAAGTGCCTTCTGCCTTCCTCTGTGGCACAAATCAATTGTGGGCGGCACAATGGCACAGTGGTTAGCACCAACAGCTTCACAGCTCCAGCGACCCGGGTTCAATTCTGGGTACTGCCAGTGTGGAGTTTGAAAGTTCTCCGTGTGTCTGCGTGGGTTTCCTCCAGGTGCTCCGGTTTCCTCCCACATGCAGGTTGATAGGTTAATTGGCCATTATAAATTGTCCCTAGTATAGGTAGGTGGTAGGGAAAATATGGAGACAGGTGGGGATGTGGTCGGAATATGGGATTAGTGTAGGATTAGAATAAATGGGTGGTTGATGGTCGGCACAGACTTGGTGGGCCGAAGGGCCTGTTTCAGTGCTGTGTCTCCAAAAAAAAGCTCCAGCAGGTTACTTATATGACTAACTGGTTTGACCATTTCTGTTTGTGGATTCTGCCATCTTTGCAGTCATCCTGGAATGTGAGCCCTTCACCTTCAATGTCTGATGATGCAAGTCCATCTTGGGTTAAGTGGATCAGAGAATGATCCTTTGTCTCCACAAGCAGTGTCTCTTCGTATGCAAATGTACTTCCAGCCAAGTGTCTGGAGATTTTTTAACAAGTCATTTCTTCACTTCAGCAAAGTTTAGAAACTATATTCATATGACAAAATTAATATTGCATCATTCTTGGCAGTTGGGGGTCTAAATGACAATACAAAGTTTTCATAAATGTTAGAGAAGAGAAAATGGGAGGTGGCTGGCTGTATTGATTAGGGAAGACATTATAGTTTTGGAAGAGTAGGATGTAAGGACAAAATCCATCCGGTTAGAGTTTAGTTAAAGGGGATGATCAAGTTACTAGTGGTCTTCTATAGGTGTCTAAATAGTGAGAGAGAGACAGAGAAGCAAATCTGCAGGAAAATCACAGGGACATGCAAAAACTATAGCGTGGTGATATTGGGGGACTTTAATCACCCAAGTATCTATTGGGATAATGTGGACGGCACAGTGGCACAGTGGTTAGCATCGCAGCCTCACAGCTCCAGCTGTGTGGAGTTTGCAAGTTCTCCCTGTGTCTGCGTGGGTTTTCTCCGGGTGCTCCGGTTTCCTCCCACAAGCCAAAAGACTTGCAGGTTGGTCGGTAAATTGGCCATTATAAATTTCCCCTAGTATAGGTAGGTGATAGGGACAGGCGGGAATGTGGTAGGAATATGGGATTAGTGTAGGATTAGTATAAATGGGTGTTTGATGGTCGGCACAGACCCGACGGGCTGAAGGGCCTGTTTCAGTGCTGTATCACTAAATTAAACTAAACTAGAGTAAAGGAAAAGGAGGGAGAGGATTTTTGAAACGTGTTCAGGAGACGCTCCTTGACCAGTATTTCACAGTTCAACGAGGCAAGACGCAATGCTGGATTTGGTGCTGGTGAATGAGGTGGGCCAGCTGGACCAAGTGTCCATGGTGGAATACTTGGGTAAGAGGCATTAGTATCAGAAGGTTTAGGTCAGTAATGGAGAACAAGGAACAATCTAAAGTAGAACTTTGAAATTGGAAGAGTACTAACTTCAATTGCATGAATGGAGGGTAAAATGGAACCAAATATTGATAGGAAAAATTATAATGGAGGAGATGTTTCAGCTATAGGCGAGGTACATTCCAACACGGGCAAAAGGAAAGGAAACCAAAGCCTGGACTTCTTAGCTACTCGGGGAAATAGAGAATATGATAAAACAAAAAAAAGGGTACATGTTACGTGTCAGGTAAATTCTTCAAATGAGAACCAGATGGCATGCAATAAATTGTGATTGGTAGTGAAGAGGAAAATAAGACTGGCAAAGAGAGAATATGAGAATAGCATGACAGTTAGCATAAATAGGAAGCCAAAATCTTCCTCCAACATGTGAATATTATGTGGTGATAAGAGACAGGATATGTCCTATTAGTTGCAAAGAGTGTGATATATGTTTAGAGTCAGAGGGCAAGGCTAGAATACTTAATGAGTACTTTGTATCAGTGTTTAATAAGGAATTGGATGCTGACAAAATATTAGTTGAGATGTTAGAGATAATGGATGAGGTGACAATTGATAGGAAGCATGTCCTGAATAGGGTGGCTATGCTTTGAGTGGATACCTCGCCTGGTGCGGATGGCTGACCTCCCAGGTTGCGAAAGGAAGTGGGATTGGAGGTAATGGAAGGGCCTTCTATAATCTTCCAACATTCCCTGGGAGGTGCCAGAGTATTGGAGTAAATGTGACAGCCTTGTTCAAGAAATAGTATAAGTAATTTGCTAGCAACTGCAGATCCGTCACTTTAACATCGTTGGTGGGTAAGTTTTCAGAAGCAATTGATGGGGAAAAAAATCAACAGGTACTTTGATAGGTTGGAGTCAGTTAAAGAGAACCAGATTTGGAAAAGGGAGAATATGCTTGTCTAATCTGATTGAATTTTTTGATGAAGTAACAGAGAAGGTTCATGAAGTGAAAGCAATGGATGTTTTCTTAACAGATTCTAAGAAAGTGTTAGAGAAAGTATCACATAAAAAGTTGGTTAACAAAATTGAGGCTCAATGAATAGGAGGGTCAGTGTCAGCTTGGATCAAAAAAGTGGCTTAAGTACAGAAAACAGTGTTTATTTTTAGACTGGAGGATTGTACACAGTGCTATAGCCACTGCTTCTTTGAGATATTCATATTGCTTGGATATTGAAACACAGAGTAGAATTTCAAAATTCTCCGATGATACCAAACTTGGAGGATTGGTAAATAGTGAGGATGATGCAAATCAGCTGCAGCAGGACATAGCAGAATGGACAGACACATTGCAGATGGAATTTAATACGGAGAAGTGATGTATTTTGGTAGAAGGGATTTGAAGTAACAATATATAATTAATGGCATAGCTTTAAATAGTCTCAGGGGCAGAGGGACATTGGGGTTCATGTGTATAGATCTTTGAAGTTGGCAGGAATATTGAGACACTAAATTTAGAAAGCAATTGGGATCTTGGACTTCATAAATAAAGGTATTGAGTACAAAAGTGGGGAGGTTATGCTGCATCTTTATAAAGCTCTGGTTCAGCCACAACATGAATATTGCATCCAGTTCTGTCGTCACACTTTTCGAAGGATCGGATGGTCCTTGAGAGAATTTACCAGAATGGTTCTAGAGATGAGGGATTTTAGCCTGAAGGTTAGTTTGGAGAACCAAAACAAGAAATGCTGGATTCACTCAGCAGGTCTGGCAGCATCTGTAGAAAGAGAAGCAGAGTTAACGTTTCGGGTCAGTGACCCTTCTTCGGAACTGACAAATATTAGAAAAGTCACAGATTATAAACAAGTGAGGTGGGGGTTGGGCAAGAGATAACAAAGGAGAAGGTGCAGATTGGACCAGGCCACATAGCTGACCAAAAGGTCACAGAGCAAAGGCAAACAATATGTTAATGGTGTTTTGAAAGACAAAGCATTAGTACAGATTAGGTGTGAATATACTGAATATAGAACATCAGCAAGTGCAAACCTGAAGAAAAGCAACCTGAAAAAAACAGTGGGTAAGCAAACTGAACAAACTAAGATGAAATGAAATAAATGCAAAAAATGTAAAAAGGAATGCAAAAAAAAGGAAGAAAAAATAACTAAAAATGACTAAAAATGAAAGTAAAGTGGGGGGCTGTCATGCTCTGAAATTATTAGTTAGTTTGGAGAAGCTGGGGTTCTTCTCCTTAGAGCAAAGAGGTTGAGGGGAGATTTGATAGAGGTGTACAAGATTAGGACAGGTTTATATAAGGTAGATAAGCTGTTCCCATTAGCCGATAGTACACAGACTAGGGTCAGAGTTTTAAAGTTTTGGGCCGGACATGGGGTTGGGGGGGGGGGGTGGTTGGTGAATGTGAGGGAGAAGTTGATATGCAGAAAGTGGTAATGGCCTGGAATTGCTTATGAGGTGGTGGAAGTAGAGACAATGAATGATTTTGCATGGCAATCAGATGGCCACTTGAAGAAAATGAACTTGCAGACATTGGAATAGTGCAGGGCAATGGGACTAATTGGATCACTCTATAAATGGCCAACATGGTCTCGATGGGACAAATTGACTCCCTCTGTGCCATAATGACTCTATCACTCGATGAATTAGATTGCTCTTTCAAAGAGTCCCCATACGCACCATGGACTGAATTGACTTGGTTCACGCTGTAAGATTTGATGATTCTCATGTTTCCTGTTCTTTAACCCAAGGTCACATACAGGCAAAGTAGGCACTCTGCAACTGAGCTTGCTTTTATTCTTTCACGAGATGTGGGTATCGCTGATAAGGTCAGCATTTATTGCCTTTTTCCTAATTGTCCTTAGCAAATCAGTAGCTTGCTAGGCCATTTCAGAAGGCAGTTAGAGTCAACAACATTGCTGTGGGTATGGAGTCACATATAGGTCGGACCAGGTAAAGACAGCAGATTTCCTTCCCTAAAGCGCATTCATGAACCAGATGATGATAGTTTCATGACACCATTACTGAGATTATCTTTTAATTTCAGATGTTTTAATCATTAATTGAATTTAAATTCCACGAGCTGCTATGTTGGTATTTGAGCCCTAGTCCCCAGGGAAATTAGCCTGAGCCTCTGTTTTCTAGTCCAGTGAAATTACCACTATGGTACCATCTCTCCCGCACACCCCCCGCTTCATGTAAACAGCAATACACAGGCATTTTTCCTGTCTCGGTGACAAGCTATTTGTTGTGCTCATAGTATTCACTATTGGCTTTAGTCCATAAGACTCTTTGGCATTCTCGAATAACTAAAAGCAGTTACACTGTCTAAGAGCTTTGCATGGATGTTATGGATAAGAAATGTCCTGGCTTCTCATAACCTTTAGCTGCACTGTACAACAAACACTATCCCCTGCTCAGACTTCAGGAAAGAAAACCAATTAAAAAGCAGATCTCCCTAGCTTTCTCTGTGTGAATCTGAGTTTGTGAACTGGCTCTGCTCCATGGCAGGTCTTGGGAAAACAAATTAATTCGGCCAACTCAAATGTCAGCTACACAGAGATACAGAAACTGAACAACCACGTTTGACTTCAGAATCCTTGCTTGTTTAACAGTTTAGAATGGAAATACTCTGCAGGTCTGGCATCATCTGTAGAGGGAGAAACAGAGAAACAAAGAGAGCAATGTTTCAGGTCTGTGATGTGATGTCAGGTTCTCAAACATTAACTTTGTTTCTCTTTGCACAGATACTCCAGACCAACTGAGCCTGTCTATCATTTTGTGTTTTAATCTCGTATTTCCAGCATCCACAGCACTTAATGTTATAACTTTATAGATTGTTGTGACAACATTTTTGTCTATTTGCACTCCCAATATCTCCACCAGAATCTGGGCAAAAATCTAATAATTAACATTTCACTTAAATGCCATTCTACAATTAACTTGCTCTGGCTCATACCTCTCCATGTATCGAAAGTCATTGAATCAAATTTAAATCTTCCCATTAACAGAAGGGCTACTGTTAGCGAACCTGTTCAGCCAGATCAACACCAGGGCTACTGCTACCGACACTGATCATTCAGATTAACACCAGGGATAATAGGGGAAAAAATGAAGATCACTTTTTGCAGAATTTTCAACAAGATAGAAAATTGTTTGCTTTCTATATCCTCTACAGAATATATATTATACAGAAATCCTTGGAGTAAATGTGGTTAATTAAATCAGTTTGTTCAGTGGAAAGTAACTTATATCCCTCCTCACATTCTCTAGGTGAATATCTTCATGGAGGTATTAATAAGGGGTCGTCTGCATAACTCTGTACATTTGAATGGTGACTGGCAGAACATAAATTGGTGTTTCACAAAAGAAATGGGATATCCTGTAATTTTGCAGAGAGAACTAATTTACTACCCTCTTCTTGCAGCCATTGGTGCTCCTGGTAAGACAGTGAAATGTGTCAGTAGAATGTGTTCATTTTTTCTGTTTCCAATTTGATGGTATCAGTTAAGTGTAAAGTGATTGTTTTGTTTTCTGCTTTAAAAATATAACATTTCTTTAATTTTCACAACAGGCAGCACTGAAACAACAAGCCCCTTTATTGTTTACTGTAGAAACTCCTTGCCATATGCAGCACTGTGACTTTAGATCAGGAGTAAATTAAGAACATTTTAATGTCCCAATTTTGTTATGTGGGTTACCGTGTAATGTGGAGATGTTAATAATTCTTGGTTTTTAACATTAATTCCTGTTTATATTTGGAATCACGACAACATTTTCTCTTGTTTCCTTGAACTTAAGTCCAGCTTTGACTTTGTTGGTGGATAGGTTAAGTGAAAGGAATATTTGGCATGTTTTTGTTAGTGTTGTATGATCCACCAGCCTGATTTTCCAGTTTCCATTAAATAAATCTAATTTACCGATTAGGCACACTACAGCCTCCCGGACTGAAAACTGAGTTCAATAATTTCAGAGCATGATGGGCCCCCCATTTTACTTTTATTTTTAGTTATTTTTCTCTGCTTTTCTTTTTTACTATTTTTTTTATGTTTCTTTCACTTCATCTTAGTTTGTTCAGTTTGCTTACCCACTGTTTTTTTCATTTTATCTCATGTTTTTACTTGCTGCTGTTCAATCTTCAGTCCGTTAACACCCTATCTGTACAAATGCTTAGTCTTTCAACACACCATTAACATATTGTTTGTCTTTGCTCCATGACCTTTTGGTCAGCTATGTGACCTTGTCCATTCTACATCTTCTCCTTTGTTATTTCTTGGCCCACCCCCGCCGTACTTGCTTATAACCTTTGACATTTTTAATATTTGCCAGATCCGAAGAAGGGTCACTGACCCGAAACATTAACTCTGTTTCTCTTTCCACAGATGCTTCCAGACCTTCTGAGTGGTTCCAGAATTTCTTGTTTTTATTTCAGATTTCCAGCATCAGCAGTAGTTTGCTTTTATATTACACAACAAGTTGGGTTTATGCAGCAGATTCTCAGTTCCTGCACAAACACTTGTATCTATGGACTGACACAGAGGAAATTCAGAGAGGAGCTGAAGAATGGGGTGAAGTATTTGCTTACACTGCATGGGAAATGATGTCAACAGCCGTTAGCTTGCATTGACTTGGAGCAGGTTTATAGAATTACAGGTCTTTTATATTCTTGAAACCTTTTTAGACAAGTGAAGGTCAATTAGATTGATTATCTTCAATGAGATTTTGGATTTGTTATTCATAATGAACAAAATATTAAAGATAAATTTGCATGTGGGTAAACGGAATGTAAAGGATATAGAAAGGAATAATATTATCTAATTTCAGCATTGGATGAGCCCCCGTTTCCTCTGGTTAAACATTGGAATGATTGGAACCACCTTCTTCAGCCCACAGTGTAAGCTCCACTTGCTTGTCATGAATCCCATTCCTCTCTCGAGCTTTTACTATGGAATTTAGTGAGTCTGTTGCGGGTCCCATCGGTGTGCTTGGAAGTGATTGTCTTCACTGCCTGTGATGTGTGCAGTCGGTCAACTGTGATCACAGAGCGGGCAACCACTTACCATAATGGAGGTACTGAGATCCATCCAATTACATGATGGGGGCGGGCTCCAAGGGGGTGACTGCAGTGTCAGATGACTATAACGCAGGTGCTGGCACAATATTTAAAGCGCTGCCAGCCCTGCTTGTATTTCAGTGAGGCAGTGAAGCTGGAGAGCTGCTGGACCCTGCTGAGGAGGTGTTGAAACTCCTGGACCCCCACCTGACCACCCTGGACAAGGATGCACAATGGCCAGGACAGTGTGGGGCAATCTGGCACCATGCCTGAGGCAGGACACTGTTGGCCACATGATTTAGTGATTCCTCCCTGGAGATTCTCCTCCAGGCTGCAAGGGAAAGGTGGGAGCACCTTATTTCAAGGGAAGGCAAGAAGAGATCCTCCCACCTGACCAAGCAAACCTGGATGAAGTTCACCAAGTAGGTCAGAAGCCATGGGGTCTGCCCATACATCTGGGACCCGTATTGGAACAGAGTCAAAGACCTTCTTCATTCGGCCAAGGTGAATGTTCCATATCTCTCTCCTCCATTATGGTAAGGGGCTTGCATGTGCCTACGTGAGACAGAGTGCAACATTGGGTGGGACTGCCCACAAAGATTCTGGAAAGTGTGTTCGGCATCACCACAGCCTGGCAGATGCATGGCTGCATCTTGGCGACAGACCATCTTCTTTCACAACTCACCCACATTGGGCTGAATTTTGCCGGCCCCTCGACACCACGGATCATGCAGCAGGGACTGGTAATATTCTGCAGAGAGAGGCCGCCTTGATCTGCAACTTCGAGAAGGCCGCGCCAAAAATTACCGGTGGTGGGGGGACCAAAATTAGAATATGTTAAACGGTAATCACCTCTGCAGATTATGTAGCCCGGTGCCTCTCCATGGACACCTTCGGAAGTTTCGCTGAACGGGCCGCCGTCACGTGCCGTCCCGTTCATGATTGGTAAAGCTGGCGTGTCCTCAGAGGCAGAAGCTGTCACCACTGAAGGTAAGTTCTGTTATTCAGGGGTCTCACTCTGTTTCACCGAAAGGAGGAGGGAGGGTGGATATTCAGGGGTCGAACTCTTGTTACAACCAGGTGAGCAATGCGTCTCGGGGTCTCTTGCTGCCTTCTGATGGTCTTAGTGTAACAGGGTTTAATTTTAAACACACTGTGTTTTGAGCTCCCCTTTGTGAATCCTTGTTCACAGTTTCCAATTATAAGGCAACAAACTGAGCACACATAGACTTTCTTTGCTTTAAATCAGAAAGGTGAAATTTATTAAAACCTTAAACTTAAACTCTTATAAGGTTCATGCCTACGGATGTATGATGCGCTCATGCTAGCTTGCACACTCGATATAAACATGCAAAATAAGAACAGAAAAGAGCAGACGAAACGATAACTAGAACATTTTGAGGCAGTATCTTGTTACTGTTTCTCGAGCTCGCTGTCGTCCTGGATTGAAGATATAGTCTTGTGTTTCATTGGGGCCCAGTAATCTTCTTAAAACGTTGTTCACGTGACAAACCATTCTCTCTTTGAGTTTCACTCATTTTCACAAGATTCAGTCCCGTGGGACGAGATGAAGCCAGGCAGACAGGCAGACAGGCAGGCAGGAGAGGAGGTGTTTTCATTCCCAGGAGAAGGTCTTTACTCCATGAGCACATGGCTTTGTCTCCCTGGCAATTTCTTTGTTTGGGAATTCAAAAACTCTGCAGCACCCAGTCAGTCATGTGACCAAACTGGTCTGACCACTTATGTGTATTTTTAGGAACAGGAATTGGCACCCTTTGTTTCCACATTATTTGGTACTATGCAAATGTCCTTCCAGTCAGAGACTACAGTTTTTAAAGTCTCAATGTTCATATGACGAAATAATGTGTGCCTCAGTCTTGGCAAGTGGAGTTTGCCTGACACTCTGCATACTGGAAGGGAGGAGGGAGGAAGTCTTGGATTTCTGGAGGGAGAGATCTGCGGGCATGAAGGGAGGTGCTGTTGCCTTCTCTTTGTAAACAGTCTATACTCTGTGTTTATTCGTGCTGTGCTTCTGAAGGAGCAATGGCACTCTAGTCATCCTATGTGTGGGGAGGGTGCCAGAAAGGGTATGAGCATTAAGGTTATATGGATGGTGGGGACGATCGATTCAGCTGGTCGTATCTTGATGCGGTCATGCTGTGCCACTCTGAATTTTGACCAAGATGAGCAATGCCATGGCATGCCACATGGTTGATCCAGGAAAGCAGCTGGTGTACCCGTCAACACCAATCCATGCCCTGTTAGTACCCTTCGAACACATGCAGGGTTCAACTTTATTTATCACATGGAAATAGGTTTGGATCATCCTACATTGTGTAATCCTCTGCATGTGAGGATCCGTTTGTGCCAGAGGGAAAATCAACAGGCAGGTGTGATCCACGTAGAAACCCCCGATCGTGAGCAGCAGCCCCCAAGCGGAGTCCGCCATTACGGTTGCTGTGCATCTACAGGCCCCACATGACATGCCATCGGATGACAGAGCACCCGTGTCAGAGGCGATTGCGCATATAGAGAGGGTGGTGACACGTCTCTGTGCCCTGCTCAAAGATGACCTGCAGCCCATGAGCTCCAGTGGACATCCCATGTCTTTAATCCTCATTGTGGCAGTGGTTCTCATGATTTACGCCTACATAGCCTTTCAGGGGCCCACTAGAGACTTTTGTGGGGTCACACAATTAATAGTGCACCACTGTGTGAGGGAGGTCACCAATGCCCTGCACCAGAGAGCCACGGAGGATGTCTGCTTCAGGACGGACTCTCACAGCTAGACCCAGAGGGCCATTGGTTCTGGCACCATTGCCAGAGAACCATGTGTTGTAATGTTCATAGACTCCACTCGTGTGGCCATCAGGCCTCCTGCCAGGTACCACCTGCAGACATCAACATCACCTCTCTATCTAGGTGAAGCTTGGATATGAATACTGCAGATGCTTCATGAAAATCTGTGCCCGCTTCTCAGGCAGCTGCCATGACACCTGGGTCTTGTGCCAGTCCCGGTTGCTACCGCTGTTCACTGAACTGGCTCAGATGGAGGGGTGGCTTCTTGCAGACAAGTGCAATCTTTGCAGGAATGGCTCCCGACACCAGTGAGAGACCCCGCCACTGCTGCAGAGGAGAGATACAATGCGAACCACTAAGCTACATGAGCCACCATTGAGCAGGAGATCAACATACTGAAAGATTCCTTCCAATGCCTGTATGGATAGAGTGATGCCCTATACTACGGGCCGAAAAGACCAGCTCCTTTCTTTGCTGCTCTGCTCAACTATGCACCCAATAGGGGCCAGGCCTGGCAAGATGAGAAACGTCAACAGGATTCGTCCTCGGACTATGAAGACGCTGAAGACCTACATCATGAAAGACGAATTGAGGGCAGATGGCACCCAGGCTCTCCACGTATGGCTAGCTGTGAGCTAGGGATGTATGACTGTGGTTTATCAGACAAATGCTGTCTACCACATAGGAACCGACATGAGCTCTGCAAGCCACACATCACCCTCGCTCACCCTCTGTGCACCAATCCACAACTGCAGCATCCCTGTGTAAACCATTAGAGGCAGCAGCTGACTGAGCCAATGTCCATGTCACTGCATTCGTGGACATGATAATGATTAATGGTGGCATGGCAATGATGTTGTTGCATACGTTGTCTTTCCTGAAAGGCCTACGGTGCAAAGGGGTGTGACATTGGTACTACATGCTGGCACAGAGCATTCGCCCAGAGAAAAGTCCACCGTTGTTGGTGAGGGACATTTACTGCAAGACATATTTACATTGCTGTGACACCCGTGCATTCCCATTTGTGTCCGCATGTTCTTTGTGAAACGCTATAATACCGTTTGAGATCGATTTAAGTCTCACTTCCTGGAATGGGAAAATGTAAGATTATTCACCCAGGTGAGGCATGCCTACAGGAAAGAATGTTACTCTTGAGTGGGAGAAGAGGTTCACAACTGCCCATGACACTGGGACACAGCAGGGTAAGTACATGGCATAAAAGCGGAAAGTGCTGGGGTCACTCAGCAGGCCAGCCAACATCTGTGGAGAGAGAAACAGAGTTAACTTTCAGGTCTGTGTACTTGGACAAGTTAACTCTGCTTCTCTGACCTGTTGGATTTCTGCAGCTCTTCCTGATTTGCTGCCAGATTGACAGCAGCCCCACTCTTCAGCAGTCAGGTAAGTATTTCTTTGACAGCTATCAGGAAGCAGGTGCTGCGGCGCTTAAAATAGAACTCCAGCAGTTGCTGCATATCTGTCCAAACTCTTGCTGCACCGAATGTCCCTCATATCACCGCTCAGAGCCATGAAGCTAATGAGCCATCGCGCATAATATCACAGGAGTTCTGCAGCGGCCGTTAAATGCAGTACCCCGCCGCGCTGCACGGTGCCCATATAAAATACAGCCCATTGTGGCCCCCGAGAGAAGACACGGGGAGAAACCAGGTAGGAAATCCTCGCAGGGGACAAGGGGCCCCCACTAGCATAACTATTCTCTAGCTCTTCCTGAAAAGTCTTCCTATCTCCCTCTTTCCACATGCCGGAAAAACAGGCCCATACCATTAGGGAGACCTCACGGACTGGCGGAGGAATGGCAGATATCCGGCCTCTTCCCACGGTTAAGGCACTGGAGCTTGTAGGGACCCAGGGCGGCCGCTCAGTAGTGGATTATGAGATTGTAGCCTCCACACAAGACAGTGAATATGGTCTTCATTCGACATCCACCACACTTCTCGAGATCCACATCACACATGAGGAGATCTGCACAGCCTAACCCAGAAACGTTTGTGTTGTCTCATGCAGGTCATCGGCTGCAGGAAGCTCCAGCTGATGCTACGATGAAGAGCAGGTGCACTCAGAAGATGCACTGTCACGTGGCTCTCCTGCACCTTCCACCAGTACAGATACTTTCACCTCATTGGGTATGTGTTCGTCCTTATAATCAGAGTCACAATGTGGTGAGATCAGCACACAAGCCTGAGCAGCTTGCTGAGACTGAGACAGCCGAACCACAGGATGATGATGAGCCTCTGGTGTTGATAGCACAGGGCATGCTGGAGCTGCAGGAGGGGAAAGGCAATATCTTTCGGAGCTGCGAGAGGCAATGACGCTCAAGGAGTCCATCCAGGGAATGAGTGCTTCCATGTCTCAGGCATGTGAGCATAGGGCTTCCTCCATCGAGAGGTTAGCAACCCTCATGGACATCCAGAATACATAGATGTGTAAAGACCTGCACACCATCACCTTGGCCGTAACTTCAATGCAGCAGTGGCAAGGCAAGAAAATATGAGGTGCCTGGAGTTTTCTCCAGGTCCTCATACTTCTCTGGTGAGCATCGACGTCAAAGTGAGCCTTGAAAGGAAGGATAGGCTGACCTCCACAACTGGGGGCTCCCCTCAGGGCACTCTGAGTGTTGAATCAGCTCTTCAGCCCCTCCACCAATGACCCCATCTCCATTAGCAACGACACCTGAGGAGAGTCCTGCACATGTGCAGGAAACCATCAGGCAGTCGGGGCCCTCCAGACTTCAGGCAGCCAGAGGACGGCTGCTAAAGTCATCCCAGGCCAAGGGCGCCTGATTAGCAGCATTGCCCAGTCCCAGCTGCAGGCACACCACTTAGAAGCACTTGTAAACGTATAAAGAAGAAAACGGAGAGACATGGATCTATTACATCTGTCCTTTATTTTGTTCTCTGCTCTTTTTATCATAGAGTTCACATTCACTGTTGGGAGATGCTCATTCTTTCATGCCTGAATTGGGAGATGCTGCCATTAACCTTACTCCCTCAATGGGCTGCCATAGGAACAGACAACATTTAGTTAGCATCTCAGATGTGTCAGGGCACACTGCAGCTGGGCATTTGGAACAGAATCGAGATAGAAAGGAGGCGACAGGCGGAATACAGTGAGGTGAGACTGTATTCAATCCACTTTGATACGTCATCATGGTGGCAGGAAGCAGATATGTATGAGATTGAGTCTTGCCTCCTTGCAGGTCTCTCAAAGACCCTGGCCTGCACGGATAGACAATGAACATGGTGCCTGCTCATTGTCCATCTCCTCATCTTCCTTGTTAGATGAGTACTGGAGATCAATCATGTCCTGTTCAAGAAGGTCCTCCCAGCTCTACAGGGCAAGATTGTACAAAGCACAGCAGACCAGCATGACATGTGAGACCTTCACTGGTACATACTTCAGGTCTCCAGTCGGTCGAGATAGCGGAATCTCTGCTTCAGCAGTTCAATTGCTTGCTCGATGGTTGCTCAGGTAGAGCCGTTGCAAGTGTTGTACCTCTCCTCTGCTGCAGTGCAAGGGTTCCTCACAGGTGTAAGTAGCCATGTCTTCAATGGGTGTCCTTGTCCCCGAGAATCCACACCCCTGAAGCTGAGTGGGGGCCTGAAAAGCTGTGACACCTTGGAATGTTGAAGTATGTAGGCATCGTGGCTCTTTCAGGAAAACGGGCTCACACCTCCAGTTAATGCTTTTGGTGGTCACAGAACCATAAAATCACTGAATCGTAGAAGGTTAATGGCACAGAAAGCGGCCACTTGGCCCATCGTGTCTGTGCCATCCGAAAAACATTCCACCCATTCTAATTCCAACTTCCAGCATTTGATCAATAACCCCGCAGATTACAGCACTTGAGGTGCATATCCCGATTCCTTTTGAATGTGTTGAGGACGTCACCCTCAACTACCCTTTCAGGCAGTGAGTTCCAGATCCCACCACCCTCTGGGTGAAAAAAAACTTTTCCTCATCTCCCCCCTAATATTTCCACCAATCAATTTAAATCTATGCCCCCTAGTCACTGACATCTCTGCTACGGTAGATGGGCCCTTCACCTCCACTCTATCCGAGCTCCTCAAAATGTTTTTACATTTTATTCAGATGTCCCCTCAGCCTTCTCTGTTCCAAGGAGAACAATACCAGCCTATCCAATCTTTCCTCATAGCTCCATTTTTCCAGTCCTGGCAACATCCTTGTAAAACTC
Organism: Heterodontus francisci; assembly: GCF_036365525.1. Classification (NCBI taxonomy): domain Eukaryota; kingdom Metazoa; phylum Chordata; class Chondrichthyes; order Heterodontiformes; family Heterodontidae; genus Heterodontus; species Heterodontus francisci. The sequence goes on from NW_027140402.1 coordinate 784,766, forward strand.
CTCTGTACCCTCTCTCGTGCAATTACATCCTTTCTCTAATGAGGTGATCAGAACTTCACACAGTACTCAAATTGTCGCCTGATCAATGAGTAAGACAGTTCCAGCATAACCTCCCTGCTCTTGTATTCTATACCTGGGCTCCCTTATCGACCTGTCCTGCTACCTTCAGGGATCTATGGACATTCACTCCAAGGTCCATCACTTCCTCCACTTCTCAGTATTTTCCCATTAATTGTGTATTCCTTTGCCTTGTTTGACCTACCCAAATGCAGCACCTCGCACTTCTCCGGGTTGAATTCCATTTGCCATTTTTCTGCCCATCTTACCAGACCATCAATATCTTCCTGCAGCCTACAGCTATCCTCACGATCTACCACCCGGCCAATCTTTGAGTCATCTGCAAACTTCTTGATCATGTCCCCTACATTTACTTCCAAATCGTTAACATATACCACAAAAAGCAGCGGACCCAGTACTGAGCCCTGTGGAACGTCACTGGAAACAGCCCTCCAGTCGCAAAAACAACCCTCAACAATTACCCTTTGTTTCCTGCCATTGAGCCAATTTTGTATCCACCTTCCTGCATATCTTTGCATCCCATTGGATTTTATTTTTTTAACCCGTCTGTTACGTGGGACCTTGTCAAAATCCTTGCTAAAATCTATGTAGACCACATCAACTGCACTACCCTCATCGATCTCCCTTGTTACTTCTTCAAAAAATTCGATCTGGTTGGTCTGACAAGATCTTCCCTTAACAATTCCATGCTGACTATCCTTGATTAACCTGTGCCTTTCTACGTGATAGTTTATCATGTCTCTCAGAATAGATACCAAGAATTTGTCCACAACTGAGGTTACACTGACTGGCCTGTAATAATTCTGTCTATCCTTCGCTCTCTTTTTAAACAGAGGTACAACATTAGCAGTTCTCCAATCCTCTGGCACCACACCTGTATCCAGTGAGGACTGGAAAATGATGGTCAGACCATCTGCTATTTCCTCCGTTGCTTATTTTAACAGCCTAGGATACATTTCATCTGGCCCACGTAATTTATCAACTTTCAATTATGTTCATCCCATTGATACTTCCTCTCTCCCTATGTTTAGCACATCCAATACTTCACAGTCTTCCTCCTTAATTACAATATCTGCATTGTCCCCCTCTTTTGTGAAGTCAGACACAAAGTATTATTTAAGAACCATACCAATATCTTCTGCCCCTACACATAGGTTACCTTTTTGGTATTTTAAAGGCCCTACTCTCACCTCAGTTATCCTCTGACTCTTAATGTATTGTTAAACCATCTTTGTGTTCACTATGATTTTGCTTGCCAATATTCTTTCATGCCCTCTCTCTTTGCTTTCCTAATTTCCTTTTTGATTTCACCCCTCCATTTCTAAACTCCGCTCAGCTTTCTGCAGTATTGAGTTCTCTTTGTCGGGCATAAGCTTTCCTTTTCTGTCTTATCTTGCCCTGTAGGCTCCATCACATCCATGGGGCTCGATATTTGGCCGTGTCACCCTTTTTCTTTGTGGGAATTTTTACTCTGAATCCCTTGAATCTCCTATTTGAATGCCTCCCATTGTTCTGACACTGATTAACATGTTTTCAGTCAACTTTCGCTAAATCACACATCAGTTTAGTAAAATTAGCCATGCCTCAATTGAGAACTTTAATTCCTGTTCTATTTCTGTCCTTTTCCATAATTATATTCCAATTGACTGAATTATGATCACTACCACCAAAATCGTCTCCCACTGACATTCCTTCCACCTGACCATCTTCATTTCCAAAAACAAAGTTTAAAACTGCACCATCTCTTGTTCGACTTTCTACAGACTGGGTAAAAAAGTTCTCCTGAATGCACCTCAAGAATTCTGCTCCCTCAATTCCTTTCACACTAAACCTATCTCAGTTAATATTGGGGTAATTAAAATCCCCTACTATTACTGTCCTATTGTTCTTGCACTTCTCAGAGATTTGCCTACATATCTGCTCTTCGATCTCCCTCTGACTATGTGGTATATAGTACACTCCCAGCATTGTGATTGCCTCTTTTTTGTTCCTTAGCTCAATCCATATGGCTTCATTTGATGAACCTTCCAACATATCATCCGTCCTCACAGCTCAAATAGTTTCCTTAACCAGAATTGCCACTCCCCCTCCTTTATTATCCCCCTCCCTATCACGTCTGAAAACCCTGTATCCAAAAACGTTGAGCTGCCATTCGTGTCCCTCCTCAAGCCATATTTCTGTAATAGCTATGATATCATACTGCCACGTGTTTATCTGTGCCCTCAGCTCAATTGCATTATTTGCTATACTCCTTGCATTGAAATAGATACCCTCGAGCACTGCCAAACTCCTTAGTTCATTTTCTAACCCTTGTTTCCTCTGTCTTCCAGACTCATCCATTAATTTTCTACCTTCCATTTAATTTCTGATTTTGTCCCAACTTAGTCTACCTTCAGGTCCCCGTCCCCCTGCCAAACTAGTTTAAACCCTCCCCAACGGCACTAGCAAAACGTCCCACAAGGAACCCTGTCCCGGCCCTGTTCAGGTGCAACCCATCCAGCCTATATAGGAACCATCTCCTCCAGAACCCGTCCCAATGTCACAGGAATATGAAGCCCTACCTCCTGCACCATCTTTCCAGCCAGGCATTCGTCTGGTCTTATGCTTCTATTCTTGTACTCACCTGCACAGACTAATTGAATGTTGATGGAATTAAAGCGTTTCCTATTGATGAAGGTGGCTGGTTGTTGTTTGCGTGCCTTGATGGCCACATGTGTGAAGATGATGACTCCTTGAACCTGGGGGAATCCAGCGATGGCCCTGAATCCAATGGCCCCCTCTGCCTGACTGTCAGGTTCAGTCCGGTACGGCACATAGTCACCGGCCCCCTTGAACTGGTCATTGGTCACCTCCTTGTTCCAGTGGTGGGCTGCTGCCTGGGAGACCCCACACATATCTTCATTGAATTCCTGGGACGTGCCCGATGCGTCGAAGTTGAGTGGTATGGAGATCTTCAGGACCACGGGCACTGGGTGACCCATGGGTCAGACCTAATCCTGTAGCATGGAACCAAAGCCAGCAATGGTCTCCCTGGAGAGCCGCAGTCTTCACTGGCACTGCCGCTCAGACAATAGGGTGTAGCTGGAGAGAGTCCAGTCCACTGTCTGGCACAGGTATTGCTGACTACTGCTCTGCTCTTGGAGCTCCATCATTGGGTATAGCTGCATCCTGGGCTTCCCTCCCTCAGAGGCACATGCATCACGCCACAGGGGGCCCACAAAGACTGGGATATGAGACGCGTGTCAGCTGGTCATGAGCCCTCTAGTGCGCTGTCGTGATGACTTGTCTTGGCACCTTTTCCTTTGCTACTCTCCTTGGAATACAGACTCAGGCCTCTCAGTGCTCACCCTTACAAAGAGCCGAGCACCTGATATTACAGCCAGCCGGCATTGTCACTGGATACAATGCCAACCCGGCCCTGTCACCAGATGCAATGCCCTCCTGGCCCTGTCACCTGATACAATGCCAACCCGGCCCTGTCACCTGATATAATGCCAACACGGCCCTGTCACCTGATACTGTGGCCTTCTGTCAGTCACCTGATACAATGACAAACTGACACTGGTACAAAGACAATGCCCACCCATGCAGACTGCTCAGCACTGCAGGTTGGTAATGGCTTACACTCGCTTGTCTTGCCAATGGCTGACTTCCCATGTTGGCACTGAGGCCTCAATTTGGTGTTGCCAGCTTCAAAGGGGGGTTATCTGAAGGCACATGATCCCACTTGCCATTCACTATATTTCATGTAACTGTATTCTAATGAGTTTTCCACAATTCAAATTGCAGTCCCGCCATTTCGGGGCGGTGATGTTGCCTTGGAACTTTCTTGATGCTGATAAAATCTGGAATATGACATCTGGTTTCCCGATCACCGCGTCCCTCCATATTCTTTCGCCCTCCCACACCTCCATTCCTGCTCTGGCCCACAGTGTTTGCAACCTCGCTTTCCCGTTCAAGACCATGATCAGCTTCAAAAACTGAAATTCTCGTATCGCGAAGACCACGTAGTTCAGTAACATTGATGTCCTCCATTAGTGAGCTCAGCCCACTTGCTGCTTAAACTCTCATCCTGGCTTTGTCATCTTGAGATTTGATGCGTCAGACACTCTCCTGGTCGACCTCCCATGTTGCAAGACGAATAAACCTCAACTCTGATAAACTCTGCTGTCTGCAGCCTATCCCCTCCAGGTCCTACTGATCCAGCAAACATATTCTTATTAAACTACATAAAAATCTCTAATTTAAAGTTCACACCCTTGTGTTCAGATCCTACTGTAAGCTAATGTCTTGCTATGTCAGTCACATTCTCCAGCCCTCCACTGAGAACTCACATTTGCTCGAACGCCCATGTGTTCATTTCCCATCCCTTCACACCAACATTGGTGGTGCTGCCTTCAACCAATTTCTGTCTTACGTTATTCTAAGTCTCTGCCTGCTCCCACTGTTCTAAAACCTTCATTTAATAGTCACTTTTAACTCGCATCTTTTTTAAGAAAAGCAAACATTTATTTCTGGTTGAGATTCTACGATTCCCTTGGGTACTTTTATTTCCCCATTAAAGGTGCTACACAAAAGAAAGTTGGTGTCATTGTTGTGTTTCTAGATGTAACAATGTATTCAAAAATGAATGCAGGGATAATCAATCTAAATGTAGTAACTCACCCTGACACTGACAGTAGGCAAGCTCCTGATGGCAGAATGCCGGATAAAGTTAAAACTCAGCAGGCGATGTATCTCTTGATTACAGCAAACCATGGAGAATTGATATGTCAGATGGTGTTGCTCAAATTAGACTGAAAGAAAATTAAATAATCTTTCGTTAAAGTGAATGCAATTCATTTTCTGCATATTTATCAACAAAATATTTATTTATGTGGAGAGACAGTAGGCCTCTAAATCACACAATCATCGAGTCATTATCGCGCAAAAGGAGGCCATTCAGCCCATCAAATCCATGGTGGCTCCCTGTGGAACAATCCAGTCAGTGTATTCACCCTGCTCTATACTCGTATCACCACAAGTTGTTTTCCCTCAAGTGCCTAAAAAATGTCCTTCTCACCAGCCTCATAGGCATCGAATTCCAGGTCATTAACACTCATTGTGTAGACAAGGACTTCCTCATATCCCCCAGTTCATCTCTTGCCCAAAATCTTAAATCTGTGTCCCCTCATCCTTGTACCACCTAAGCTAATGGGAACAGCTTTTATTTGTCGACCTTATTTATAACTGTCATAATCCTATATACCTCTATCAGATCTCCCTTAAAATTCATTTGCGCTAAGGAGAACAATCACAGCCTCACCGACCTAACCGTTTTGCTAAATTTCCTCATCTCCTCAGCACCTCGACAGGACCCTCACATCCTTCTTAAAGTGTGGTGACTAAAACTGGGCATAATACTCTAGCTGTGACTGAACCACAGCATGTTAAACGTTTACTATGACTTCACTGCTTTTAGTTTAGTTTTTTAGTTTAGAGATACAGCACTGAAACAGGCCCTTCGGGCTGTCACTTGTTTTGTTCAGCTGTAACAGGAATAATGTTTGTACATATACTTTCTGTCTGCAAAGAGCAGGACCATGTGTATTATTATATGTAGCTTCTAATCTGCACAAATGCACCACACTGCGAGCCCTACTGACAATCTTAAATTGGTTGTCAGTGTAATTCTTAGGACACTGAGGATTATTTAGAAAAAGTTGTCCAATCGCCGAATCACATAATGTTGGGCACTGTCTTTTGAGTTTTGCAAGCACGGGCTGGTTCGGTACGGCCAACTAATTATAGGCCAGTCAGTCTGATTTCGGTGGTGGGTAAATCATTAGAATCCATTCTGAGGGACAGGATAAACTGCCACTTATAAAGGCACGGATTAATCAGGGATAGTCAGCATGCATTTGTTGGGGGAATGTCGTAATTGCAAAATGTTACACCCTTGTTCAAAAATAGGTGCATGGATAAATCGAGCAACTACAGACTCTCTTTGGTGGGATACATTTTACAAAAGATAATCTAGGACTAAATAAACAGTGACAGGGAAGAGATTTGATAGAGTTTTTCAAAATCATGAGGGGTCTCGACAGACTAGATAGAAATAAACTGTTCCCATTGATGAAAGGGTTAAGAACCAGAAGGCACAGACTGAAGGCAAAAGAACCAAAGGTGGCATGAGGAAAAACTTGCTTATGCAGCGAGTGATTAGGATCTGGAATGCACTGTCTGAGAGTGTGGTGGAGGCAGATTCAATCGTGACTTTCAAAAGTAAATTGGATAAATTTGCAGGGCTGTCGGGTGTGTGTCTAACTGCATTGCTCTTGCAGAGAGCCAGTATGGATGCAACAGGCTGCATGGCGTCCTTCTGTGCAATAACCATTCTCTGACTCTATACGGTTGTCACCTGGGAATGAAGTGAGAACTTTTCACAAGTAAAGTGAATGTGAACAGCACTATCCAAAAGGATAACACTGGAAAATCAGAAACTGCAGAGGGGAACTGACTATGTATCCCTCAATCTAATATAAGAACAGATTATGCTGCAAACACTCAGCAGGTCTGGCAGCTTCCATGCCGAGGGAAGCAGATCTAAGATCTGAATCTGTTTGAACTCAAACCTACAATCTTTAAATTCTTTACTTATCATCAACTAGAAGTCCAACATGCCATCCATCGCAAACAAAATAGTAACCATGCTCTGCAAGACTAAAGATTACACGTAGGTTCTGTTTATAATTCCAGTAAAATAGCACGAAAATTGCAATGAAGATTATTGTAAAATCAATGGTACCCAGAAACTCTCTCTCGCCTAATCTGTGTCTTTAATCTCAACCAAGTTCCCATGGACGATGATCAGTTATTCAGGACAGATCTTCTTCCAATAGCTGGCCAGGCTATCTCGACTGCACTGCCAAATAAAGAAAATATCCAGGATTAACCCTCACTCTCCCCTTGTGCACGATGTCATTGCGGACGGTGATAGGCTCTTTCACTGCATGATCAATCAGTATATGCGATCAATATATTTTCCTATGCCCCCATCCCACTGCCTGTGTGACCTCCACGTACACATTCCATTTGCCAAGGATACAGACTCAAATATAATAAATAATGACACTGGCAAAGGTATAGGATTACAAACATCTCAAACTAATTTTATTGAACTCTGCAACAAAAACACAAGGATATGAATAGCACACTTATAGCTGATGATCAAGCGAATAACACCATGCAAGGCATATCAATAGAAAACAAAACTCACAAACGGGCCTCTTTCAATTCTGTTGTATCCTCATTTTATAAATACCCCACATAACCTGAATCTTCCCAATACACAGAACAACGTTTTTATTTTAAACGATGAGATCGAAGGTTTACACGTGCAGTTGTCTGGATGATATCACCAAATCTCAAACTTCCACATAGTCCCCTGCCTTTCCCTTCAATCTCTTTAACTTAACCACAGAAAACTGCCACTTCCCCTCCAGATCTCCACTTTAACTCAAGCAGGAGACTAATAGGTTACACATTCCCTGAACGATGAGCTTTTCTCTTAACCAGCACAGCTGATCCCCTTTAATCTCTGTTCACAGTTGGAGCACTGGTCAGACACTCAGGGGAAAAGATGTAACCTTTGACAAACTGGCCAATCGCCCGACTATACAAGGAAGAACGACTTTCTTATCCACCTTTGTTATACCCCTCTGGACATGTGTTCAGAACCTGTGGCAATCAGGGATTGGTTTCTCCCTGCACAGTCAGATCTGTTACATCTTATGGACGAAGTCTCCAACAGATGCCATTAGAATTAGAATTAAAATGAGAACATTACAGCGCAGTACAGGCCCTTCGGCCCTCGATGTTGCACCGACCTGTGAAACCATCTGACCTACACTATTCCATTTTCATCCATATGTCTATCCAATGACCACGTAAATGCCCTTAAAGTTGGTGAGTCTACTATTGTTGCAGGCAGGGCGTTCCACCCCCCTACTACTCTCTGAGTAAAGAAACTACCTCTAACACCTGTCCGATATCTATCACCCCTCAACTTAAAGCTATGTCCCTTCGTGTTTGCAATCACCATCTGAGGAAAAAGGCTCTCACTATCCACCCTATCTAACCCTCTGATTATCTTATATGTCTCTATTAAGTCACCTCTCTCCTCGTTCTCTCAAACGAAAACAACCTCATGTCCCTCAGTCGTTCCCCGGAAGACCTTCCCTCCATACCAGGCAACATCCTAGTAAATCTCCTCTGCACCCTTTCCAAAGCTTCCACATCCTTCCTATAATGCGGTGACCAGAACTGCACGCAATACTCCAGGTGCGGTCTCACCAGAGTTTTGTACAGCTGCAGCATGACCACGTGGCTCCGAAACTCGATCCCCCTACTAATAAAACATAACACACCATATGCCTTCTTAAAAGCCCTATTAACCTGGGTAGCAACTTTCAGGGATTTACGGACCTGGACAACAAGATCTCTCTGTTCATCTACAATACCAAGAATCTTCCCATTAGCCCAGGACTCTGCATTCCTGTTACTCCTTCCAAAGTGAATCACCTCACACTTTTCCACATTAAACTCCATTTGCCATCTCTCAGCCCAGCTCTGCAGCCTATCTATGTCCCTCTGTACCCCACAACATCCTTTGGCACTATCCACAACTCCACCGACCTTCGTGTCATCCGCAAATTTACTAACCCACCCTTCTACACCCTCTTCCAGGTCATTTATAAAAATGACAAACAGCAGTGTCCCCAAAACAGAACCTTGCGGTACACCAATAGTAACTAAACTCCAGGATGAACATTTGCCATCAACCACCACCCTCTGTCTTCTTTCAGCCAGCCAATTTCTGATCCAAAGCTCTAAATCAACTTCAACCCCATACTTCCGTATTTTCTGCAATAGCCTACCGTGGGGAACCTTATCAAACGCCTTACTGAAATCCATATACACCACATCCACTGCTTTCCCCTCATCCAACTGTTTTGTCACCTTCTGGAAAAACTCAACAAGGTTTGTGAGGCACGACCTACCCTTCACAAAATCGTGCTGACTATCGCTAATGAACTTACTCTTTTCAAGATGATTATAAATCCTGTCTCTTATAACCTTTTCCAACATTTTACCCACAACCGAAGTAAGGCTCACAGGTCTATAATTACCAGGGCTGTCACTACTCCCCTTCTCGAACAAGGGGGCAACATTTGCTATCCTCCAGTCTTCCAGCACTATTCCTGTCGACAATGACGACATAAAGATCAAGGACAAAGGCTCTGCAATCTCCTCCCTGGCTTCCCAGAGAATCCTAGGATAAATCCCATCTGGCCCAGGGGACTTATCTATTTTCACTGTTTCCAAAATTGCTAACACCTCCTCCTTGTGAACCTCAATCCCATCTAGCCAAGTAGTCTGAATCTCAGTATTCTCCTCGACAACATTTTCTTTCTCTACTGTAAATACTGACGAAAAATATTCATTTAACACTTCCCCTATCTCCTCTGATTCCACACACAACTTCCCACAACTATCCTTGATTGGCCCTAATCTAACTCTAGTCATTCTTTTATTCCTGATATACCTATAGAAAGCCTTAGGGTTTTCCTTGATACGATCCACCAATGACTTCTCGTGTCCTCTACTTGCTCTTCTTCGCTCTCCCTTTAGATCCTTCCTGGCTCGCTTGTAACTCTCAAGCGCCCTAACTGAGCCTTCACGTCTCATCCGAACATAAGCCTTCTTCTTCCTCTTGACACGTGCTTCAACTTCTTTAGTAAACCACGGCTCCCTCGCTCAACAACATCCTCCCTGCCTGACAGGTACATACTTATCAAGGACGTTCCTTGAATAAGCTCCACATTTCGATTGAGCCAATCCCCTGCAGTTTCCTTCCCCATCCTACGCATTTTAAATCTTGCCTAATCGCATCATAATCTGCTTTCCCCCAGCTGCAATTCTTGCCCTGCGGCATATACCTGTCCCTGCCCATCGCTAAGGTAAACCTAACCGAATTGTGATCACTATCACCAAAGTGCTCACCTACATCTAAATCTAACACCTGGCCGCGTTCATTACCCAGTACCAAATCCAATGTGGCATCGCCCCTGAATGGCCTTTCCATATACTGTGTCAGAAAACCCTCCTGCACACATTGGACAAAAACTGACCTTACTAAAGTACTCGAACTATAGTATTTCCATTCAATATTTGGAAAGTTAAAGTTCCCCATAACAAATATCTGTTACTCTCGCCCGTGTCGAGAACCATCTTCGCTCGCCTTTCCTCTACATCTCTGGAACTATTCGGAGGTCCATAGAAGACTCCCAACAGGGTGACCTCTCCTCTCCTGTTTCTAACCTCGGCCCATACAACCTCAGTAGACGAGTCCTCAAACGTCCTTTCTGCCGCTGTAATACTCTCCTTGATTAACAATGCCACAGAGCCCCACTCTTTTACCATCTTCTCTGTTCTTACTGAAACATCAATATCCCGGAACCTGCAACAACCATTCCTGCCCCTGCTCTACTCATGTCTCCGAAATGGCCACGACATCGAGATCCCAGGTACCAACCCATGCTGCAAGCTCACCCACCTTATTCCGGATGCTCCTGGCGTTGAAGTAGACACACTTTCAACCAAGTTCTTGCTTGCCAGTGCCCTCTTGCGTCCTTGTAACCTTATCCCTGACCTCACTACTCTCAACATCCTGTACACTGGAACTACAATTTAGGTTCCCATTCCCCTGCTGAATTAGTTTAAACCCCCTCGAAGGGCACTAGCAAATCTCCCCCCCCCCCCCCAGGATATTTGTACCCCTCTGGTTCAGGTGAAGACCATCCTGCTTGTAGAGGTCCCACCTACCCCAGAAAGAGTCCCAATTATCCAGGAAACCACAATCTCCCTCCTACACCATCCCTGCAGCCACGTGTTCAACTCCTGTCTCTCCCTATTCCTCGCTTCGCTAACACGTGGCACGGGCAACAAGCCAGAGATAACAACTCTGCTTGTTCTCGGTCGAAGCTTCCACCTGAATTTCTGCCTTAAATCCACATCTCTCTTCCGACCTATGTCGTTGGTGCCTATGTGGACCACGACTTGGGGCTGCTCCCCCTCCCCCTTAAGGATCCCAGAAACACGATCCGAGACATCACGAACCCTGGCACCTGGGAGGCAACACACCAACCGTGAGTCTCTCTCGTTCCCACAGAACCTCCTATCTGTTCCCCTAACAATGGAGTCCCCATTGACTCATTCTCTGCTCCTCTTCCCCCTTCCCTTCTGAGCAACATAGGCAGACTCTGTGCCAGAGACCTGTACCCCATTGCTTACCCCTGGTAAGTCGTCCCCCGCAACAGTATCCAAAACGGTATACCTGTTGTTGAGGGAAACGGCCACAGGGGATCCCTGCACTGCCTGCTGGTTCCCTCTCCTTCCCCTGACGGTCACCCATCTACCTACTTCTTTTACCTGAGGTGTGACCACCTCGCCATAACTCCTCTCTGCAACCCCCTCCGCCTCCCGAATGATCCGAAGTTCATCCAGCTCCAGTTCCCTAACGCGGTTCTCGAGGAGCTGGAGTTGGGTGCACTTCCCGCAGATGCAGTCAGCAGGGACACTCGTGGCGACACTTACCTCCCACATTCTGCAGGAGGAACATACAACTGCCTTAACCTCCATTCCCACTATGCTAAATTCCCAACAAATCTACTGAAAAACCAAAAAAAAAGTCAAAAATTGTTAGCTTAGCAATCCGACGGACAGAACTTTTTAAATAAAAAGCTTACCTTATCAACACACCAGAGTCCTTTTTTTTGTTTCGAGGAGAAGGGTGGGTGGGAGGCAGTACACGTGTAGTTTCTTGGGTACAGTCACCGCCCAAATATATAATTTTTACTTACCCCGCATTCTCCTGGTCCTCCAAAAACAAAAGGGAATTAACTTTTAACTACACTGAAATTGCCATCCCAGCTGCAAGTTCACTCCGTACCTCCGCTTCTGTTCAAGCTGCTGCAACCAAAACTAAAATAAATTGATTTTAAACCGCCTAAATATATAGTTTTTACTTACCCAGCAGTCCCCTGGTCCTCCGAAAACAAAAGGGAATGAACTTTTAACTTCCACTGAAATTGACCTCCCAGCTGCAAGTTCGCTCCGTACCTCCGCTTCTGTTCAAGCTGCTGCAACCAAAACTAAAAGAAATTGATTTTAAACCGCCCAAATATATAGTTGTTACTTACCCAGCAGTCCCCTGGTCCTCCAAAAACAAAAGGGAATTAACTTTTAACTTACACTGAAATTGACCTCCCAGCTGCAAGTTCGCTCAGTACCTCCGCTTCTGTTCAAGCTGCTGCAACCAAAACTAAAAGAAATTGACTTTAAACCGCCCAAATATATAGTTTTTACTTACCCAGCAGTCCCCTGGTCCTCCAAAAACAAAAGGGAATTAACTTTTAACTTGCACTGAAATTGACCTCCCAGCTGCAAGTTCGCTCCGTACCTCTGCTTCTGTCCAAGCTTCTGCAACCAAAACTAAAAGAAATTGATTTTAAACCGTCCAAATATATATATCCATTGATCAGGTCAAAATAGAGAACATTTGTTGTCAACCATGTTGTGAATTTCTGACCGTCTCTCAATCACCCAGGTGTCTTCCTCCACACTGGTTAAAGGTTCCTCACTCCACTGACTGTAATGATGACCATGGAACCAGAAGAAGTTGCATGATTCCTTTGATGAGTTTTATCCTGCCAGTGTTTTGATAATCATAGGTATTTGTATCATTGGAACGTTTGCAATGACAACACATCTCTTACCTTATTTCTTATAATTACGGGATTTTGGTCATTTTATTGCCCATATCCTAGTGTCTTGCAATTACAGGCCTTCATTTGATAACTCATATCCTGCCTTCTTGGAATTGCAAGCATTTGTTCATTTACTGACCATATCTTGTTTTAGGAACGCAGCACACAGTGAATTGCCCATGTTTTCCTTTCTATTCTCCCCTCCCTTAATTCTTGTGGTCCCACACAGATTAACTGGAAAATTCAACACTGACCAATTTGGCTGAATATATCATGCCTTATATACATTCTTATATCTTAGCAGATATAATCGTAGTCATGTTATGCAGCCGAAAACTGATCAGTTACATCCTCATATCAATCATTTTCGTCCATATTTACAAGTCAACCCTTTAGTGACTGATGATTCGTCCGAATTCTTCTTTCACTCACGCTTGAATTTCCAACTCCTCCCAGTCCTTCAGAAGTGGTGGCAAAAGCCGTCACAGTTGACGAGTTCTCTGGTGTCATCTCTGTTGGCACGAAAAATACAGTAAATACGACACGACAGCACACTGTCACATTACCAGTGTGTGGGAGCTGATCCCAATCCATGGATGGATTTCGATACTGAGTGCAAAGTGCCACCAATGGTTGCCATCACCAATGGCCTCTATTTCCTCACAAGTCTTCTCATTCTGTTGTCAAATGGTGAAAAAGGGATGGTTAGATGTGTTGATTCTCCGTCAGAGCTTCGGCAGATGTTTAGGAGGAGGTGGAAATGTCATACCCAAATCTGGTAACAAACTTTTTTTGTATTCATTCATAGGATGTGGGCGACTCTGGCCAGGCCAGCATTTATTGCCAATCCCTAATTGCCCTTGAGAAGGTGGTGGTGAGCTGCCTTCTTGAACCGCTGCAGTCCATTTGGGATAGGTATACCCACAGTGCTGTTAGGAAGGGAGTTCCAGGATTTTGACACAGTGATAGTGAAAGAACGGCGATATCGTTGCAAGTCAGGATGGTGTGCGACTTGAAGGGGAACTTTCAGGTGGTGGTGTTCCCATTTATTTGCTGCCCTTGTCCTTCTAGTTGGCCGAGGTCGTGAGTTTGGAAGGTGCTGTCTAAGGAGCCCTGGTGCATTGCTGCAGTGCATCTTGTAGATGATACACACTGCTGCCACTGTGCGTCGGTCGTGGAGGGAGTGAATGTTTGTAGAAGGGGTGCCAATCAAGAGGGCTGCTTTGTCCTGGATGGTGTCGAGCTAATTAAGTGTTGTTGGAGCTGCACCCATCCACGCAAGTCGAGATTATTCCATCACACTCCTCACATGTGCCTTGTAGATGGTGGACAGGCTTTGGGGAGTCAGAAGGTGAGTTACTCGCCTCATGATTCCTAGCCTCTGACCTGCTCTTGTAGTCACGGAATTTATATGGCTACTCCAGTTCAGTTTCTGGTCAATGGTAGCCCCTAGGATTTTGATATTGGGGGATTCAGCAATCGTAATGCTGTTGAATGTCAAAGGGAGATGGTTAGATTCTCTCTTGTTGGAGATGGTCATTGCCTGACATCTGTTTTGTGCAAATGTTACTTGCCACTTATCAGCCCAAGCCTGGATATTGTCCAGGTCTTGCTGCATTTCTACACGGACTGCTCAGTATCTGAGGAGTCGTGAATGGTGCTGAACATTGTGCAATCATTAGCGAACATCTCCACTTCTGATCTTATGATTGTAGGAAGGTCATTGATGAAGCAGCTGAAGATGGTTGGGCTCAGGACACTACCCTGAGGAACTCCTGCAGTGATGCTATTGAGCTCAGATGATTGACCTCCAATAACCACAACCATCTCCCTTTGCATTAGGTATGATTACACTCAGCGGAGATTTTTCCCCCTGATTCCCATTGACCTCAGTTTTGCTAGGGCTCCTTGATGCCATACTCGGTCAAATGCCGCCTTGATGTCAAGGGCAGTCTCTCTCAACTCACCTCTTGAGTTCAGCTCTTTTGTCCATGAATGAACCAAGGCTATAATGAGGTCAGGAGCTGATTGGCCCTGGCTGAACCCAAACTGAGCGTCACTGAGCAGGTTATTGCTTAGCAAGTGCCGAGTGATGGCACTGTTGATGACACCTTCCATCACTTTACTGATTATTGACAGTAGACTGATGGGGCGGTAATTGGCCAGGTTGGACTTTTCCTGCTTTTTTGTGTACAGGACATACCTGGGCAATTTTCTACATTGCCGGGTAGATGCCAGTCTTGCAGCTGCACTGGAACAGCTTGGCTCGGGGCACGGCAAGTTCTGGAGCACAGGTCTTCAGTACTTTTGCCGGAATATTGTTAGGGCCCATAGCTTTTGCAGGATCCACCGCTTTCAGTCGTTTCTTGATATCACGTGGAGTGAATCGAATTGGCTGAAGTCTTGCATCTGTGATGGTGGGGACTTCAGGAGGAGGCCGAGATGGATCATCAACACGGCACTTCTGGCTGAGGCTTGTTGCAAATGCTTCAACCTTATCTTTTGCACTGATGTGCTGGGCTCCCCCATCATTGAGGATGGGAATATTTGTTTAGCCACCTCCTCCAGTCAGTAGTTTAATTGTCCACCACCATTCATGTGGCAGGACTGCAGAGCTTAGATCTCATCCGTTGATTATGAGATCGCTTAGCTCTGTCTACCACATGCTGCATACGCAGTTTGTCACGCAGATAGTCCTGTGTTGTAGCTTCACCAGGTTGACACCTCATTTTGAGGTATGCCTGGTGCTCCTGGCATGCCCTCCTGCACTCTTCATTGAACCAGGGTTGATCTCCTGACTTGATGGTAATGGCAGAGTGGGGGACATGCCGGGACATGAGGTTACATATCGTGGTAGAGTACAGTTCTGCTGTTGCTGATGGCCCACAGCGCCTCATGGATGCCCAGTTTTGCATTGCTCGCTCTGTTCAAAATCTATCTCATTTAGCACGGTGATAGTGCAACAGAACACGACGGACGGTATGCTCAATGTGAAGGCGGGATTTCATCTCCACAAGGACTGTGGAGTGGTCACTCCTACCAATACAGTCATGGACAGAAGCATCTGCAGCAGGCAGATTGGTGAGGACGAGGTCAAGTATGGTTTTACCACGTGTTGGTTCGCCCACTGCCTGCCGCAGACCCTGTCTAGCAGCTGTGTTCTTTTGGACTCGGCCAGCTCGGTTAGTAGTGGTGCTACCGAGCCACTCTTGGTGATGTTCATTGAAGTCCCCCACCCAGAGTACATTTTGTGCCCTTGCCACCCTCAGTGTCTCCTCCAAGTGGTGTTCAACATGGAGGAGTACTGAGTCATCAGCTGAGGGATGGCGGTAGGTGGTAATCAGGAGGAGGTTACCTTGCCCATGTTTGACCTGATGCCATGAGACTTCATGGGGTACGGAGTCGAAGTTGAGGACTCCCAGGGCAACTCTCTCTCCACTGTATACCACTGTGCCGCCACCTCTGGTGGGTCTGTCCTGCCGGTGGGACAGGACATACCCGGGGATGGTAATGGCGGTATCTGGGACATTGTCTGTAAGGTTTGATTCCGTGAGTATGCCTATGTCAGGCTGTTGCTTGACTTGTCTGTGGGACAGCTCTCCCAACTTTGGCACAAGTCCCCAGGTGTTAGTAAAGAGGACTTTGCAGGATCGACAGGGCTGGATTTGCCATTGTCGTTCCCGGTGCCCAGGTCGATGGCGGTTGGTCCGTCCGGTTTCATTCCTTTTCATTGACTTCGTAGCGGTTAGGTACAACTGAGTGGCTTGCTAGGCCATTTCAGAGGGCATGTAAGGGCAGGATGCAACTGTTCCTTCAAATCATCATTTCCAGTGATATTCACCTGTTCATGAGCATAAATACTCAATAATACCCGTGTCCAAAGTCTATCAGCTAGTGCTGGTGCAAAACAAAATGTCCCATCATTGATAGGGCAGATCAGATTCCCATGCTGGTATTCCTGATGTATGGTTGTGACACAATATTCACCTTCCAACTTATATGCTGAGTGCACTGGAAACTTTTCTCCCCTGGTTACCATCACGTTTCAGTTGGGTATTCCCTATCCCAGGTGAAACCGCAGGCTGGGGTCACAAGGGCAATTATATAATCATAGAAACATAGGATATAGGAGCAGGAGTAGGCCATTCGGCCCTTCGAGCCTGCTCTGCCATTCAATACAATCATGGCCGATCATCCAAACTCAGTAACCTGTTGCCGCTTTCTCCCCATATCCCTTGATCCCATTATCCCTAAGAACTATATCTAACTCCTTCTTGAATATATTTAATGATTTGGTCTCAACTGGTTTCTGTGGCAGAGAATTCCCCAGGTTCGTCACTCTCTGGGTGAAGAAATCTCTCCTCATCTCAGTCCTAAGTGGCTTAATCCTTATCCTTAGATTGTGACCCCTGGCCCTGGACTCCTCCACCAATGGGAATATCTTTTGTGCATGGAGCATGTCCAGTCCTGTTAGAATGTCGTAGGTTTCTAAGCGCTCCCCTCTGATTCTTCTAAACTCCAGCAAATACAAGCCTAATCGACCCGATCGCTCTTTATACGTCAGTCTTGCCATCCCAGGGATCAGTCTGGTGAACCTTCGCTGCACTTTCTCTATAGCAAGAACATCCTTCCTCAGATAAGGAGGCTAAAATTGCACACAATACTCCAGATGTGGTCTCACCATGGCCTTGTACAATTGCAACAAGACATCCTTGCTCCTGTACTTGAATACTTTCGCTATGAAGGCCCAAATACCATTTGCCTTCTTAACTGCTTGCTGCACCTGCATACTTACTTTCAGCGACTGGTGCAGAAGAACACCCAGGTCTCGTTACACCTCCCCCTTTCCCAATCTATCTCCGTTCAGATAATAACACGTCTTTCTGTTTTTGTCACCACATTATGCTGCAAGTGCCATGTATTTGCCCACTCACTCAACGTGTCCAAATCACACTGGAGCTTCTCTGCATCCTCTTCACAGCTCACACTCCCACCCAAATTTGTGTCGTCTGCAAACTTAGAGTCATTGAGTCGTACAGCGTAGAAACAGACCCTTCGATCCACCGCGTCCAAGCTGAATATAATGCCTATCTATACTAATCCCACCTGCCTGCAATAATTCCATATCACTCTATGCAAACAACAGAGAGGCCTGTACCGATCGCTGCAGCACACCACCGGGCACCGGCCTCCAATCTGAAAAACCACCCTCCATTACCACCCTCTGCCTTCTACCACAAAGCCAATTTTGTATCCAATTTGCTAGCTCATCCTAGCTCCCGTGTGTTCGTACCTCCTGGACCAGCCTACCATGAGGCCACCTGTCAAAGGCCTTGCTAAAGTCCATGTAGACAAAGTCCATCGCTCTGTGCTCGTCAATCTTCTTGGTCACCTCACCGAAAACCTCAATCAAATTCGTGAGACATGATTTCCCACGCACAAAGCCATGCTGACTATCCCTAATCAGACCATGTCTTTCCAGATGCATATAAAACCTGTCCATCAGAATCCCTTCCAATAACTTTCCCATCACTGATGTAAGGCTCACCGGCCTGCAGTTCCCTGGCTTATCCCTGCTGCCCTTCTTAAATAAAGGCGCAACATTAGCTTTCCTCCAGCCTTTTGACACCTCACCCGTGGTTAACTATGATTCGAAAATCTCTGCCAGGGCAGAAAGTTGGCGAGTCCACTACTGTTGCAGGCAGGGCGTTCCATGCCACTACTACTCTCTGAGTAAAGAAACTACCTCTAACATCTGTCCGATATCTATCACCCCTCAACTTAAAGCTATTCTCTCTCAACATAGGAGATGACAGAACCAATCCGATTATATTTGTATCACTATTCCCCAGATGGCACTCATATATCACTGGTAATACCTGTACTCGTCCCCTGAAGTGGTAAGTTGGCAGGTAGAATTCGCCCTGAGATGTTTAACAGTTACCCAAGAGGGTCATTTCTCTTCTGCAATTTTTCTGACAAGTGTTCTTGGTCTTGTTCCACCAACCAAGAACCATATATTACACAGATATAATTTTCATCAGCTTCCACAGAAGTATTGCTGTCCTGTTTTACAATTTCATTCATTTGATGGGCACGTTTTTCCAATTCTCCCACTACATATTGTTAATGGATGGTCATAACCGGATCATCTTCTAGTTCATTCTCTTCTTTTTCGCATATACCATCCAGTAATTTTCTTAAACTATTTCTAACAATCTTTACCAATTTGTCTAAATTAGCCAAATCTAAGCTGTTTGCAAGTGGTGTCCTGGTATTAAATACAGTTGTATCATCATTAATCAAACCTCGGCATGCTGGACCCTCATACAATCTGGTAATTCTGTCCTCATCTACGGCAGTGCTGGTTCTTTCCTACAATTGCCTTTCAACTTGATAAAACATCTCATGATAACCCACCATATGGTAAACCCCATCCCAATCTCATCAGAGGTAGCGGTTATACCACATTACAGAAATGGGATCCCCTGTCTGCTCCCATTCTCCTTTTGACTGGAAACAAAACAGCATTTTTCCTTGACACATCACACTTTATGCAAACCCTCTCATAGCACCTTAATTGTGTGACCCGTTGTTTTATCTTCTCAATATGTTTCCCTGCTCCACCCTTATTGAATACCTTTGTTTTAATCCAGTTACTTTACCGTCAAAAATAATGTTCTCACCTATTTTGCAATTTTTCAGTTCTCTGACACCAACCCTGTACAGCCAGCCTTTTAATGCCTCCTCTTTATCAATTTTTAGCCCATCCAGTGTCTCTATTACCTCACTTTAATACTTTATAATTATTATATTGTATTATAATTTAGATGGGAGTCCACAATTGCTAAATCATTTGAAAAGGGTGTAAGTTCAAGTCAATGTTTGGGACCTTAAGTTCCGACTGGACACTGACACACTGGGTCGGAGGCATTTGATACAGGCAGTAGTAAGTTTATTAAGTAGATTCACCAGTAATACAATAAAACAGTACTTAAGACAACACTCACATTCTCTTCTAACAGACAACAGTTCTGGACTCTCCAGGTGATTGCGACGCTGTCTCTTGCTGTGTTTATGTTGACCTTAGTCTATCTTCTCAACTCGTGTTTGTGCTCTGAATACAGAATAGCTTCTTTCTTTATACCCTTTCCCCTAATTGACTCTTGTCATATTCGGATAATCTAGTTTTTTGCAGCCTGATTAGTTTACCATTAAGCAGAATGAAACTGAGTTTTAGCCAGCTTGATTAGTTTACCATTGTTTCAGTATTAACTTACAAACCCCTCCTGATCTCATGCAAGATGTTTTAGTTCATTAAGGAGGAGACCCTTTAGCTGATATTGGTTAACACTGCACCTTTCCTTCGACTTGTTATTGTCTCTAGTTATACAGGGCAGCAATTGGCAAACACGTTTACCCAGATCCTAACAGTCAGCATTTTCTCTGACATAAGCTTTTCCTCCGGCTTGACATTTTCTTCCCACAATCCCCATACATCAGAATGATGTCTAAATTAATATGGCATTTTCCGAATTTATAGTTCCATATTAACCTACATATTCCCCACCTTATGGATGAAGCGAAGCTGATCCCTTAAAATGACTATCTATAATTGATACATATAATTACATTATTATTCTACTAAGACACGTGTTAAATATATTTACCAAGTCTGTGCGTTAAGCACCAATGTTCAGATCTCCAGTTTCATCTTCATATGATAGATACATAACAAATATACAGAAAAATAAAAAATATGCTTTCATTCTTCAATCAGGTCCTGTCAAACCTGCATAAGCAACTATTGTGGCTTGGGCCCTATAGTTACATACATTCAAAGAAAAGAACAAAAGAACAAAGATAATTACAGCACAGGAACAGGCCCTTCGACCCTCCAAGCCTGCGCTGATCCAGATCCTCTCTCTAAACATGTCGCCTATTTTCTAAGCTTCTGTATCTCTTTTCTTCCTGCCCATTCATGTATCTGTCTAGATACATCTTAAAAGACTCCATCGTGCCCGCATCTACCACCTCCGCTGGCAATGCGTTCCAGGTGCCCACCACCCTCTGCGTAAAGAACTTTCCACGCATATCCCCCCTAAACTTTTCCCCTTTCACTTTGAACTCGTGTCCTCTAGTAATTGAAACCCCCACTCTGGGAAAAAGCTTCTTGCTATCCACCCTGTCTATACCTCTCATGATTTTGTACACCTCAATCAGGTCCCCCCTCAACCTCCGTCTTTCTAATGAAAATAATCCTAATCTACTCAACCTCTCTTCATAGCTAACGCCCTCCATACCAGGCAACATCCTGGTGAACCTCCTCTGCACCCTTTCCAAAGCATCCACATCCTTTTGATAATGTGGCGACAAGAACTGTACGCAGTATTCCAAATGTGGCCGAACCAAAGTCCTATACAACTGTAACATGACCTGCCAACTCTTGTACTCAATGCCCCGTCCGATGAAGGAAAGCATGCCGTATGCCTTCTTGACCACTCTATTTACCTGCGTTGCCACCTTCAGGGAACAGTGGACCTGAACACCCAAATCTCTCTGGACATCAATTTTCCCCAGGACTTTTCCATTTACTGTATAGTTCACTCTTGAATTGGATCTTCCAAAATGCATCACCTCGCATTTGCCCTGATTGAACTCCATCTGCCATTTCTCTGCCCAACTCTCCAATCTATCTATATTCTGCTGTATTCTCTGACAGTCCCCTTCACTATCTGCTACTCCACCAATCTTAGTGTCGTCTGCAAATTTGCTAATCAGTCCACCTATACTTTCCTCCAAATCATTAATGTATATCACAAACAACAGTGGTCCCAACACGGATCCCTGTGGAACACCACTGGTCACACGTCTCCATTTTGAGAAACTCCCTTCTACTGCTACTCTCTGTCTCCTGTTGCCCAGCCAGTTCTTTATCCATCTAGCTAGTACACCTTGGACCCCAAGCGCCTTCACTTTCTCCATCAGCCTGCCATGGGGAACCTTATCAAACGCCTTACTGAAGTCCATGTATATGACATCGACAGCCCTTCCGTCATCAATCAATATGACATCGACAGCCCTTCCGTCATCAATTCCCCATATAGTTTCTATTATCTTTGTTAGAATAAATGCAACCCTTCAGCCCTACAATATTACTCACAAATTCCCACCATTCAACTGCCTTGGCTGGTGTTACTCGGGGCTCATCTGTGAAGAAAACGTCCTCAGCTTCATCCAATTGAAGTGTGAACCTTTTGCTTGCTGAGTTGCCACACGGTCTAAACGGAATAGAGAGCCCTATCTCTGAATATTCATATAATCCACTGAAAAGTGGATGATCCATCTCGACTTCCTCGTCCATCACCCCCACCCCTTGCCCCCTTCCCATGGCACCTTCCCTTGCAATCGCAGGAGGTGTAATACCTGCCCATTTACCTCCTCTCTTCTCACTATCCCAGGCCCCAAACACTGCTTTCAGGTGAAGCAGCGATTTACTTGTACTTCTTGCAATGTAGTATATTGTATTCGTTGCTCACAATGTGGTCTCCTCTACATTGGGGAGACCAAACACAGACTGTGTGACTGCTTTGCAGAATACCTCTGCTCAGTCCGAAAGCATGACCCCGAGCTTCTGGTTGCTGGCCATTTCAACACTCTCACTTGCTCTCATGCTCACATCTCTGTCCTGGGATTGCTGCAGTGTTCCAGTGAACATCAACGCCAGCTCGAGGAACAGCATCTCATTTACCGATTAGGCACACTACAGCCTGCCGGACTGAACATTGAGTTCAATAATTTCAGAGCATGATGGGCCCCATTTTACTTTTATTTTTAGTTCTTTTTTCTTGTTTTTGTGCTTACTTTATTTTATTTCTTCTTAGATTGTTCAGTTTGCTTACCCACTGTTTTTTCATGCTTGTACTTGTGGCTGTTCAGTTGTCAGCCCATTAACACCCTATCTTTACTAATGCTTTGTCTTTTAGCACACCATTAACATACTGTTTGCCTTTGTTCCACAACCTGCTGGTCAGCTATTTTGTGACCTCGTACTATCAACACCTTTTCCTTTGTTATCTCTTGTCCCACCCCCGCTTTACTTGCTTATAACCTTTTACATGTCTAATATTTGCCAGTTCTGAAGAAGGGTCACTGACCTGAAACGTTAACTCTGCTTCTCTCACCACAGATGCTGCCAGACCTGCTGAGTATTTCCAGCATTTCTTGTTTTTATCTCTGAATGTTTCTGTTAGCCCGAGGTTGAGTAGGTACAGCATCTTCATGTTTAATTCCTACAATATAGAGATCAGGCACAGCATTCATTCTTTACTGTTTTTAACTGATTAATGTGGAACCATATAAGCTTTGGTTTCCCTTTTTATTCCATAAGAAATTTGCAACAAATACACAGCAGGATTTGATTTGTCCAGGGTGCTCTGCTGTCCTGACTATTTGATACCAAATCAGTGTTTCTTTGGCATGACATTTTGTAGCCTCACCCGATATCCTACTTCATACTCAAACAGTGCTTCTGGAATTAGTTTCGAGATTTCCCAATATTTCCGGCCATGAACTTATTAAGTTCCATCACATGATCAATTAATTCCTGTAACTATTTTTCACTTAATGGTTGTAGGGTAAGGGGTCTTTTACCTCCCAAAGTCAATTGTCCTGGTATCTGCATCTGCCTCCCAGTCATTGCCTCATATGGACTAGCTCCTGTGGTCCTATGCGGTGTTGATCTTATTGCTATTAAACACAGGGGAAGCTGCTTGTCCACTAAGTGGGGTGATCTGTAAACAGCTTGGTTAGCATCTCTTCAAGGTTCCATCACTTTTTTCCACAATTCCTGATGATTGTGGATGATGTACAATATGTAGGTTGTGTTGAATTTTCAAAATTGTTGGAGGGCAGAGAAAAACTCCCCTGCAAAGTGTGGTCCTTGGTAACTATCTACCTGCTCTGGTATTTCCCGCCGACAGAACACCTCACTCAATAGGACACGAGCTGACTTATTATCTAATGGAGAATGCTTCAGTCCATTTTGTGAATTGATCAATAATAAGGAGGACATGTTCACAGTTGCTCTGTGCTCTTGTGAGCGGCCCAATGAAAACAATCTGCAAATGCGTCCAGGGTCCATCGGGCTGGGGTTGAGATGTCGGAAGAGCTTTGTTGGTATTAGGTGGCAAGTTTATCTGTAAACAGGACAAACATCTGTTCACGCCTTTTTCCACATACTCTCCAGCCGGTTTCTGCAAAGCAGCTGGCACGGAGGAATGACCAGCAGTAGGGTGCGAATGAAATAATGCTAACATGTCTTCCTGCAGTACTGAAGGGGTGCACATGACTGGGTTGCCTTCCCGGTTGAACCTCATCAATAATGCCTGACCCTCCTTGGGCAGATGTATAGCACTTGGACCCATGCTGTCGGGTGAGGAAGGGGTCGACCTTGCTTGTGCCACCCGATAACAGTGTCATATGGTGAAAACTCGCACTGAATCTGTGAAAGGTCCAAGGTCTTGATCTTAGTAACAGCTGCTACGGATTGGGAGAGGGCATTAAAGATCCATTCTGGGAGGATCAATCTGTCAACGGTAGCCCTTTTTGCACTGATGGCCTGCAGAGTGTTCCCTTGAGGGTGAAGTGAGGAGTATTTTCTGTGGGCCACAACTTTCCAAATGTGCCACTGGGACTGTCTCTTTCTTTAGTTCATCCCATAACTTGGTCAGTAGGGTTGAGTGGGAAAAGGTTTTCCATCTAACAACCTGAAATCATTCTCATGGTACAAGGGAAGTGGGAAAACAGTGCTGGACATATATCTTATGGGGAGGCGGTGGCATAGTGTTATTGTCACTGGTATATTAACCCAGAGACCCAGGGTTTTTCCTAGGGGACATGGGTTTAAATTCCACCATGGCAGAATGTGGAATTTGATTTCAATTAATAAAAAAAAATCTGGAATAAAAAGATCATATAATGATGACCAGGAAACCATTGTCGACTGTTACAAAAACCCATCTGGTTCACTAATTTCCCTTCAGGGAAGGAAATCTGCTGTCTTTGCCTGCTCTGGCGGACATGTGACTCCAGACCTACAGCAATGTGATTGACTCTTAAATTCCCTCTGAAATGGCCAAGAAAGCTACTCAGTTGTACCTAACTGCGAAAAAAAGTCAATTAAGAATGAAACCAGATGGGCCACCTGGCATCGACATAGGCACCTGAAATGACAACGGCAAACCAAGCCCTGTCGACCCTGCAAAGTTCTCCTTATTAACATCTAGGGACTTGTGCTAAAGTTGGGAGAGCTGCCGCACAGACTAGTCAGGCAACAGCCTGATATAGTCATACTCACCAAATTATACCTTACAATGTCCAAGACACCACCATCACCATCCCTCGGTATGTCCCGTCCCACCAGCAGGACAGACCCAGTAGAGGTGACGGCACAGAGGTATACAGTGGGGAGGGAGTTGCCCTGGGAGTCCTCAACATTGACTCTGGACCCGATGAAAGCTTGTTGCATCAGCTCAAGCTCGGGCAAGGAAAACTTCTCCTGATTAACACATACTGCCCTCCCTCAGCTGATGAGTCAGTACTCTTCCATGTTGAACACCACTTGGAGGAATCATTGAGGGTGGCAAGGGCTAGAATGCACTCTGGGTGGGGGACTTCAATGTCCAACACCAAGAGTGGCTCGGTAGCACCACTACTGACAGAGCTGGCCAAGTCCTAAAATACGTAGCTGCTAGACTGGGTACGCAGCAGGTGGTGAGGAAACCAACAAGAGGGGAAAACATACTTGATCTCGTCCTCACCGATCTGCCTGCCACAGATGTATCTGTTCATGGCTGTATTGGTATGAGTGATCACTGCATAGTCCTTGTGCAAACAATGTCCCGTCTTCACATTGAGGATTCCCTCCATCGTGTTGTGTGGCACTAACACCGTGCTAAAAAGATTTTGAACAGATCTAATAATGCAAAACTGGGCATCCATGAGGCGCTGTGGACCATACGCAGCAGCAGAACTGTACTCAACTACAATCTGTAACATCATAGCTCGGCATATCAAAGAACAAAGAAAAGAAAATTATAGCACAGGAACAGGCCCTTCGGCCCTCCAAGCCTGCGCCGATTCAGATCCTCTATCTAAACATGTCGCCTATTTTCTAAGGGTCTGTATCTCTTTGCTTCCTGCCCATTCATGTATCGGTCGAGATACATCTTAAAAGATGCTACCGTGCCCGCGTCTACCACCTCCGCTGGCAACGCGTTCCAGCCACCCACCACCCTCTGCGGAAAGAACTTTTCACGCATATCCACCCTAAACTTTTCCCCTCTCACTTTGAACTCGTGAACCCTAGTAATTGAGTACCATCAATTGTGGGTGGCGCAGTGGTGCAGTGGTTAGCACCTCAGCCTCACAGCTCCAGAGACCCCGGTTCGATTCCGGGTACTGTCTGTGTGGAGTTTGCAAGTTCTCCCTGTGTCTGCGTGGGTTTTCTCCGGGTGCTCCGGTTTACTCCCACAAGCCAAAAGACTTGCAGGTTGGTAGGTAAATTGGCCATTATAAATAGTCACGAGAATAGGTAGGTGGGAGGGAAATACAGGGGCAGGTGGGGATGTTTGGTAGGAATATGGGATTAGTGTAGGATTAGTATAAATGGGTGGTTGATGGTCGGCACAGACTCGGTGGGCCGAAGGGCCTGTTTCTGTGCTGTATATCTAATCTAATCTTCTTTGTCTACGGCTATTTTTAGTGCTGAGAAAACAGAGGCTGTAGGGGAATTGTAAATGGGAGAGATGGTGCCTTACTCAAAGTAGGAGCCTGCTTGGGGATGGCTTTATTCAAAGCCTGATAATCTATGATTAAAATTCACAAGCCATTAGGCTTCCTGACTGGCCATATCGGGGAACTGGGAGTGAAAGCTCTTTCGGAGAACTCTCTTTGTCCATCAGGGAGGCAATGACAGTTTTCAGACACGGAATACTTCTTCACGGAATCAGGTACTGGTTTCAAAGCTTATGGGAAACCCATTAATCGGAATCACCATACTCAAATACTACAATCATTTTCAGACCTTACAAAGACCTCCATATTTTGATGTAGGGGTATCTGAACCTCGGGGGGTGATGCTCGGACATTGAGAGAATTCTTGTCTTTTTAATGATAAAAGCAGAATGCACATCAAACACCTGCTTCGGTTTCCCATTACATGCCCCATCTAAATATAGTTGTTATTATAATCGAAGGCTGCGCCCACCAGATCTAAAGTATCACTGTCTTTTCCGTCTGTCATTGTCGTGTATCGGGGTGTCCTACCAAGAACCAGTGGTTTCCTAACGTAAGGTGCATATCTCGTCCCGGGTGTGTAACTGCTTCAGCTCCCACCACTCTTTTGATAGCTTCTGAGCTGTGCCCTGTTCCCAATATTGTTCAGGATGTGGGCTGTGTATGATGGTGATAGAAGCACCAGTGTTGAGTAGCAGAGTTTGCTGTCGGCCCTCAGGCAGCAAGGCTGAATTTACTGGTCTGCCATGCCATTCACACGTCAAACCGACTCCAGGCGGACCGGACGGGACTGATGCCTGTCTTCCCATGCTGGCCATCTTCCCCCCTCGTCTCCCCCTCTGGCGATAAAGTGAGTGATATCCCCTCATCTTCCTGGGTTACAGGACATAAGGGGTACAGGCCCGTCCTCATTGCCAAATTCAGTCCCTGGGTTGAGACCAAGGGCTGTAAGCTTCCCTATATCTTCAGTCAAAGTGTCCAACTGCCTTTGTGTTATATCAGGAGGTGCTGGGCTGTATTGGCGAGGTGCTGGGGTGGGGTGGGGGGCGGTTCCTCCTATCACAACGCTGGCTCAATAGATCACACTTGAATTCACAGATTTAATTTTAACAAAGATTTAACAAGCTTTTAATCAAGATTCTTGTTGACTGCTGCTGTATCGTCAGCTGACTTTTCAATAACCCCAGGTCAGGTGCTTTCCCCAAAGCACAGAGTTACTTTCAGTTTCTGTTCCAAGTACCATATAGTGTATAATATTCAAGCCCAAACATAAAATCAGCTAATATGACATTCCTCCCTTATCAGACAAAAACATGCCCAAATTTTCCAAACGCACTGAGTAAATGAATTTCTTCCATTATATTTGTTTTCAAGGCCAGCATTTGGCAGACATCCTTTTTGTTTTGAATATAGTCACAACGCAAAATCTTCATATCATTTTGGTTGTCTCCTTTCGCACCATGGTTTGCCTGTTGCCTCAGGAACTCTGGTCACTGCCTCAGGATTAGGAAATGTCGTCACCCCCCGTGAAGCCAATGTTTCTCCCTCTGGATAGCAACCTGGCTGCCTGCCATCAGCATTACTGGTTTCAACATCTGGATTGTGGGATGTCAGTTTCACATCAGCTCCTACATCTGGCTCAACTGCTGTTGTGTCTTTGCTACCATGATTCGTTTCAGCACATGAAGAATTTCTGTCATATAGTGCTCATTCTGGCGACTGTACAGTCACACGTTTTCCATTCTTGGCAATAAGAGTGCATAGGCGACATGTTTAGATAGAGGATCTGGATCGGCGCAGGCTTGGAGGGCCGAAGGGCCTGTTCCTGTGCTGTAATTTTCTTTGTTCTTAGTTCTTAGTTCTTTGCATTGCTAGGGGTAATATGGTGCACCCATCTTGCTCGGACTCTCCCGTATCAGCAATACTTCATCATCTGGCATCACATCACACTCCCTTGCTTCCCTTCTGTGGTCTGTATAAAACTTTGCAGCACCCTTCTTCTCAGCATCATGATCTAGAACTTCCTGATCAAAACTTATGACCCTCAGCTCCGGATTAATGCTGCATATTTTGCATCCAAAATAACAACTCAGCTAAGCTCTTTCCCATCGTCGTGAGTGTTGGTTGTTCTATGCATGGCCACAAATGACAACAACACCTTCTTCCAGTCTTTACCCTCAGCCTGAACAATCCTCACCCATTTCTCTAAGGTTTGGTTTTGTCTTTTCCATTGGCTTGTGGCCATTTAGGTATTACTGTGTGATGTGCATGTAATCTGCAAAGGTCTGTGAAATGAACTGTGGCCCACTGTATGAATGCCAGGTGACTGGCAGACAATGCCTTGCAAATATTTCAGTCAATGCAAGCACCATTTTCTCTGCCATAATAGTCTACATTACCACATGCTCATAATAATGGCTGTAATAGTCAATCACCATTAGTTTGGACTCTCCTGATGGAAATGGACCTAACAAGTCAACTGCTACATGGTGCAGCCAATAACAGAGTACTGCATGTTTGTTCTGGTGGATTGGGTCTACTGGCAAGTTGACATCTGTGACATCTTTTGACAAACTGTTCCACATCTTTTTCCCTTCCTGGCCACAATACTTTGGTTTCCCTGACTGGCATTGTGGTGGCAAACATGAAGAGCAATCATGGTTTCATGTTTTCTGTCAATGGAAGTAACCATGCGAAAGTTCCAGTGATTGTTGGGAGTTTGAAGTGAACTTTATTGCAGATTCAGCCAGTGAAAGTAATTCATTAGCAGATCGCTGTGGCAGGAACTGAAGGCAAAGATAATCAAGTGCGCATCTAAAAAACCCCACTTCAAACTTTTGGATGTTTGACTGTAGCTGCGAGAGCGGGGGATTGGAATGAAGAGGCAGAATTCATAGTGATTGAGGAGAATGGCGAGCCTCTTCAGAGCAAAGAAACTGGCCAAGCCTTGTGTGTGCGACACATTGGATTAGAAGTGAATTCTGTGAACTCCTATATGGATCTTCGAGAGGAGTTTGGACCAGTGCTTCAAGGAATTGGGAAGTTGCACAACCGCCAAGTGAGATTAATCATTGATGAGAATAGGAAACCTGTAGCTCAGCCTGTACACAGAATACCTCTGGTCTGAGAAGGAAAGTTGGGGCAAAGATCAAGGAACTGGTTGACGAAGACATCATCGAACCAGTTGAAGCACCAACACCGTGGGTGCGCCCTGTTGTGGTGGTGTGACACAGTGGTGTAGTGGTTCGCACTACAGCCTCACAACTCCAGCGACCTCTGTTCAGTTCTGGGTACTGCCTGTGTTGAGTTTGCAAGTTATTTCCGCTGGGTGCTCCCGTTTTTTCCCACAGCCAAAGACTTGCAGGTTGATATGTAAATTGGCCATTGTAAATTGCCCCTAGTGTGGGTATGTGGTAGGGAATATGGGATTAATGTAGGAAAAGTATAAATGGGTGGTTGTTGGTCGGCACAGACTCGAAGGGCCTGTTTCAGTACTGTATCTGTAAATAAAATAAAATAAAACATCAGACTCTCTGATATGCACCAGGTGAACAACGTGGTAGTGAGAGAACGTCACCCAATTCCCACTGTGCACAAAGTCTTTCAAGAGTTGTTAACAAGCAAGGTATTCTCCAAATTAGACTTAAAATGGCGATATCACCAACTGGAGTTTCGTCCTGATTCAAGGAAGGTGACTACTTTTGTCACTCAGAGTGGACTTTACCAATACAAGAGATTGCAATTTGGCATCAATGTGATACCAGATATTTACCGCATGAAATCCATAAGGTGATTCAAGGGATCCTGGGAACAGCCAATTTCTCAGATAACATCATTATTCATGGAGCCAATAGAGAGGCTGAGATTTAAATTGGTTCGATTACAGTCACCAAGACTTTTGCTAAATGCAGTTAAGTGCTTACTGGGTGTGACAGAGCCAACATTCATTGGCCATAAGCTCATGAGCAGTGGAATCAATCCTACCAACGACGATTGAAACAACAGCAGAGGCACTTCAACCATACACTACTAGTGAAGTGAGAAGTTTTCTGGGACATGTGAGCTATTGTGCGAAGTTTATCCCAAACTTCACTACCCTGACCCATCCATTGCGGAAGTTAACCAGAAAGAATGAACGCTACCAATTTGATGAAAAACAGAAAGTGACATTCAAAGCTTTGAAAGACAGCTTGGCAAGTGCTCGAACCCTGTAATACGAAGATTCAAATACACAAATGAAGGTCATAGCAGATGCTAGTCCAGTAGTATTAACAGCAGTGCTGGTGCAAATGCACACTGAGGGCCCAGGCATCACTGCTTATCTGAGCAGATCTCTAACAGCTGTGGAGAGGAGATATTCTTCGCCAAAGAAAGAGCCCCAAGGATTGATGTGGGCATGTGAAAGATTCCATGCATTATTGTTTGGCATTGAGTTTGTATTAATGACAGATTACAAGTTATTGCAGATGATTCATTCTCCGAGATCCAAACCATGTTCCAGAATCGAAAGATGCATTTTGAGACTCCAGTAATACAAGTACAAGGTGGGTCACTTTGGGGAGAAAAATGAACATTGCTGACTCGCTGTTACTACTACTGAGGGAAGATGAAACACACAGATCCTCACTAGAGAATTTAGCAGAATTGGTTATGTGATTTGTGGCAGTTCATGCTACACCCAGAGCAATGACAACCAGAGAGATTGAAAGAGATAAAAACAAAATGTGCTGGAAATATTCAGCAGGTCTGGCAGCATCTGTGGAGAGAAAAACAGAGTTAACGTTTCAGGTCTGTGACCTTTCATCAGAACAGTTCCTTTCATCCATCCTGATGCAGTACAAATGCAGGCACTTGAGAAAATAATGCAATGTTTATGTAAGGCTCATGTTCTGGAATTCCCTGACTACACCCCTCCACTTGTGACACTCTGTCACCTCCTTTCAGAACATCCTTAAAGCTGAAAGTTTTGAGTAGTATTTTGGACACGACTCAGCTCTGCCTTTTGGCTTGATTTGTCAGTAATCATTTAAAATCATTCTGGTTTGGTCCCATTGTTACCACCAGGTGGGAAAGTTACTTTAGTTTGTTACTTTCTTCACCTGGTTGTATTATAACAGGGTTTGATTTTTAAACACATTGTGTGTTGAGCTCCCTCTTTTGTGAATCCTTGTTCACAGCTTTCCAATTATAAGGCAAAGAAACCAACAAACCCGGTTTTCTCAGGTTTAAAGAAGAGAGTGAAATGTTATGAAAACTTAATCTCTAATATGGTTAACACCTACGGATATACGACACACCCACACCAGTATACGATATACACATGCAAATAGAGACAGAAAAGAGTCGAGGAACATAGAGTAGAGAGGGGTTTGAGGCAATATCAGAAGAGTTTCTTGTTTACTGTGCTTCGAGCTGAC
Organism: Heterodontus francisci; assembly: GCF_036365525.1. Lineage (NCBI taxonomy): Eukaryota > Metazoa > Chordata > Chondrichthyes > Heterodontiformes > Heterodontidae > Heterodontus > Heterodontus francisci. Next base: position 816,867 of record NW_027140402.1, read on the forward strand.
TTGATTGTAGATAGTCTTGCTGTTCGTCAGGGCCCATTGCTGTTCTTAAACCTTATTCACGTAGTAGACTTTTCACTTTTTGAGGTTCACATATTTTCAATGGATTCCAAAGCTGGTGAGAAAGGAGATGAAAGCAGACTTGAGAAAGGTCTTCTCAAACCAAGAACCAGGATGTTTCCGAGTTCAAATCCCTTGTTGGAAGTACAAACTTCAACAGCCAGCGAGTCATGTAACTAAAACAGGTCTGACCACTTCTTCTGTGTTTATGGATTCTGCAGTCAACCTGGAATGCTAGCTCCCCCCACCTTCAATGTCTGGTTATCGTGGGTCCATTGTTGGTTGAATGAGTCAAGGCATGGCCCTTTGTTCCTTGTTCCAACACTGTCTGTTACCATGCAAATGTCTTTCCAGTCTGGGGCTTGCAACTTTAAGTTTTAAATTTCAAGTGGTGAAATAATGTGTGCCTCAGTCTTGGTAGATGGGGGGATTGCTTGACACCATCCTTTAATCCTGTACAGCAGCAGTGACAGTGACCATAACTCCATAGGTTTTAAGGTACTTGTGGATAAGGATAAGAGCAGTCCTCGGGTGAATGTGCTAAATTGGGGGAAGGCGAATTATAACAATATTAGGCAGGAACTGAAGAATTTAGATTGGGGTTGGCTGTTTGAGGGTAAATCAACATCTGATGTGTGGGAGTCTTTAAAACGTCAGCTGATTAGAATCCAGGACCAGCATGTTCCTGTGAGGAAGAAAGCCAAGTTTGGCAACTTTCGGGAAGCTTAGATAACGCGGGATACTGTGAACCTGGTCAAAAAGAATAAAGGAAGCATCTGTAAGGGCTGGAAGGCTAGGAACAGACGAAGCACCTGAGGAATATAAAGACAATAGGAAGGAGCTTAAGCAAGCAGTTAGGAGGGCTAAAAGGGGTCATGAAAAGTCATTGGAAAACAGGATTAAGGAAAATCCCAAGGCTTGTTATACGTATATAAAGAGCAAGAGGGTAACCAGGGAAAGGTATGGCCCACTCAAGGACAGAGATGGGAATCTATGTGTGGAGCCAGAGGAAAAGGGCGAGGTGCTAAATGAGCACATAGCATCAGTATTCACCAAAGAAAAGGACTTGGTGGATGATGAGACTAGGGAAGGGAGTGCAGATAGTCTCAGGCATCTCATTATCAAAAAAGAGGAGGTGTTGGGTGTCTTGCAAAGCATTAAGGTAGATAAGTCCCCAGATCCTGATGGGATCTACCCTAGAATACTGAGAGAGGCAAGGGAGGAAATTGGTGCGGCCTTGACAGAAAGCTTTGCATCTTCATTGGCTACAGGTGAGGTCCCAGAGGACTGGAGAACAGCCAATGTTGTCCCTTTGTTTAAGAAGGGTGGCAAGGATAATCCAGGAAATTATAGGCCGGTGAGCCTTACGGCAGTGGTAGGGAAACTATTAGAGAGGATTATTCGGGACAGGATTTACTCCCATTTGGAAACAAACGAACTTTTTCGTGAGAAACAGCATGGTATTGTTAAGGGGAAGTTGTTTCTTACTAATTTGATTGAGTTTTTTGAGGAAGTGATGTAGATGATTGATGAAGGAAGGGCAGTGGATGTTATCTATACGGACTTTAGGAAAGCCTTTGACTGGGTCCCGCATGGCAGACTGGTACTAAAGGTGAAGTCACACGGGATCAGAGGTGAGCTGGCAAGATGGATGCAGAACTGGCTCGGTCGTAGAAGACAGAGGGTATCAATGGATGGGTGTTTTTCTGAATGGAGGGATGTGACTGGTGGTGTTCCGCAGGGATCAATGCTGGGACCTTTGCTGTTTGTAGTATATATGAATGATTTGGAGGAAAATGTAGCTGGTCTGATTAGTAAGTTTGCAGATGACACAAAGGTTGGTGGAGTTGCGGATAATGATGAGGATTATCAGAGGATAAAGCAGGATATAGATCGGCTGGAGACTTGGGCGGAGCAACGGCAGATGGAGATTAATCCGGAGTAACGTGAGGTAATGCATTTTGGAAGGTCTAATGCAGGTGGGAGGTATACAGTAAATGGCAGAACCCTCAGGAGCATTGACAGGCAGAGAGATCTGGGCGTACAGGTCCACAGGTCATTGAAAGTGGCAACGCGGGTGGATAAGGTAGTCAAGAAGGCAGACGGCATGCTTGCCTTCATCGGTCGGTGCAAAGAGTCTAAAAATTGGCAAGTCATATTGCAGCTGTACAGAACCTTCGTTAGGCCACACTTAGAATATTGCGTGCAATTCTGGTCGCCACATTACCAGAAGGACGTGGAGGCGTTGGAGAGGGTACAGAAGAGGTTTACCAGGATGTTTTCTGGTCTGGAGGGCATTAGCTATGAGGAGAGGTTGGAAAAACTCGGATTGTTTTCACTGAAACGACGGAGGTGGAGGGCGACATGATAGAGGGTTACAGAGTTATGAGCGGCATGGACAGAGTGGATATTCAGACACTTTTTCCCAGGGTGGAAGAGTCAGTTACTAGGAGACATAGGTTTAAGGTGCGAGGGGCAAAGTTTAGAGGGGATGTGCGAGGCAGGTTTTTTACACAGAGGGTGGTGAGTGCCTGCAACTTGCTGCCAGGGGAGGTTGTGGAAGCAGATACAATAGCGACGTTTAAGAGACATCCTGACAAATACATGAATAGGAACGGAATAGAGGGATATGGGCCCCAGAAGTACAGAAGGAGTTAGTTTAGGCAGGCATCAAGATCGGCACAGGCTTGGAGGGCCGTATGGCCTGTTCCTGTGCTGTACTGTTCTTTGTTCTTTGTTCTAGTTCTTTGTTGTTGATGGCTGATCTCCAGGATAAATTCCTGAATTCCTGGGCACACTTCTATGATTAGAGATATTGAGTCATTTACAGTGCATAAGGAGGCCATTCGGTCCATCAAGTCTATGCTGGCTGTTCATAAAGCCATCTCGTGAGTTCCATTTCCCCGTTCGATACCAGTAGGCCATCATGTACTTCAAGGATCTACCCAACTTATTTTACAAATCATTGTCTCTGCTTCCCCCACCCTTGAAGGCAGTGATTTATAGATTATTACTACTCACTGTGTGAAAAAAGTTCTTCCTCACATTTCTCCCGCGTATTGTGCCTAAAACGTTAAATCAGTGTCCCCTAGTCCTTGTATCCTTCACAAACCACTGACCACCTCCAGGCGCGTATCCATTGTCTCTCGAGATAAGGAGGCCCAAAAGAAAGAAAAGAAAAGAAAGAAGTCCTTGTATCATCAGTCAATGGGAAGCTTTTCTTTGTTTACCCTATCCAAACCTGCCAAAATCTTGCACACCTCTAGCAAATCTCCCCTCAATCTTCTTTGCTCCAAGGAGAACAATCCCAGTTTCTCCAACCTAACCTTGTAGCTAAAATCCCGCATCCCAGAAACCATCTTGGGAAATCTCCTCTCTACTCATTCAAGGATCCTCACATCCTTCTGAAGCTGTGGCGACCAGAACTGGATGCAATACTCTAGTTATGGTCAAACAAGAGCTTTATAAAAGTTCAGCATAACGTCACTGCTTTTGTACTCAATACTTCTATTTACGAAGCCCCTGATCCCATATGCTTTGCAAACCACCTTCCCAATATGTCCTGCCACCTTCAAAGATCCAAACATATGAAGACCAAGGTCCCTCTGTTCCTGCACACTCTTTAGAATAGTGCCATTCAATCTATATTCCCCCTATCCCTGCTGCCAAAATGCACCACCTCACACGTCTCTGTATTAAATTTAATCTGCCATCTGTCTGCTCTTTCAGCTAGCCTGCTGCAGTTGATTGGTATCATCCTCACTATTTGCCACATCTCCAAAATTGGCATCATTAGCAATGTTTGAAATTCTACTCTCTATTCCAACATCCAAGTCATTTATATGTAGCAAAAAGAGGTAGTGGTCCCAACACTGACACTTAGGAACACCACTGTCTACCATTCTCCTGTATGCTTTCAGGTCTTAAGCCATTCTTTTTTAGGCAATTGGGCACTGATCCTCCTATTTCATGAGTCTTAATTTGGTTAACTCGCCGTTTATATGAATATAGCAACAGGAGTAGGCCATTCAGCCTATCAAGCATGCCCCACCATTCAATTAGATTATGGCTGATCAGCTACCTGAAAGCCTCTTTCCTACGCTATCCCCATATCCCTTAATGTCATGCTCAATGATTGAATTTCCACAGCCCTCTGGGGAGGAGAATTTCCAAAATTCACTACCCGCTGTGTGAAGAAATTCTTCCTCATCTCAGTCCTAAATGGCCTACTCCTTATTCTGAGACTCTGTCCCTTGGTTCTAGATTCACCAGCCAGGGGCAACATATTATCTCCATGCACCCTGTCACACCCTGTATGAATTTTGGAAGTTTCAATGAGATCACCTCTCATTCGTCGAAACTCTAGAGAATACAGGCCCAGTTTTTGCAATCTCTCCTAATAAGGTAATCCCGCCAACCCAGGGATTAGACTGGTGAACCTCTGTTGCACTCCCTCTATGGCAAGTAGTTCCTTCCTTAAATGACGAGACCAAAACTGTGCACACTGGTGTGGTCTCACCAAGACTCTATAGAACTACGCAAGACATATTTACTCCTGTACTCAAACCCTCTTGCAATGAAGGCCAACAGGCCTTCTTAATAGCTTGCTGCACCTGCATGCCAGCTTTTAGTGCCTCACGAGCAAGGACATCCGGGACTCTTTGGACATCAACATTTCCCAACCTCTCACCATTTAAGAAGCACTTTGTCTTTCTGTTTTCCTTCAAAGTTCATTCAATTTCATGATGAAGTGGGAATTATACTTGATGCAGGAATTATTTTCAAGCGAAAGATATTTTGGCTGTCTTTCTGGCAGGTCTAGCAGTAGCTGAGAATTTACAATCCAAAAGTGAAACTAATTTTCAACAGTCAAGTCACATGACTATCATAAATGTTTTCCTCACTCAGAGGGTAGCTCGGAGGTCAAACCCCTTGCTGCTTTCCTTGAAATTGCTTGTTTCCAGTCCTGATTTATAACTTCAGCTTTTGTTGTACCGACTTTCAAAACATCCATAGTTCAAGCTATTTCCAGCAGTCTCTATGTCCACTGAAATCCTTTTCAGTTTCTTGAAACATAGAATTCTAAGTTTTAACATAAAAAAACCTTTGCAACAATATTCTCTTTTCCCATTCTTTATCACTTCCTTGGTCATCATTTGCTGCATTCTAAATTGCTCCCAATCCTCGGGCTCACCATGTTTTCTGCCTACCTTACAAGACACTTCCTTTGATCAAGTTGAAATATTTAACTTATTTTGTTCATAGTGGTATTTTATCAAATGATTTTTTTAAAATTTACATCGACAACATCCATTGCATTCCCTTTATCAATCTTCTCTGAAACTTCATCCAAATTCAATTAGATCATTCAAGCAAGATCTGCCTTTTACAAATCCATGCTGGCTCTACTTAATTAGCTTAAACTTCTCCAAATGCCTGTTGATATTTTCCCTGATTATTGTTTCTAAAAATTTACTTACCGCTGATATTAAACTAACTGGCTTGTAGGTACAAGGACTGTCCTTATACCCTTTCGTGAATCAGGGTATCACATTTGCCACTCTCCAATCCTTTAGATTGCTGTATCGAGAGAAGACTAGAAGTTTACAGCAGGTCCTTCTGTTATCTCCATCCCCACTTCCTTTTGCAACCTGGGATGCAAACCATCTGGGCCAGGCGAGTTAGCTGCTCAGAGCCACCCTTTGTAGTACCTTCTGCCTATCAATTTTACGGTCTCTGCTTGTACTGATATTTTGTAAGCATTCTCTTCCTCAGTAAAGAATAATACAAATTTCTCTTAAGTATTCTAGCCTTACCTTGTGCCTCGAAGCATATATCACCCTCTATGTTCTTAATCGACTCCACCCTGCCTCTTACTATACACTTACTGTTTACTTGTCAGAAGAAGAATTTTGCTTTCCTTTTATATTAACTGCCATTCTACCCTCATATTCTTTCTTTGTCTTTTTTTCCTCTTTACCTCCCCTCTCAACTTTATTGTACTTGACCTGGTCCTCACTTGAGAAATTCTGACATTTATCACACACCCTGCTTTTCATCATATTCTCTGTCTTCCCTGTCATCCAAGCAGCCCTGACTTTGTTTCCCCTGTTGGAATGTGTTAGCCTGTCCCTGAAACATCTCCTCTTTACAAATCATCCATTGTTCTGCAACAGATGTTCCTGTCAGTCTATGTTCCCATTTTACCCTGGTAAAATCTCACATCATCACATTGAAATTAGATTTCTTACAATTTAGATGTTCTACTTTAGATTTATTTATTTAGAGATACAGCACTGAAACAGGCCCTTCAGCCCACTGCGTCTGTATGGACCATCAACCACCCACTCATACTAATCCTACATCCCCACCTTCCCGATATTCCCCTCCCTCTGCTAGGGGAAATTTATAAAGGCCAATTTACCTATCAACGTGCAAGTCTTTTGCTGTGGGAGGAAAACGGAGTGCCCGGCAAAAGCCTATGCGGTCACAGGGAGAACGTGCAAACTCCACACAGGCAGCAACCAGAATTGAACGCGGGTCGCTGGAGCTTTGAAGCTGCGGTGCTAACCACTGCACCACTCTTGCACAGACTGCACCGCCCTCTTCTCCAGTACTAGCCTAAACCTTCTGATATGATGATCACTGTTGTTCAAATGCATCCCCATGGACAATTGGCCCACTTGGCCCACCTCATTCCCCAGCACCAGATCAGGCAATGTCTCCTTCTTAGTTGGACGGAGAACATACTTGTCGAGGAAGTTCTCCTGAACATATTTCAGAAATTTCTCCCCCTCCTTTCCCTTTATTCAAACATTATCTCAATCGATATTTGGGTAAGTAAGTCCTCCAAAATCACCACTCTATATTCCATGCAAATCTCTGTGATCTCCCTGCAGATTTGCTCCTCTGTCTCTCTATCTCACGATTTGGAGGCCTCTAGAATTCCGGCAGTAGCGTGATCATGCCCTCTTTGCTTCTCCACTCTAACCAAATGGATTCTGTTCTTGCCCCCTCAAGGACATCCTCACTTTCCAACACGACAATGTGTTCCCTAATCAGTACTGCTGCCCACTTCCCTTTCAACCTTCCCTATTTTTTTGAACACTTTGCAATCTTGAATATTAAGCACCGTGTCCTCACCATTTAGAAGTAGCAGGTATAAAGCAGCCGTTAGCAGCAAAAAGTCTGATTAATCAGAACGGTGGGTGTGGGAAATAATTCCACAGCTGACACCCTGCAAAACAGAACTCCAATAATCAGTTTAAATAAAGTACTGAACTGACAGAATGGAGATCAGATAACCCATAACCAAAGATCAGATCGAAGATAAAAACAAGAAATGCTGGAAATGCTCAGCAGGTCTGGCAGCATTTGTGGAGAGAGAAGCAGAGTTAACGTTTCAGGCCGGTGTTCTGATGAAGTGACACAGACCTGAAACGTCAACTCTGCTTTTCTCTCCACAGATGCTGCCAGACCTGCTGAGTATTTCCAGAGTTTATTGTTTTTATTTCAGATTTCCAGCATCCTCAGTATTTTGCTTTCATTTTAGATCAAATCTAAGCTCTGCAGTCCTGCCACAGCCTGTCATCAATGGTGATGGATAATTAAACAACTAACTGGAGGAGGTGGATCAACAAATATCCCAATTCTCAACGATGGGGGAGCCCAGCACATCAATTCAAAAGATAAGGCTGAAGCATTTGCAACAATCTTCAGCCAGAAATGCCAAGTTGATGATCCATCTCAGCCTCCTACTGAAGTTCCCAGCATTACAGATGCCAATCTTCAGCAAATTCAATTCACTCCAAGTGAGATCAAGAAATGACTGAAGGCACTGGATACTGCAAAAGCAGTGGGTCCTGACAATATTCCGACAATAGTACTGAAGACCTGTGCTCCAGAAATTGCTGCGCCCGAGCAAGCTGTTCCAGTACAGCTACAACACTGGCATCTACCCGGCAATTAGGAAAATTGCAGAGTCCCACCCAGAAAATTACCACAATATTGGTTTACTCTTAGTCATCAGCAAAGTGATGAAAGGTATAATTGACAGTGATATCAAGTGGCACTTACTTAGCAATAACTCAGTGACGCTCAGTTTGGGTTCCGCCAGGGCCACTCAGCTCCTGACCCCATTACAGCCTTAGTTCAAACATGGACAAAAGAGCTAAACTCAAGAGGTGAGGTGAGAGTGACTGCCATTGACATCAAGGCAGCATTTGCCGAGTACAGCACCAAGGAGCCAGAGCAAACCTGGAGTCAATGGGAATCAGGAAAAAGCTCTCCGCTGGTTGAATTCATACCGAGCACAAAGAAAGATGGTTGTGGTTATTGGAGGTCAATCATCTGAGCTCCAGGACATCACTGCAGGAGTTCCTCAGAGCAGTGCCCTCGGCCCAACCATCTTCAGCTGCTTCATCAATGTCCTTCCTTCAATTATAAGGTCAGAAGTGGGGAGGTTCGCTAATGATTGCACGATGTTCAGCACCATTCGCGACTCCTCAGATACTGAAGCAGTCAGTGTAGAAATGCAGCAAGTCCTGGGCAATATCCAGGCTTGGGCTGATAAGTGGCAAGTAACATTCGCACCACACAATGTGTCAGGCAATGACCATCTCCAACAAGAGAGAATCTAACCATCTCCCCTTGACATTCAATGGCATTACCATCGCTGAAACCCCACTATCAACATCCTAGGGAGCTTTCATTGTCCAAAAACTGAACTGCAGTAGCCATATAAATACCATGGCTACAAGAACAGGTCAGAGGCTAGGAAGCCTGCGGCGAGTAACTCACCTCCTGACTCTCCAAAGCCTGTCCACCATCTACAAGGCAAAAGTCAGGAGTGTGATGGAATACTTTCCACTTGCCTGGATGAGTGCAGCTCCAACAACACTCAAGAAGTTCGACACCATCCAGGAGAAAGCAGCCCTCTTGATTGGCACCCCGTCTACCAACATTCACTCCCTCCACCACTGACGTACAGTGGCAGCATTCTGCACCATCTACAAGATGCACTGCAGCAATGCACCAAGGCTCCTTAGACAACAGCTTCTAAACTTGCAAACTCTACCAACTAGAAGGACAAGGGCAGCAGATGCATGGGAACACCACCACCTGCAAATTCCCCTCCAAGCCACACACCATCCTGACTTGGAAGAATACCACCGTTCCTTCACTATCACAGAGTCAAACTCTTGAAACTCCTTTCCTAACAGCACTGTGGGTGTCATGGACTGCAGAGGTTCATGAAAGCAGCGCACCAAGACCTTCTCAAGGGCAATTAGGAATGGGCAATAAATGCTGGCCTAGCCAGCGATGCCCACATCCCTGGTCTGAATAAAGAAAAATGAGGGTTAAATCACAGTGAATCTTAGCAAGGTTTAAAGAAGTGAATCAGCCAGGAGTCATTGACATAATCATGTGTGTGAGCTTATGGTGCAATGGTAGCACATCTAAGTCCCATTTATAAGACTGCATGTTCAAAGCATGTCAGGTTCAAGCCCTGGATTTTATAAAAATAAAAGCAAAATATTGCAGAATATGCAAATCTGAAGCAAAAACAAGAAATGCTGGAAACATTCAGCTGGGCCGGCAGCATCAGTGGAGAGAGAAGCAGTGAGTGCCCAGATTGTGCACGTGTTGTTCAATGGACTGTGTACTCGGGGTGCCCAGAGTTTGCGAGAAGATAACAAGAGTAGAATAGGCGTACCCAAGAGAGTGATGGAGTGGCCGAAAGTGATCTGGGGTGTCCAAGCTCGTCCTTGGCGCGACCAATGTATGTCAGATGAAGGCAACTGTGTGCTCGGAATGACCAGAATATTCTTGGGTTGCTCAAAAGCGTGGTAGGTGTGCCCAAGTGCATGGGGCGGGGAACAGTATACTAGGTGAGCCCAAGACAGCGATTACAATGGCCAGAGTGTGCTGAGGAAGCTAATGAGCCTTCTGGGATGCCTAATAGTGTACGCAGGGATGGCAATCATGTGCCAGTGGTGTCCAAAAGCATTTTGGAGTGCACATGAGCGTGCTAAAGGAGGCCACTGTGCACTAGAGGTGCCAAAGAGAGTGATCAGTCTGCCCAGAGTGTCATCAGTCTGTCCAAGAGTGTGCTAGAGAATGGCAAGTGTGTGCTACCGGTGCTTGAGAGTGAACTAGGCGTGAGCAAGTGTGGGCTAAGGGTGCTGCAGAGTGTTATGGAGGTGCCCAAGTGTTTATGTGGAAGGTGACCAAGATTGTGATAGGTGAAGGTACGTAAGTGCTGGAGGGTCCTGTACGTGCTGGAGGTAACAATGAGAGTGATTAGTGTGCCCAAGTGTGTTCGATCTGTCTAACAATGTACTGGAGAATGACAAGAGTGTTCTACGAGTGTCCAGGAGTGTGCTGGGAGTGCCCAAGAGTAGGCTGTGTTGCCCAAATGTGAGCTCGGAGTGCCCAGAATGTGCTCAACGTGCCCAAGAATGTGATAGGTGTGCCCAAGAGTTTGGCAGGAGTGAGCAAGTGTGTACTAAGGATGCCGACGAGGGTGCTAGAGGAGACCAAGCATGTGATAGGGGATGGCAGGATTGTGATAGGGTGTCGAAGTGTCTGCTAGGGTTGTCCAAGTGTGGGCGAATTTGCCCAAGTGTGTGCTTGGGCTGCCCAAGGAGGTGGTAGGTATCCCAAGAGTATACTAGGGGTGTCCAAATGTGTGACAGGGAAGTGTGTCCTAAGAGTGTTCAAAACGTTCTACGTTTGCTCAAGAGTGTTGAAAGAGTGCAAAGGACGATTCTGGGGTGCCCCAGAGTGTATTCGGGAAGAGTAAGTAAGTGTCAGTTGTGTCCAAGAGAATGCTGGGGGGAACAAAACTGTGCTCGGAAAAGCCAGTTTGTGATAGAGGTGCCAAGGAGGGTGATCTGTGTGCCCACTGTGTACTAGGCCTGTTCAAGAGTGGGCTGGAGAATGATAGAGTGTACTACGGGTGTCTTAGAGTGTGATAGGAGTAACCAAGTGTGTGCGAGGTGTGCTCAAGAATATGCTTGGTGTGCCCAAGTCTGTGATAGTGGCGCTGAAGGTAGTGCTGTGGGTGCCCAAGAGTATACTAGGGGCGCCCAAAACTATACTCAGGGATGGCAGTTGGCTCCAAGAGTGTGCTGAGGCAAACTAGTGTGTAATAGACGTGCCAACGAGAGTGATCAGTGTGCCCACAGTGTGCTAGGGTATTCCAAGAATGAGTGTTAGAGAATGACAGGAGAGTGCTCCAGTTGTCCAAGAGTGTGCTGGGAGTGAGCAAGTGTGTGATTGAGGTGCCTAAGGGCATGATAGGAGTGAACAAGAGCCCCTATGTGTGCCTGAGGTCAAATATGATTGTGATGCGGATGGCAAGAGTCTGCCAGATGTGCCCAAGTGTTTCCTAGTGTTGATCAAACATGTGCTAGTGGATGCCAAGTGTCTGCTAGGGAGGACTGAGAGTGGGCTATTTTGACCATGAGTGCTTGGTGGGACCAGAGGATGCTCATGGTGTCCATGTGTGTGATAGAGGTACCCAGCAGCATGCTAGGGATGCACAAGCATGCGGGAGGGCTGCCGAGGAGGATACTAGGAGTGCCCAGAGATTGAAAGGATTGCCGAAGGGTATAATAGTTGTGCCCTAGTGAGGACTAAGTGTGCCCAAGAGGGCGCAAAATGTGCCCACAGTGTGAGGGAGTGCCAAAGAGTGTTGTGGAGTGCCTAAGATTGTACTCAGGGATGGAAAGTGTATGCTAGTGGTCTCCTGGAGTGTGCTGCGGTGCAGAAGAATTTGAAAGGGGTGCCCAGTGTGCGAGAGAGATGACAAAGAGATTGATCCGTGTGCAGATACTGTGATAGGCATGTTTAGGAGTGTGCTAAAGAATGGCAAAGAGTGGTATGGATGCGAAAGAGTCTGCTAGGAGTGAGCAAATGTTTGGTAAGGGTGATCAGGAGGATTCTAGGCATAACCAAACATGTGTTAGGGGATAACGCGTGTGTGCTAGGGTGTCTACTGTCTGCCAGGCGTGCCCAAGAGTGGGTTAGTTAGCCAAAATGCGTGCTCAGTGTGCCCAGGAAGTGCTCACCCAGCACACTCTGGGGACTCCGATAACACAATTGGGAAAACAAGTCCACTCGTGGGCATTCCTAGCAGACACTTCGACACCCGAGTGCACCCTTGCCGTCCCCTAGCTCATGTTTGGTCACATCTAGTACAGACTTGGTCACCCCGATCACACATTTGTTCACTCATAGCACACTTATGGGCACGCGTAGAACACTCCTCTCATTCTCCAGCACACTGTTGGACAGCCCTATCACATACTGGGCACCACTAATACACTCTTTGACACCCCTATTACTCAATTGACCAACCATAGCACAATTTGTGCACGCCTAGCATACATTTGTCTTCACCTATCACGCACTTGGGCATGCCTATCCTCTCTGGATACACGGAGAACCCGCTTGGCCACCTTTATCATACACTTGGGCAAACCTATTAGCCTACTGGTCACTCCATCATACTGTTGGAGAAACCTACCACATTCTTGTCATCACCCAGAACCATCTTGGCCACCCCTAGCATGCTCGTGGGCACACCTGTCAACCACTTATTAACTCCTGTCACACTCCTGTCATTCTCTAGCACACTCTTGGACCGCCCTATCACACTCTGGGCACGGGTAGCCATCTCTTTGTCACCTCTAGCACACATTAGGCTCCCCTGGCACATTCTTGTGCACCTCAGCATACTTGGAGACGAGTGGCAGACAGTTGCCATCCATGAGTACAGTCTTGGGCTCCTCAGAACATTATACATCCCCATCATCACCATCTGGGCACAGCTAGCACACTCTTGTGAACTCTGCCACATCTTGGGCAACCCTAGAACAAATTGGACACTCCTAAAACACACTTGCCATAAACTAGAACACTCTTGGGCGCCCCTAGTACAGTCTTGGGCAGATCTTGTATACTCTGGGTCAGCTGTAGCACACAATTCTCATGCCAAAGCACACTTTTGGACAGGCCGTTCACATTCTGGGCGCACTGATCACTCTCTTTGGCACATCCATTACATTCTGGGCACCCCTATCACATTCACGGCTCCTCCATTACACTCCTGGGCACACCTAGAACAAATTTGCACAATGGTAGCACAATCTGGGCACTCCTATCACCTACTTGCCTTCACCTAGCACACACTTCGGCACACCTAAAACTCTCTGGGTGTACCGATTACACCCTTGTGCATTTCGGGCACACACTTGGACAGCCCTAGAACACATTGGAGCACTCCATCACTCTCTTGGATATCCCTGTGACAATCTTGTCATCTCCTATCACACTCTTAGGTAACCCTATCACACTCTGGGCATACTGAGCATATCCTTTGGGATCTCCAACATATTGGTCACCCCAATCACACCTTTGTGCACCCTATCTCACTCTTGGATACCACTGAAACCCTGTTACACGCTTGGGGATACCGAGCAAACTACTGCCATCCCCTAACTCATGCTTGGGCACACATGGCATGTTCGTGGGCATACCGAGCACACTCCGGTCATACTGAGCATACTCTTTGGCATCTCCCACATACACTGTCACCACGATCACAACTTTGTGCACCCTATCACACTGTTGGACACCACTGCAAACCTATCACACGCTTGGGGATACCGAGCACACTGCTGCCATCCCCTAACTCATTCTTGGGCACACATGACATGTTCGTGGGCATAACGAGCACACTCTGGGCACCTCTATAACACATTTGGGCAACACTAGCCCCCACTTTCCCACCCATATCGCATACTTAGATATCCTATCAAACTCCTGCCAACCTCCAGCACATGTCTGGCCACCTTGAGCACCCTGTTGGGCACTCCTAGTACACTCTTGCTCTCTCCATCACACCATTCTGCACATTAGCACCTTCTTGGGCACATCTGGCATACTCTGTCACTCCGAGCACACATTTGAGCAAAGTATCCCACACTTGGGCACCGCTAGTACTCACCTGGTCACCCCTCATACACTCTGGGGTACTAGTCGTGCACTCTAGTCATTCTCAAGCACACTCTTGGACAGTCCTAACAATTCTGGACATACTGATTACTCGCTTTGTCACCTCTATCACACATTAGACCCCCGTAGCACACACTTGCTTTGTCCCAGCATGCTCTTGGGCACCCTATTTAAACTCTTGGGCACGATCTTGTCACTCCATGACGTCTCTGGATACCCCTAGCAAACTCTTGGTCACACTTACAATGGTTTTGGTTACACCTAGCACATACTTCTGCACACCTAGTAAACTCTTGTGGACACCAAGTACATTCTTGGGCACCTCTATTACACACTAGGCTCCCGTGGCACACTGCTGTCTACGCAAGGTCGCTCTTGGACACAACTGGCACACACTTGTCATCCCAGAGTACACTCTTTGGCATCCTAGAACATTGTTCATCCCGCTAATCACCATTTGGCAAAACTAGTACGCTCTTGGGCACCACTATTACACACTTGCTTTCTCCTACAACATCCTTGGTTACCCATAGCGCATACTTATCATTCTCTAGCACACTCTGGAACAGCCCTATCACACTCTGGGCACAGTGATCACACGTTTTGGCACCTCTATCACACTCGTGACACTCTAGCATACTCCTGCTAATCACTAGCATATGTTTGGGCACACCTATCACACTTTGTGCACTCCTAGTATACACTTGGAGAACCTGATAAAATCTGTGCACTCCAGCACACACTTATCATCACCTAACACTCACTTGTGTACCCGACGACACAATTCTGCAACCCTTTCACATGCTTGTGCACCCCTAACACCTGCAGCCATCCCCTATCTCACTGCTGGTAACCCCTAGCACGTTCTTGGCCACACGAGCACACTATGGGCACAACATGCTCACATTTGGACAACATTTGCCAACTCTTCGGCACCCCCAGAACACTCCTAACAACCTAGACCACTCCTGCCAAACTCTAGCACATGTTGGGTCACTTCTGTCATACAATGGGCTCCCTGCACTCCCTTGGGCACCTCTGCCATATCCTTTGGAGCACCTAGAACAATATCAGCACCAACTGGGCACACCTAGTACACTCTTGCTCACTCCAGGCACACTCATGTGCATCTGTAACAATCTCTTGTCATTCTCTAGCAGCCTCTTGGACAGCTCCATCATTCTCTGGGCACACTTATCACTTGCTTTGTCACCTCTATCACGCATTGCGCTCCCCATCACAATTCTGCCTGCCCCAAAACACTCTTGGGAACCAGTAGTACATTCTTGGGCATCCCAAGCAACAACCCTACCACAATCTGGAAACTCCTAGTACATAATTGCCTTCACCTATCACACACTTCGTCACTTAACACATTCTGGGCACACCAAACATTCCCTTGGGCACATTTATCAGACTCCTGGGCACACCTAGAACGCATCTGGGTACTCCATTACACGCTTGGACACCACTACTACACTCTTGCCATTTCCTAGCACACACATCTTGACGCCTATCACACTCTGGGCACATCGATCACCCTCTATCGCAACTCTAGAATACACTGAGCACCACTATCACACTGTTGTGCATCCCAGCACACACTCGCATTGTACCAGCACACTTTTGGGAACCCTGGCACACTCTGGGCACTCCGAGCACTCACTTTCCCGCAACTAGCACATTCTTAGTCACCACTACCATACTCTGGCAATACCAATCACCCACTTTCCCACCTCCAGCACACACTTTGGTACCCCTTGAACACTTTTCGGCACTCCATCACTCTAATGGACACAACGTTTACACACTTACTCACTCATAGCATACTCTTGCGCAGCTGTAACACACTCTTGCCATTCTCCAGCACATACCCTTGGACAACCCTAGCACACTCTGGGCGCACAGAGCACTGTATTTTTCATCTGTAGGACACATTAGGCTTCCCTAGCACACTCTTGTGCACCCCAGTACACACTTGGACACCACTTGCACACTCTTGACATCCCCGAGTACACTCTTGGACACCACTGTCTCACACTCTCGGCACCCCAAGCATATGCCTAGTCCACTGTTGGGCATCGCCAGCAGGCACTTGGTCACCCCTGCCGCACTCTTGAGCATCCCTGCAACATTCTGAGCACACCTATCACACACTTGCCATCATATGTTTTGGACATTCCTAATACACTCTTAGGCACCCCCATGAAACACTTTGCCACCACAATCATACACTTGGGTACCCCGATCAGGCACTTAGGCACATCTATCACGCTCTGTGCACTCCAAACACGAATTTGGGCAAGCTAGCCCACTCTTGGCCACCTTAGCAGACACTTGCCCTCACCAAGCGCACACTGGCCTCCCTTGTCTCACACTGGGCTCCCATAGCATTGTCTTTTGAACACAAGCACACTCTTCGACACCACTGGCACACTCTTGTCATCCCTTCGTGCACTCTTGGGTACCCCAGAACACTTTTCAGTACACGTATCACACTCCGGGTACAACAAGCACATGCTTGGACACCCCTCGTCCATTCTTGGGCACCTGCAGCTCACACCTGAGCATCGATAACACACTATTGGGCAACCCTGGAACATTCTGCGCACTCATAGTACACACTTGCCATGATCTAGCACAACCTTGGGCACACATAGTAAACTCTTGGGCATATGTAGTGCACACTTGGGCACCCCCATCATAACCTTTGTACCTCTACCACACTCTTGGTCAGCACTAGCACCTTCTTGGGCGCACCTATCACTCTCTACACACTCCGAACACACATTTGTTCAAACTACACCACTCTCGGGCAGCCCTAGCAGACACTTGGCACACTCGTTCATATTTGACATTCCCGAGCACATGTTTGTTTACCTATAGCACCATCTTGGACACCCCTAGGAAACACTTGCTCACTGCTTTCACAATCTTGGGCACGCGAAGAACACTCTTGCTATTCTCTAGCACACACTTGTACAGTCGTACCACACCCTGGGCACTGCTAGTACACTCTTGGGCGCCCCAGTGCAAACATGAAGAACCCAAGCACAATTTGTGCTCTCCCAGCACACACTTGCCTTCACCTAGCACACACTTCGGCACGCCTCTCACAATCTGGACACACCGAGCACCCCCTTGGCCACCTCCAGCGCACACTTGGGTACACCAAGAACGATATTGGCACCACAGCACTCTGTTGGACATTCCAACCACACACTTGCCATTCCTTCGCACACTCTTAGACACCCCTACTATGCTCGTGGGCTCCATAGCCCACACTTGCTCACTCCTAGCAAACTCTCAGGCACCTGTAGCACTCTATTGTCATTCTATAGCACATTCTTGGGCAGTCCTATCACACTCTGTACATACTGAGCACTCTCTTTGGCAGCTCTAGTACCCTGGGCTCCACTGGCATGTCCGTGTGCATCAATCACATTCTTGGACACAACTGGCACACACTTGCAATATACGAGTACGCTCTTGGGCAGCACAGAACATCATTCTTCCCCCTTATCAACATCTGTTCACACCTATCGCACTATTGGGCAACCCTAGAATATTCTGGACATGCCTACCACATACGAGCCAACAACTAGTACACTCTTTGTCACTCCTAGTACAGTCTTGGGCATAGAAAGTACACTCTTGGGCTCCTGCAGCACACACTTACTTGCTCCGAGCAAACTCTTGGCTACTCCATCACACACTTATCACTCTCAAGCGTACTCTTTTCAGCCCTATCATGCTCTCGGCACACTGAGCGTGCTTTTCGCCGTATCTATTACACTCTGGGTAGCCCAACACACTATGGGCAGCCCAGCACTCTCTGGGCACCCCGAGTACACTTTGAACACCCCGAGGACAGGATTGGGCACTCACTTGTACAACGCTATCACAATGTGGACACTCCTTGCACGCTCCTGCCTTCACCTAGCAGGCACTTGTACAGCCCTAAACCTCACTGGACAAAGTGAGCACCCCCTTGTGCATTTTCAGAACACTCATGGGCACTCCAAAAACACAGTGGGAACTCTATTACTCTCTTGGACACCTTTTAACCCCTTTGCCATCTCCAAGCAAACTCCTGGGCACACTGATAACACACTGGGGCACCCTGACGACACTCTGGACACACGAAGCATATTCCTTTGCACTTACAGCACACATTGAGTACCCCGAGCACACCTTCGTGCACGCCATCACACTCCTGGACACCACAGGAACCCTATCTCAGGATTGGGCAAAACTAGCACACTAGCTTGGCTTGGGCACACATGGCATATTCTAGGGAAAACCAAGCACATTCTGGGTGAAGCAAGCACACATTTGTGCAACCCTCGCCCCCACCTGTCACCCTTCTCATAAGCAAGCGATATGGGGAGTGGGCAGGAAATTGAAGCCTAGCGGACAGGGGGACTGCTGCATAATTGAACTTATATATTCGGGCAGTGGCTAAACCCGAAACACTACACGTGTAGTGTCTCCCACCCATCCTCCTCCTCTAACCAAAAAAAGAGGACTCTTGTGTGGAGGGTTTGGTAAGGTAAGGTTTTCCTTTATTTGTTATTTTAAATCGCTTTTGTCAATTTAGAGCAGAGGGGATGGAAGCTCGGGCAGTTGCATGCTCCTCTTGCAGGATGTGGCAGGTAAGGGTCACCACTTGTGTCCCGGCTGACATCACCTGTGAGAAGTGCACCCAACTCCAGCTCCTCACAGACCGCGTTAGGGAACTGGAGCTGGAGCTGGATGAACTTCGGATCATTCAGGAGGCTGAGGGGGTGATGGAGATCAATTGTAGGGAAGTAGTGACACATAAGTTACAGGAATAAGGTAGCTGGGTGACCGTCAGGGGAGGGAAAGGGAATATGCGCACAGTACAGGGATCCCCTGTGGCCGTACCCCTCAACAATAAGTGTACCATTTTGGATACTTTTTGTGGGGACGACCGACCAGGCGAAAGCCACAGTGGCCAGGTCTCTGGCACTGAGCCTGGCTCTATGGCTCAGAAGGGAAGGGGGGAGAATAGGAGAGCAATAGTGATAGGAGATTCAATGGTTAGAGGAACAGACTGGAAATTCTGTGGTCGCAAACGAGACTCCCGGATGGTATGGTGCCTCCCGGGTGCCAGGGTCAGGGATGTCTCGGATCGAGTCTGCAGGATTCTTAAGGGAAGGGGGATCAGCCAGAAGTCGTGGTACACATCGGTACCAATGACATAACTAGGAAAAGGGATGAAGACCTGAAAAGCGAAAAAAGGGAGTTAAGTTGGAAGCTTAAAGGCAGGACGAGCAGAGTAGTAATCTTAGGATTGATACCGGTGCCACGTGCTAGTGAGGCCAGTAACAGAGAGCGAGTGCAGCTGAACACGTGGCTACAGAACTGGTGCAGGAGGGAGGGCTTCAGATATGTGGATCATTGGGATACCTTCTGGGGAAGGTGAGACCTGTAAAAGAAGGACGGGTTGCATCTTAACTGGAGGGGCACCTCCCACCTGGGCGGGAGATTTGCTAGAGCTCTTCGGGAGGGTTTAAACTAGGATGGCAGGGGGATGGGAACCGGAGCTGCGGATCAGTGGATGGAGTAGCTGTTGAACAGGCAGATACAGAGTGCAGAGAGTCTGTGAGAAAGGTTAGACAGTTGACAGGGCAACGTTGCAGCCAGTATGATGGGTTGAAGTGTGTCCACTTTAACGCAAGAAGTGTCAGGAATAAGGGTGAAGAACTTAGAGCATGGATCAATACTTGGAGCTATGATGCAGGAATAGATGTTCGATGTTCCGGGGTTTAGATGTTTCAAAAGGAATAGGGAGGGAGGTAAAAGAGGTGGGGGAGTGGCATTGCTAATCGGGGATAGTATCACAGCTGCAGAAAAGGAGGTCGTCGAGGAGGGTTTGTCTACTGAGTCAGTATGGGTGGAAGTCAGAAACTGGAAAGGGGCACTCACTTTATTGGGAGTTTTCCATAGACCCCCCAATAGCAACAGAGACATGGAGGAACAGATTGGGAGGCAGATTTTGGAAAGGTGCAGAAGTAACAGGGCTGTTGTCATGGGTGACTTCAACTTCTCTAATATTGATTGAAACCTCCTTAGTGCAAATAGTTTGGATGGAGCAGTTTTTGTCAGGTGTGTCCAGTAAGGTTTCCTGACTCAATATGTGGATAGGCCGATTAGAGTGGAGGCTATGTTGGATTTGGTGCTTGGCAACGAACCAGCACAGGTGGCAGATCTCTCGGTGGGAGAGCATTTCGGTGATAGTGATCACAACTCCCTGACCTTTACTATAGTCATGTAGAGGGATAGGAGCAGACAGGATTGGAAAATATTTAAATGGGGGAGGGGGAATTTCAATGCTATTAGGCAGGAACTGGGGAGCTTAAATTGGGAACAGATGTTCTCAGGGAAATGCACGACAGAAATGTGGAGGTTGTTTAGGGAGCACTTGCTGCGACTGCTGGATAGGTTTGTCCCGATGAGGCAAGGAAGGGATGGTCGGGTGAAGGAACCTTGGATGACAAGTGATGTGGAACAGTTAGTTAAGAGGAAGAGGGAAGCTTACTTGAGGTTGAGGAAGCAAGGATCAGACAGGGCTCTAGAGGGTTACAAGGTAGCCAGGAAGGAACTGAAGAATGGACTTAGGAGAGCTAGAAGGGGACATGAAAAAGTCTTGGCAGGTAGGATTAAGGAAAATCCCAAGGCGTTCTGCACTTATATGAGGAACAAGAGGATGCCAGAGTGAGGGTAGGGCCGATCAGGGATAGTGGAGGGAACTTGTGCCTGGAGTCGGACGAGGTAGGGGATTCCCTTAATGAATACTTTGCATCAATGTTCACTAGTGAGAGGGAACTTGTCGTTTGTGAGGACAGCGTGACGCAGGCTGATATGCTCGAACAGGTTGATGTTAAGAAGGAGGATGTGCGGGAAATTTTGAAAGACATGAGGATAGATACTTCCCCGGGGCCAGACGGGATATACCCAAGGTTTTACGGGAAGTGAGAGAAGAGATTGTCGCTCCATTGGCGATGTTTTTTGCGTCCTCACTGTGCACTGGAGTAGTGCCAGATGATTGGAGGCTGGCAAATTTTATTCCCTTGTTCAAGAAAGGGAATAGGGATAACCCTGGAAATTAGAGACCTGTCAGTCTTATGTCGATGGTGGGCAAATTATTGGAGAGGATTCTGAGAGACAGGACTTATGATTATTTGGAAAAGCATAGTTTCATTAGAGATAGTCAGCATGGCTTTGTGAGGGGCAGGTAATGCCTCACAACCCTTATTGAATTCTTTAAGGATGTGACAAAACACATTGATGAAGGAATGAGCAGTGGATGTGGTGTATATGGATTTTAGCAAGGCGTTTGATAAGGTTCCCCATGGTAGGCTCATTCAGAAAATAAGGAGGCATGGGACACAGGAAAATTTGGCAGTCTGGATAAAGAATTGGCTGGCCCATAGAAGACAGAGGGTGGTAGTAGATGGAAAGTATTCAGCCTGGAGCTCGGTGACCAGTGGTGTTCCGCAAGGATCTGTTCTGGGACCTCTGCTCTTTGTGATTTTTATAAATGACTTGGATGAGGAAGTGGAAGGTTGGGTTAGTAAGCTTGCCGATGACACAAAGGTGTCTGGAGTTGTGGATAGTGTGGAAGGCTGTTGTAGGTTGCAACGGGACATTGACAGGATGCAGAGCTGGGCTGAGATGTGGCAGATGGTGTTCAACCTGGAAAGTGTGAAGTGATTCATTTTGGAAGGTCGAATTTGAATGCAGAATGCAGGTTTCAAGACAGGATTCTTGGCAGTGTTGAGGAACAGAGGGATCTTGGGGTCCATGTCCACAGATCCCTCAAAGTTGCCACCCACATTGATAGGGTTGTTAAGAAGGCGTATGGTGTGTTGGGTTTCATCAACAGGGGGATTGAGTTTCAGAGCCGCGAGGTTATGCTACAGCTTATAAAGCCCTGGTTAGACCACACTTGGAATATTGTGTTCAGTTCTAGTCGCCTCATTTCGGAAGGATGTGGAAGCTTTAGAAAGGTTGCAGAGGAGATTTACCAGGATGCTGCCTGGACTGGGGGGCTTGTCTTATGAAGAAAGGTTGTGGAAGCTAGGGCATTTCTCATTGGAGCGAAGAAGGATGAGAGGTGACTTGATGGAGGTGTACAAGATGATGAGAGACATAGATAGAGTGAATAGTTAGCGACATTTTTCCAGGGCGGAAAGGGCTATCACCAGGGGGCATATTTTTAAGGTGATTGGAGGAAGGTTTAGGGGCGCTGTCAGAGGTAGATTCTTTACACAGAGAGTGGTGGGTGCGTGGACTGCACTGCCAGCGGTGGTAGGAGAAGCAGATTCATTAGGAATATTTAAGCGACTCTTGGATCGGTACATGGATGATAGTATAATGAAGGGTATGTGGGTAGTTTGATCTTAGCGTAGGTTAAACGGTCAGCACAACAGCGTAGGCCGAAGGGCCTGTACTGTGCTTTACTGTTCTATGTTCTATGTTCTAAGATCAGCCATGATCTTATTGAATGCTGGAGCAGGCTCGGTGAGCCATATGGTCTACTTCTGCTAATATTTATTTTGTTCTTGGGAACTCTAGGCACTCAGATTACACTTATTTGCGCCACGAGCATACACTCAAACATCCGAGCAAACACTTGCCATCTCTTAGCGCATGTTTGGGTCCGCCTAGCACATGTTTGGTCACGACTAGGACAGGTTTGATCACTCCCATCACACACGTGCCCTCTCCCAGCAAACACTTGGGCACCAGTAGCACGCACTTGTCGATCTCCCGCGCACTCTTGGACAGAGCGAGCACACTGTGGGCACACTGATCATTCTCTTTTGCACATCTAGCAAGAACGGTTTCTCCTAGCAAACTCTTGTGTACTGCAGCACACCCTTGGACACCACTGTCACACACTTGCCATCTCCAAGTGCCTTTTGGGGACCATGACCACGCTCGTGGGCAAGCTTAGAACATTGGGGGCACTCCTATCACGCAGTTGCCATCTCCTAGCTTACTCTTGCGTACCCCTAGCATACTCTTGGGCACTCCCAGCACACACTTGCTCACTCCTATCACATTCTTGGGCATTCTTGGAACACTCTTTGCCTCCGTCCCGCCTGCACACTGTTCTTCACCCTATCACACTCTGGGAACGCTGAGCACCTCCATTGGCACCTCTTGCATACACTGGGCACACCTATCACACGTTTGTGCACCACAGCACACTCTTGCACACCACTATCACATCCTTGCACAAACCTAGAACATTCTAGGCCCTCCTATCACAAACTTGCCATCACTTAGTATATTTTTGGGCGCAACTAGTGCACTCTCGTGCAGCCCTAGTATACTCTTGGGCACACCTAGCACATACTTGCCCGCTCCTAACATGCAATTTGTCACTCCTATCACAGTCTTGGGCACCTGTAGCACACTCTTATCATTGTCTAGCACACTCTTGGATAATCCTATCATACTCTGGGCAAACTGCTCACCATCTTTGGCGCATTTCTCATACACTAAGCTCCCCTTGCACACGCTTGTTGTCATCATCACACTCTTGAACACCACAATCATACTCTCGACATCCTCGAGCTCACTCTTGGGCGCCCCAGAAAATTCCTTAGCACCCCTAGGATATTGTGCGGACCCAAACACACTCAAGGGCACACCGAATATATACCTGGGTTGTCCCAGCAGACACGTGGGTACCCCTACAACACTTGAGCAAACCTAGAAAATTCTGATCACTCCAGCAGACACTTGGCATCACCTGGCACACTCTGGGTCACCCTTGAAACACACATTGTCACACTGAACATACTATTCTGCACCCCTATTACTCAATGGGCACACTCAACACACAGTTTGGCACTAGTTAGGGGTGCAGTGGTTCGCACCACAGCCTCACAGCTCCAGCGATCTGGGTTCAGTTCTGGGTACTGCCAGTGTGGACCTTGCAAGCTCTCCCTGTGACCGCGTGGGTTTCCACCAGGTGCTCTGGCTTCCTCCCACAGCCAAAGACTTGCAGGGTGATAGGTAAATTGGCCATTGTAAATTGCTCCCAGTGTAGGTAGGTGGTAGGAGAATGGTGGGGATGTGGTAGGGAATATGAGATTAATGTAGGATTAGTAGAAATAGGTGGTCTCTTCAGACTACTCGAAAAGATTGGATGCCCACCAAAGCTACTAAGTATCATCACCTCATTCCATGACAGTATGAAAGGCACAATTCAGCATCGCGGTGCCTCATCAGACCCCTTTCCTATCCTGATTGGCTTGAAACAGGGCTGTGTTCTCGCACCTACACTGTTTGGGATTTTCTTCTCCCTGCTACTCTCACATGCGTTCAAGTCTTCAGAAGAAGGAATTTTCCTCCACACAAGATCAGGTGGCAGGTTGTTCAACCTTGCCCATCTAAGAATGAAGACCAAAGTATGGAAAGTCCTCATCAGGGAACCACTCTTTGCTAACGATGCTGCATTAAAATCTCACACTGAAGCGTGTCTGCAGAGACTCATCGACTGGTTTGTGGCAGCCTGCACCGAATTTGGCCGAACCACCAGCCTCAAGAAAACGAACATCATGGGACATGATGCCAGAAATGCACCATTCATAAATTTCGGCGACCACACTCTGGAAGTGGTTCAAGAGTTCACCTACCTAGGCTCAAGTATCGCCAGTAACCTGTCTCTCGATGCAGAAATCAACAAGCGCATGGGAAAGGCTTCCACTGCTATGTCCAGACTGGCCAAGAGAGTGTGGGAAAATGGCGCACTGACACAGAACACAAAAGTCCAAGTTTATCAAGCCTGTGTCCTCAGTACCTTGCTCTATGGCAGCGAGGCCTGGACAACGTATGTCAGCCAAGAGCGACGTCTCAATTCATTCCATCTTCGCTGCCTCCGGAGAATAGGGCGGCACAGTGGCGCAGTGGTTAGCACTGCAGCCTCACAGCTCCAGGGACCCGGGTTCGATTCCGGGTACTGCCTGTGTGGAGTTTGCAAGTTCTCCCTGTGTCTGCGTGGGTTTTCTCCGGGTGCTCCGGTTTCCTCCCACAAGCCAAAAGACTTGCAGTTTGATAGGTAAATTGGCCATTATAAATTGTCACTCGCATAGGTCGGTGGTAGGGAAATATGGCGACAGGTGGGGATGTTTGGTAGGAATATGGGATTAGTGTCGGATTAGTATAAATGGGTGGTTGATGTTCGGCACAGACTCGGTGGACCGAAGGGCCTGTTTCAGTGCTGTATCTCTCTATGACTGGCATACACTGGGCGCCCATAGCACACTCATGGTCCCCCTATCACAGGCTTGGACAACCCATTTTGTCACATTCGCACACACTTGGGCACCCCTATAACTCTGTGCCATCCCCTAGCTCACTCCTAAGCCCCCATGGCACATTCTTTGGCACACCAAGCAGGCTCTGGGCACAAAAAGCACCCATTTGTGCATCCCCAGCTGACACTTGGACATACTAGCACACACCTGCCATCCCCTCGCACATGTTTGGTTACCCAATCACACTATGAGCAGAACTAGCACATACTTGGGCCCCCCGAGTTCCTTCTTGAGCACCCCTATCAAACTCTGGGCCCCGTCAGTACACTCTT
The DNA here is from genome assembly GCF_036365525.1 of Heterodontus francisci. Taxonomy (NCBI): domain Eukaryota; kingdom Metazoa; phylum Chordata; class Chondrichthyes; order Heterodontiformes; family Heterodontidae; genus Heterodontus; species Heterodontus francisci. The sequence continues at coordinate 842,578 of NW_027140402.1, forward strand.
GGGTGCATCTATTATATTCTTGTGCATACCTGTCACATTCTTGAACAATCCCAGTACAATCTGTGTACTCCTAGCACATAATTGTCATCACCTAGCACACACCTGGGCAACCCTAGCACACTGTGGGTACACCGAGTACCCCCTTGCGAACCTCGAGCACACACTCGGTCTTCCCCAGAACACTTTTGGGCACCCAGCACTCTGTTGGAAAAACACATCGCTCTCTTGTGCGCATCCAAACATACATAGAAACCCCTACAACACTTTTGGTCACCCTTCGCATGCTTTTGGGCGTCCCCAGTGCCCACATACTCACACCTGGCACACCCTTGAGCATGTCCTTCCCCAGCACAATCTTCGACAAAGCATTCTCACACTAGTTACAATGAAAACGCTCTTTGGCATCTCCCGCAAATTACGGGCTCCACTAGCATGCGTTTGTGCAACACAACACACTCTTGGACATTACTGGCACACTCTTGCCATACGGAGTACACTCTTGGGCATTCCAGAATACTCTTCGGTACACCAACACACTCTGGGCAGCTCTAGTACACGCTTGCATATCCCCAACACACACTTGAGCAACCCTAACATCCACTTGGGCAACGCTAGCATATCTTGGGCGCTCCTGAAACACACCTTGCCATCACCTAGCAATCTCTTGGACAACCCTCATACGCACTTCGGCACGCCGAATGCACTCTTACATACCCCAATCACACACTTGGACACTTTTACCACACACTTGGGCAATCCTTGCACCATCTTGGGCGCACCTTGCATACACTGAGCACACCAAGCACGCATTTGTGCAAACTAGCCCACTCGTGGAAACCCCGAGGCAGAGTGTTGGACAGCCTCGCATGCACTTGCCATCCACTTGCAAATATTTGGTCACCCCCATCATACTCTTGCCATCTACGGGAACAGTCTTGGGCACGCCTATCACTCTCTTCTGCACCCCATCATACTCTTGGACACCACGAGCAAACTCTTGCCTTCCTCGGGTACACTGTTCCGAACCCCTAGTACACACTTGAGCAAACCTAGAACACTCTTCGGTACTCCTGCCGATCATACGATTCCCATCCCCTAGCACATGATTGGCCACAGCTAGAACACTCTTACGCATCCCTTGTACACACTCTGGGCATCCTTAGTGCACTCTTGGACACCCCTAGGGCACACTTCTGCAAATCTTGCACATGCTTGGGCACCTCTAGCAAACTGCTGCCATCTCTAACTCATTCTTGGTCACCGCTATCATGTTCTTGTGTACTCTTGGCAAACACTTCTTCGCCCCTGTAATATTCTGGTCTCCCCTGGCTCTTACATGTGCCCACCTAGAACGCTCTGGGGACCCCATCAATTTCTTGGACACCACTAGAAAACTCTTGCCATCACTAGTATACTATTGGACACCCCAGAAAACTCTTTGGCACACCTATCAAACATGCACCATCATCCATCACACTCCTGGGAAACTCCAGGGCAGACATCTGCAACCCTGGTACATGCTGGGGCACACTTAGCACACTGCTGCCATCTCATATTTCAGTTTTGGGCACAGTAGCACAGTATGGACACAACAAGCAGACAAGTGGGCAATGCTAGCCCATTCTTCGCCACCAGGCACACTCCGGACACCCGGTCACACACCTGCCAAACTCTAACACATGCTTGAGCGGCCCTAGCTCTCATTTGGGCACTGCTAGTACAATCTGCTCTACCTTAACACACCCTTGGACATCTCTAGCACTCTCTTCGAACCCCTAGTACTTGCGCACCTCTATTTCACTCTTGGACACCACGAGCAAACTTTTGTCATCCCCCAGTCCACAGTCGAACATCCCAGAACACTCTTAGACACACCTAGCAAACTCTTGGGCATAGCAAGCACAAATTTTGGCAAAACTAGCCCAATTTTGGGTTCCCCTAGCACACACTTGACACCCTATCACATTTCTGCCAACCTCTAACACACTATTTCTATCCACATTCGCACTGTTCGGCAGCCCTATCACACACATGGGCGACACCTAATACACTCTGGGCTACCCAAGCATGCCCTTGGGCATCTCTATCACACTCTGTATACCCCTAGTGCACTCTTGCGTACATCAATCAAACTCTGGGTTCCCCATCACACAATTTGTAACCCCAAGAACACAGTTGGGTGCCCCTATCGCACAGTTGATCACCCATATCTCACTCCTGAGCACACCTACACTGCTCCAGGGCACCCTTAGCACACACTTGCTCAATCCTAGCATGCACTTGTACACATGTAATACACTTCTTCAAATTCTAGCACACCCTTGAACAGCTCTAACACACTCTGGTCACATTAAACACTCTTGTTTTCAACTCTATCACACACGTGGCACACCTAGTACTCTCTGGGAACCCTTACTGCACTCTTTGTTAACACTATTACACTCTTGGCCACCACAGCACACACTTTGTGCTCTCAGCATCCACTTGGGCATAACAAGTACAAGTTTGGGCACCCCTAGATCACTTTCGGGCGCTCCAGCACTTTCTTGGACAAACGTAGCACGCTCCTGCCATCTTCTAGCACCTCTTGGCAACATGTAGAATACACTTGGGCACAGCACAGCTATCACACCTATCAGAAACCTTATCACATTCTGGCACACTGAACCCACTTTTTGGCAACTCTAGCATACACTTGGCACACTAAAACACTTTTTGGAATCCATCACTCTTTTGGACACCACTTTCACACGCTTGGGCAACCCTAACAGTACCTGGCCACTTCTAGCACATACTTGCCATCACCAATCACATTCTTGGGCACTCCTAGGGCACACTTCTGCAAACATATTGCACACTGTTGTACCCCCACACTGCTGCCATTTCCTAGCTCACACTTGGGTACCAATGGCACCTTTTCTTTTTATAGGTAAACCGAGCACACTCTTCACACAAGAAGCACCACATTTGTGGAAATGTAGCCACCACTTTAGCGCACCTGGTACCCACTTGGATACCTGAGCACACTCCTGCCATCCCCTACCACATGTTCGGCCACGCCTATCACCTTCTGAACACCACTATGACTTACTTGTGCACGCCGATCATCAACTTGGGCGCCCATAGTACTTGTTTGGACACACCTAACACACCTTGGCCACCCCTAGAAGACATTTGGGCACACCAGCACTCTCGTGGACACATCTATCACAACATTGCCATCCCCTATCACACAATTGGTCACCCTGAGCACTCACTTTAGCAGCTCTATCACACACTGGACCTCCCTAGCACAGTGGGGTGCCACAGTGGCGCAGTGGTTAGCACCGCAGCCTCACAGCTCCCGCAACCCGGGTTCAATTCCGGGTACTTCCTGCGTGGAAGTTGCAAGTTCTCCCTGTGTCTGCGTGGGTTTCTTCTGTGTGCTCCGGTTTCCTCCCCCATGCCAAAGACTTGCAGGTTGATAGGTTAGTTGGCCATTATAAATTGCACCTAGTATAGGTAGGTGGTAGGGAAAATATAGGAACAGGTGGGGATCGAATATGGGATTAGTATAAATGGGTGGTTGATGGTCGGCACAGACTCGGTGGGCCGACGGGCTTGTTTCAGTGCTGTATCTCTAAACTTTTGTAAACCCCAGTACACACTTGGCCACTACCGAGACGTTTTTGCCATCCCCAAGTACACTCCTGGCCTCCGTATAACTTCCTTTGGCATTCTTATCACATTCTGTGCATCCCAAGCACGCACCTGAGCACAATTAGTACACTCCGGTGCACCTCCAACACGCACCTGGGCACGTTTACAAGACACTTTGTCAATCCTCGATCATTCTGGGCACTCCTATCACACACTTGCCATCACCTAGTACAGTCTTCAGTACGTGTAGTACACACTGGGGTACCCTCTCACATGCTTGTGCACACCTATCGCACGCTGGGCACTCCAGGCTCTCATTTGAGCTAACTAGCCCACTCGGGCACACCTAGCAGACACTTGGACACCCTATCACACACCTACCATCCCCTAGCACATGTTTGGTCACCTGTAGCACCATCTTGGGCACACCCAGTACACAATTTCTCACTCATAGCTGACTATTGGGCACCCTTGCACATTCTTGGGCACGTCTCTCATACTCTGGGCACTCCGGGTGCACATTTGGGCAATCCAGCCGCTATTCGACACGCCTAGCACACTCTTGGGCACCTTTAGAACACTCTTGGTCACCCCTAGTACAATCTGTGTCACCCCAAGCACTCCTTTGCTCACTCACAGCACACTCTTGGGCACACGTAGCACAATCTTGTCATTTCTAGCACAGTCTCAGACAGGTTATCTCTCTGGGCAACCCCAGTATACTCTTGGGCACCCCTATCAGACAGTAGTACAAGCCTAGCAGTATCTGGGCACTCCTAGCACTCTCTTGCCATCACCTAGCACACACGTGGCCACACCTACCAATCTCTGGGCACACCGATTACCCCCTTGGCCACCATTAACACACGCGTGGGCAACCCTTGAACACACTTGGGCACACCAGCACTCTTCTGAACACCCCTGCAGCACTCTTGGGCACACCTAGAACGACAGTGGGCATCCCTAGCATGTACTCGGGCACCTCTATCACACACTTGCTCACTCCTAGCACATTCTTGGGGACCTGTATCACTTCCTTGTCTTTCTCCAGCGTACACTCTTGGACAAACCTAGCACCTCTGGGCACAATGATCACTGTGTTGGTCACTTCTAACACATGCTGTGTTCCCTCGAACACCCTTGTGCAACTCTGCACTCTCTTTGACACAACTGGCACACTTTTGCCATCCCCAAGTACACTCTTGGGCACCCACAGCACTCTCTGGCACACCTACCACATTCTTGGGCATCCCTTGAACACTGTGGACTCTCCTATCACACACTTTCCATCACCGTGCACACTCTTGGGAACAGCCATTACGATTTCGGGCACCCTCAGCTCAATTTTTGGTATCCCCAGCATTCACCTGGACATACCCAGCTCACTTTTTCTATCACCTAGCACACTGTTGGGCACCCATTGAATACTCTTGGGCCCCCCACCATGCTCTTGGGTAGCCCAATTACACACGTGTTCACCCCTCGCATACTCTGGGCACACTGAGCACACATTCCAGCAAACTACCCCACTCTTGAGCACCCGTCGCAGACACTTGGAAATACTAGCACACATTTGCAATCCCCTTTTACATGTGTGGTCAACACTAGCACACACTTGGTCTCCCTATTACTCTACTGGACATGCCTAGAACACTCTTGGGCATACCTAAAATGCTATTGGGCCCCCCTAGCAGACGCTTTTTAACTCGTTGCACACACTTGGGCACCTGTCTCACACTCTTGTCATTCTCTAGCACACACTCTTGGACAACCCAATCACTCTATGGGCACACAGCACTCTCTTTGTTACCTCTAGCATGCACTAGTCTCCCCTAGCATATTCCTGGAAACAACTGGCACACTCTGGCATGCCAAGTGCACACTTGGGCACCCCTAGTACACTCTTAGGCACTCCCATCACTGACTTCAGCACTCCTATAACGCTCTGGGTCAAACCTAGATCATTCTGAGCCCTCCTATCACACATTTGCCATCACGTAGTGCAGACTTGGGCGCATCTAATACATGCTTGGGTACCCCAAAACCTTCTTGCACACAGCCTCCCACACTCCGGGCACTCTGACCACTCATTTGGGCAAAATCGCCCACTCCTGGGCAGCCCTAGCAGACACTTTGACATCGTAGCACACACTTGCCATCCCTTAGCACATGTTTGGTCACATGTCGCACCCTCTAGTGACAACTATCATACACTTGCTCATTTCTTGTACATTCTTGGTAATGCCAACAGAATATTGTGCAAAAGGTATCACACTATGGGCACTCCAAGCACACATTTGGGCAAATTAGCCAACTCTTGGGGACCCCAGTACACTCTTGAACACCCCAGTACACTCTTGGGCACCCAGAGTATACTCTTGGGTAACCCTATCAGACACTTGCACACTCCTATCACACAATTGGGTACCCTTAGCACACTCTTCCCATTCTCTAGCACAATCTTGGACAGACTAGCACACTCTGGGCACGCTGAGCAATCTCTTTCGTCCCTCTATTACTCATTGGACCACCCATCACACTCTCGGCACTATGTGCAGCCCCTTGGCCACCTCTAATACACACTTGGTCACCCGGGAACATTCTTGGGCACACTAGTACTCGCTTCTTCACACTTATCCATTCTGGGCACGCCTAGCACACAGTTGGTCATCTGTAGCACACACTTGGACAGGCTTATCATACTCTTGGCATCCTTAGAGCACACTTGTTCACTCCTAGCATGCAACTGAGCACCTGTAGCACACGCTTGTCATTCTCTATCTCACTCTTGGACAACCTGAGCACAGTCTGGGAACATTGAGCACTCTCCTTGGCACCTGTATTACACATTGGGTCCCCTTGCACACTCTTGTGCACTCCAGCACATTCTTGGACACCACTGGCACACTCCTGCCATCCCCGAGTGCACACTTCAGCACCCCAGAACACTCTCCGACACTCCTGTCGTACCCTGGTAACCTCAAATACACTCTTGGGAACGCTGAGTACGCACTTGTTTACCCCCCTCAAGCTCTTGTTCACAGTTGGCATACTCTTGGGATCCCCTATCACATTTCTGGCACTCCTACAATACACTTGCAATTACCAATTACACGCTTGGTAAAACCTAGCATAACTTTTGGCAGCCCTGGGACACTCGTGGGCTCCGAGTACTCTCTGGGCACACCAAATACACATTTGGGGAACCCTAGCCCATTTCTGGACCCACCTAGCATTCTTGGCACACCAATCACTAGCATGGGAACATATAGCACAATCTATACATCCCTAGCACACTAGTTCCATCCACATTCACACTGTTGGCCACCCCTATCATACACCTGGTTACCCATGCGCACTATTCCATTCCCCAAGCACATGATTGGCCACGCATAATTTTCTCTGGGCATCCCTAGCACACTCTGAGCATCCTTATCATACTTTGGGGCCCCCTATCACGTACCTGGGCATCCGTAGAACAGACTTGGGCAACACTAATAGACACTTGGGTACACCTAGCACACACATGCGCATTCATAACGCAATTGGGCACCTGTACCACCCTTTTGCCATTGTCTAGCACACTCTTGGATACACCCAGCACCCTCTGGAGACACTGAGCACACACTTTGGCCCAACGATTGCACACTTGTTCATCACTAGCGCACACCTGGACAATGCTAGTGCAATCCCTGTACTCCTATCACACACGGACCGTCACCTAGCACACTCTTAGGCCCCCCGAGGACACACTTCTACAAACATAGCACATGTTTGTGCACTCCGAACTTACAGCTATCATCCTATATCGCTCCCTTGGGCACACATATTGCATTCGTAGGTACACAAGCACAGTATGGACACAACAAGCAGACATTTGGTAAACCTAGCCTATTCCTCCGCACCCCTAGTGCACTCTTGGGCACCCCGAGTGCACTCAACGCACTCTTAGTATACAACTGGACGATCCTAGCAGAATCTAGGCATACCTGGCACACTCTTGGTCACCAGAGGACACACGTCTGCAAACGTTTCACATGCGTGGGCACGCCTGTTACATGCAAACATTCCCCATTCGAACTCTTGATCACTCTTAGCATATTCTTGGCCACATGATCAAAATATGGGCGCGACAAGAACCCATTTGGACAAACTTAGGCCACACTTGCCACCCCCACCCCGCCAAGCAGGCACTTGCATACCCGAACACACTCTTGTTCACCTCATCACACTGGTACAAAGAACAAAGAATAGTACAGCACAGGAACAGGCAGTTCGGCCCGCCAAGCCTGCGCCGATCTTGATGCCTGCCTAAACTAACACCTTCTGCACTTCTGGGGCCCATATCTCTCTGTTCCCTTCCTATTCATGTATTTGTCAAGATGTCTCTTAAATGTCGCAATCGTATCTGCTTCCACCACCTCCCCTGGCAGCAGGTTCTCGGCACTCACCACCCTCTGTGTAAATAACTTGCCATGCACATCCCCTCTAAACTTTAGCCCTCGCACCTTAAACCTAGGTCCCCTAGTAACAGACTCTTCCACCCTGGGAAAAAGATTCTGACTATCCACTCTGTCCATGCCACTCATAACTTTGTAAACCTCTATCATGCCGCCCCTTCACCTCTGTCGTTCCAGTGAAAACAATCCGAGTTTTTCCCACCTCTCCTCATAGCTAATGCCCTCCAGATCAGGCAACATCCTGGTAAACCTCCTCTGTACCCTCTCCAAAGCCTCCACGTCCTTCTGGTAGTGTGTCGACCAGAATTGCACGCAATATTCTAAGTGTGGCCGAACGAAGGTTCTGTACAGCTGCAACATGATTGCCAATTTTTATACTCCATGCCACGACCGATGAAGGCAAGCATGCCGCATGCCTTCTTCACTACCTTATCCCCGCGCGTTGCCACTTTCAGTGACCTGTGGACCTGTATGCCCAGATCTCTCTGCCTGTCAATACTCCTAAGGGTTCAGCCATTTACTGTATACCTCCCACCTGCATTCGACATTCCAAAAAGCATTTACTCACATTTGTCCGGATTAATCTACACGTGCCATTTCTCCACCCAAGTCTCCAACCGATCTATTTCCTGCTGTATCCTCTGACAATCCTCATCATTATCCGCAACTCCATCAACCTTTGTGTCGTCCGCAAACTTACGAATCAACCCAGATACATTTTCCTCCAAATCATTTATCTATACTACAAACAGCAAAGGTCCCAGCACTGATCCCTGTGGAACACCACTAGTCACATCCCTCCCTTGAGAAAAAACCCCATCCACTGATACCCTCTGTCTTCTATGACCGAACCAGTTCTGTATCCATCTTGCCAGCTCACCTCTGATCCCGTGTGACTTCACCTTTTGTACCAGTCTGCTATGCGGGACCTTGTCAAAGCCTTTACTAAAGTCCATATAGATAACATCTACTGCCCTTCCTTCATAAATCATCTTCGTCACTTCCTCAAAAAACTCAATCAAATTAGTAAGACACGACTTCCCCTTTACAAAACCCCGCTGTCTCTCACGAATAAGTTCGTTTGTTTCCAAATGGGAGTAAATCCTGTCCCGAATAATCCTCTCTAATAGTTTCCCTGCCACTGACGTAAGGCTCACCGGCCTATAATTTCCTGGATTATACTTGCCACCCTTCTTAAACAAAACAACAACATTGGCTATTCTCCAGTCCTCTGGGACCTCACCTGTAGCCAATGAGGATGCAAAGATTTCTGTCAAAGCCCCAGCAATTTCCTCCCTTGCCTCCCTCAGTATTCTGGGGTAGATCACATCAGGCCCTGGGGACTTATCTACCTTAATGCTTTGCAAGACACCCAACACATACTCCATTTTGATAATGAGATGGCAGAGACTATCTGCACTCCCTTCCCTAGGCTCATCATCCACCAAGTCCTTCTCTTTGGTGAATACTGATGCAAAGTACTCATTTAGCACCTCGCTCTTTTCCTCTGGCTCCACACATAGATTCCCTTCTCTGTCCCTGAGTGGGCCAACCCTTTCCCTGGTTACCCTCTTGCTCTTTATATCCGTATAACAAGCCTTGGGATTTTCCTTAATACTGTTTGCCAATGACTTTTCATGACCCCTTTTAGTCCTCCACCTCCTTGCTTAAGTTCCTTCCTACTGTCTTTATATTCCTCAAGTGCTTCGTCTGTTCGTGGCCTTCCAGCCCTTACAAATGCTTCTTTTTTCTTTTTGACTAGGCTCACAATATCCCACGTTATCCAAGCTTCGCGAAACTTGCTAAATGTGTCTTTCTTCCTCACAGGAACATGCTGGGCCTGGATTCTAATCAGCTGACGTTTGAAAGACTCCCACATGTCAGATGTTGATTTACCCTCAAACAGCCGCACCCAATCTAACTTCGTCAGTTCCTGCTTAATATTGTTATAATTCGCCTTCCCCCAATTTAGCACCTTCACCCGAGGACTACTCTCTTCTACACCAGCTGCTCAGCCATGTGTTTTGCTGCACTATCTTCCTATTTCTAGCCTCACTGGCATGTGGCACAGGGAGTAATCCAGAGATTATAACCCTTGAGGTTTTTTTTTTACTCACTACCAAACTCCCTAAACTACCCCTGCAGGACCTCATCTCTCTTCCTGCCTATGTCATTGTTATCGATGTGTACCACAACCTCTGGCCATTCACCCTCCCCCTTCGGAATGCCCGCTGTCCGTTCTGAGACATCCTTGACCCTGGCACCAGGGAGGCAACATACCATCCTGGAGACTCTTTCACGTCCACAGAAGCGCCTATCAGTGCCCCTGACTATAGAGTCCCCTATAACTATTGCTCTTCTGCACTTTGCCCCTCCCTGCTGAACAACAGTGCCAGCCGTGGTGCCACTGCTCTGGCTGCTGCTGTTTTCCCCTGATAGGCAACCCCCCCCCCCAACAGTATCCTAAACGGTATACATCACACTGGTACACTCTTGTCATCCTGGAGTACATTCTTCCACACACCACTTCCTACACCCCTTCTCCTCCCTCTCAGAACCGCGACAGGGTTCCCTTGTCCTCAATTTCCACCCCATCAGCCTCCAGATCCAAAGAATCATCCTCTGCCACATCTGCCACATTTAGCGTGCTGCCAGTACCATCTTCCTCTGCCTTTCCCTGTCAGCGATCCAAAGAGATGATTCCCTCCACGACAGCCTCCTCCACTCCTCCAGTACCCCCACCAGCTCGTCCCCTTCTTATGAGAACCTTCCCCTGCAATCGCAAGACGTGTAATACCTTCCCATTTGCCTCCTCTCTCCTCACTATCCAACGCTCCAAACACTACTTTCAGGTGAAGCAGCGATTTACTTTTTTCAGTGTAGCATACTGCATTCGCTGTTCACAATGTGGTCTCCTCTACACTGGGTAGACCAAATGCAGATTCCACTTTGCAGAACACCTCCACTCAGTCTGTCAGCATGACCCCGAGCTTCCAGTTGATGGCCATTTCAACACCCACCCGCCCCACCCCCGGCTCTCTTGCTCACATCTCTGTCCTGGGATTGCTGCAGTGTTCCAGTGAACATCAACGCAAGTTCGAGGAACAGTCTCTCATTTGCTGATTCGGCACACTCCAGCCTGCCGGACTGAACGTTGAGTTCAACAATTTCAGAGCATGACGCCACTTCCCCCGCCACCCTCCCCCATTTTATGTTTAGTTATTTTTTTATTTTTTCTCTTTTTTATTTCGTTATTATATTTTAGGATTTTTAGTGTGTTTGGTTTGTTTCTACTTTGCCTAACCACTGTTTCTGTTTTTTGTTTTGAATGCTTGTGCTTGCATTGCTTTGTGTTTCGCAGTCTGTTCGTACCCTCCCTGTGCTAACGCTTTGTCTTTCACCATACCATTAACATACCGTTTGCCTTTGTTCCATGACCTTCTGGTCAGTTATTCTCTGTAACCTTGTCCTATCAACACATTATCTCTTGCCCACACCCCGCTTTACTTGCTTAAAATCTTTTATATTTCTAAAATGTGTCAGTTCTGAAGAAGGGTCACTGACCTGAAACATTAACTCTGCTTCTCTCTCCACAGATGCTGCCAGACCTGCTGACTATTTCCAGCATTTCTTGTTTTTATTAAAGTCGTTATCACCCCAGTAAACTCTTGTGCAGAACCATCACACACCTGATTACGTCTGGCACATTCTTGGGCAGTCCAATCATATATTTGGGCGAACTAGCCCAAATGTTGCAAAAGGAATAGGGAGGGAGGTAAAAGAGGTGGGGGAGTGGCATTGCTAATCAAGGATAGTACCACAGCTGCAGAAAGGGAGGTCGTCGAGGAGGGTTTGTCTGCTGAGTCAGTATGGGTGGAAGTCAGAAACAGGAACGGAGCAGTCACTATATTTGGAGTTTTCTATAGACCCACCAATAGCAAAAGAGACACGGAGGAACAGATTGGGAGGCAGATTTTGGAAAGGTGCAGAAGTAACAGGGTTGTGGTCATGGGTGACATCAACTTCCCTAATATTGATTGGAACCTCCTTAGTACAAATAGTTTGGATGGAGCAGATTTTGTCAGGTGTGCCCAGGAAGGTTTCCTGACTCAATATGTTGAGAGGCCGACTAGAGGGGAGGCGATGTTGGATTTGGTGCTTGGCTATGAACCAGGACAGGTGGCTGATCTCTCGGTGGGAGAGCATTTCGGTGATAGTGATCACAACTCCCTGACCTTTACTACAGTCATGGAGAGGGATATGAGCAGACGGGATTGGAAAATATTTAATTGGGGGAGGGGGAATTACAATGCGATTAGGCAGGAACTGGGGAACATAAATTGGAAACAGATGTTCTCAGGGAAATGCACGACAGAAATGTGGAGGTTGTTTCGGGAGCACTTGCTGCGACTGCTGGATAGGTTTGTCCCGATGAGACAAGGAAGGGATGGCAGGGTGAAGAAACCTTGGATGACAAGAGATATGGAACAGTTAGTCAAGAGGAAGAAGGAGGCTTACTGAATGTTGGGTCAGGATCAGACAGGCCTCCAGAGGGTTACAAGGTAGCCAGGAAGGAACTGAAGAATGGACTGAGGAGAGCTAGAAGGGGACATGAAAAAGTCTTGTCGGATAGGATTAAGGAAAATCCCAAGGCGTTCTACACTTATGTGAGGAACAAGAGGATGGCCAGAGTGAGGGACGGGCCGATCAGTGATAGTGGAGGGAACTTGTGCCTGGAGTCGGAGGAGGTAGGAGAGCTCCTTAATGAATACTTTGCTTCATATTCACCAGTGAGAGGGACCTTGTCGTTTGTGAGGACAGCGTGAAACAGGCTGATATACTCGAACAGGTTGATGTTCAGAAGGAGGATGTGCTGGAAATTTTGAAAGGCATGATGATAGATACTTCCCCGGGGACAGACGGGATTTACCCAAAGTTATTACGGGAAGCGAGGGAAGAGATTGCCGCGCCTTTGGCGATGATCTTTGCGGTCTCACTGTCCACTGGAGTAGTACCAGATGACGGGTGGGTGGCAAATGTTATTCCCTCGTTCAAGAAAGGGAATAGGGATAACCCTGGGGATTACAGACCAGTCAGTCTTACGTCGGTGGTGGGCAAATTACTGGAGAGGATTCTGAGAGACAGGATTTATAATTTTTTGGAAAATCATAGTTTGATTAGAGATAGTCAGCATGGCTTTGTGAGGGGCAGGTCATGCCTCACAAGCCTTATTGAATTCTTTGAGGATGTGACAAAACACATTGATGGAGGAAGAGCAGTGGATGTGGTGTAGATGGATTTCAGCAAGGCGTTTGATAAGGTTCCCCATGGTAGGCTCATTCAGAAAGTAAGGAGGCATGGGTACAGGGACATTTGGCAGTCTGGATAAAGAATTGGCTGGCCCATAGAAGACAGAGGGTGGTAGTAAATGGAAAGTATTCAGCCTGGAGCTCGGTGACCAGTGGTGTTCCGCAGGTATCTATTCTGGGACCCCTGCTCTTTGTGATTTTTATAAATGACTTGGATGAGGAAGTGGAAGGTTGGGCGAGTAAGTTTGCCGATGACACAACGGTTTCTGGAGTTGTGGACAGTATGGAGGGCTGTTGTAGGTTGCAGCGGGACATTGACAGGATGCAGAGCTGGGCTGAGAAGTGGCAGATGGAGTTCAACCTGGAAAAGTGTGAAATGATTCATTTTGGAAGGTCGAATTTGAATGCAGAATAGAGGCTTAAAGACAGGATTCTTGGCAGTGTGGAGGAACAAAGGGATCTTGGGGTCCACGTCCTTAGATCCCTCAAAGTTGCCTCCCAAGTTGATAGGGTTGTTCAGAAGGCGTATGGTGTTTTGGGTTTCATTAACAGGGGGATTGAGTTTAAGAGCCGAGACGTAATGCTGCAGCTTATACAGCACTGGTTAGACCACACTTGGAATATTGTGTTCAGTTCTGGTCGTCTCATTATAGGAAGGATGTGGAAGCTTTAGAGAAGGTGCAGAGGAGATTTATGAGGATGCTGCCTGGACTGGAGGGCATGTCTTTTGAAGAAAGTTTGAGGGAGTTATTGTTTTCTCATTGGAGCGAAGAAGGATGAGAGGTGACTTGATGGAGGTGTACAAGATGATGAGAGGCATAGATAGAGTGGATAGCCAGAGACTTTTTCCCAGGGCGGAAAGCGCTATCACCAGGGGGCATAATTTTAAGGTGATTGGAGGAAGATTTAGGGGAGATCTCAGAGGTAGGTTCTTTCCACAGAGAGTGGTGGCTGCGTGGAATGCACTGCCAGCGGTGGTAGTAGAAGCAGATACATTAGGGACATTTAAGCGACTCTTGGATCGGTACATGGATGATCGTAGAATGAAGAGTATGTAGGTGGTTTGATCTTCGCGTAGGTTAAAGGGTCGGCACAATATCGTGGGCTGAAGGTCCTGTACTGTGCTGTACTGTTCTATGTTCTATGTTCCAGCCCACTCTTGGGCACACTAGCAGGCACTTCGACACAATCGCACACACCTGCTGACTCCCAGCACACTCTTGGGTCCCCGTGGCATTCTCTTGTCATTCTCCAGCATACTCTTGGACAGACCTAACGCACTCTGGGCACACTAAGCAACCTCTTTGGCACCTCTATTACTCACTTGGCCTCCCCATCACACTCTAGTGCGCCCAATCACCCTCTTGGCCACCAGTGGCACGCTCTTGCCATTCCCGGGTACACTCTTGGATACACCAGTACACTCTTCAGCACTCTTATTTCACTCTGGTCACCCTAAGCGCCCTCTTGTGCACCCCCAGTACACTCTTGGGCACATCAATCACTCACTTGCTCATTCCTAGCTCTCTCTTAGATAGCCATAGCCCACACTTGTCATTCTCCAACGCACTCTTGCAATGACCTATCGCACACTATGCACATTGATCAATCTCCTTGGCACCTCTAGTACACTCTGTACCCCTACTGCACTCTTTGGCACTCCTATTACTCACTTACCTTCAGCTACTACACACCTTGGGCACCCCATGGAATATATTTGGGCACTCCAGCACGCTCTTGGTTATCCCTATAGCAGCTATCACCCTCTTGCCATCATCCATTACACTTTTGGGCACCCCTATGCCGCATTTCTGCAACGCTATCACTTACTTCGGCACCCCTAGCATCCTGTTGCCATCCCCTATCACATGTTCTGTCAGCCCTATTACACTCTGAGCACCCCTAGTACCCACTTGGCCACCCCCACTACACGCTTGGGCACACCTTGTACACACCATTGGGTAACCTTGGAACACTTCTGGCCACACCAGCACTCTTTTGGACACACCTATTTCCTCTTGCCTTCCCCTTGCAAATTCTTGCACACACCTAGAGCACACTTTGTCACACCTGGAACACACTTGGGCACACCTATCATGCATTTGGATAATACTGACAGATTCTTGCGTTCGCCGATTATACACTTCAGCACATCTATTACTCAGTTGGGCAATCTTAGAAAATTCAGGGTACTCTTAGCATGCACTTTCCATCACCAACTACAGCCTTGGGCACCCCTGTCACATACTTGGGCACCAGTACCACGCTCTTGGGCTCACCAATCACACACTTACCATCACGAAGCACACTCTTGAGCACCACTAGTACGCTCTTGGGCACCCCTAGCATGCACTTGGGCACACCTATCACACACTGGAAAACTGCTATCACACACTTGCGCACCTGCAGAAGACTCTTGTCAGTCTCTAGTACACTCTTGGACAACAGTAACACACTCTGGACAAACTGAGCATGCTCTTCGTCACCTCTCGCACACACTGGGTTCCACACTTGCCATCCCCGAGTACACTCTTTGGCACCCCCAGTATACTCTTAGGCACTCCTATCACATCCCTTGGGCAGACCTAGCACTTTCCTGGGCACACCTATTACACTTTAGGCACTCCAACTAAACATTTTGGCAAACTAGCCCACTCTGGTAAGCCCAAGCAGACTCTTAGTCATCAGTGGATCTAGCACACACTTGCTCACTCCTTTACGCACTCTTAGCACACACTTTTCATTCTCTGCCACACTCTTGGCCATCCCTAGTACACTATAAAAAGTGAGCAATCTCTTTGGCACATCTATCACAACTTGAAGAACACTGGCACCATCTCGGGACTCCTAGCACACCCTTGCCTTCACCTAACACACGTTGGCACACCACTTACCTACTTCAGCACGCCTATTACACACTTTGGCAACCCTAGTACACTCTTGGTTCCCCCATCACTCAATTGCTCACACCTAGCACCGTGGGGTACTCATAGCATACCCGTGCCATTTTCTAGCATTCTCTTGAACAGGACGAGCACACTCTGGGCACAAAGTACAATCTCTTTGGCACCTCTATTACTCACTGGGTGGCTCGTCACACTCTTGTGAAACCCATCACGTTTTTTCATGCCACTGGCACAATCTTGCAATCCCCAAGTTCACTTTTGGATCGCCCAGAACACTTTTCGGCACCCCTATTACAGGCTGGGCACTCTTGGGGTCCGCTTGGGCACCCCGAGTCCACCCATGGGCACAATGATCACACACTTTAACACTCCTAAGACTCTCTTAGCACCGGTAGCTCACACTTTTCATTCTCTAACACATTTTTGGACAGCCCTATCTATCACACTCTGTGCACACTGATCAATGTCTTTTGAACCTTTATTTCACACTGCGTATCCCTATCACACTCTGGGCACCCGTGCTGCACTCTTGGGGACACTTAGCACACACACAAAAATTCCTAGCACAATCTGGGCAGGCCTATTACGCACTTACCTTCAGCTAGCACACACCTGGGCATACCTAACAATCATTGGGCACACCATGCACTCCCACGGACCACTCGCACACACACATGGGCACAGCGTGGAAGACATTTTGGGCACTCCAGCACGCTCTCGGACACCCCTATAGAACCTATCACATTTTTTCCAACATCTGGCACACTCTTGTGAACCCCTAAGACACCCATCTACAAACCTATCACATGCTTGGGCATCCGTAGCACACTGTTACCATCCCATAGGACATGTTTGGCCACCCGTATCGCAATTCTCGCACACCTTGGGCATCCCTAGAACACTTTTGGGCACACCAGCCCTCCGTTGGACTAGCCTATCACCTCTTGCCATCCCCTAGCACATTCATGGACTCACCTAGAACACGTTTGGGCACACAAAGAACACACTTTGGCATATATAGCATGCGCTTGAACACTACTGGCACACTCTTGCGATCCCCTATTACACTCTTCGGCACACTTATCACTCTCCTGAGGAACCTTAGAACATTCAGGGCACTCCTAAAACACACTTTCCATCAACAAGTACAGTCTTGGGCGCCCCCATCACATACTTGGACACCACTGCCACGCTTTTGGTTGCCCCAGCACTTCCTTGGGGAGAACTGGCACACACTTGCCATCACCTAGCCTACTCTTGGGCAGAAGTAATACGCTCTTGGACACCCCTAGCATGCTCTTGGGTACATCTGGCACACAGTTGCTCACTCCTATCACACTCTGGGCACCTGTAGAACACACTTGTCATTCTCCAACACACTCTAGGACAGCCCTCGCACACTCTGGGAAAACTGATCACGCACTTTGTTGACCTCTAGCGCACACTGGGCTTCACTAGCACACACTTGCCATCCCTGAGTACACACTAGGCACACCCACTACACACTTGGACAACTCTACCACACTCTTTGGCTGCCCCAGTACATTCTTGGGCACACCTTGCACACTCTGAACACTCCTAGCACTCTTCTTGGCAACTAGCCCACACTTGGACAGCCCTAGCAGACACCTGGGCACCCTAGCAGACACTTGCCATCCCCTAGCAGAAGTTTTGTCTCTCCTAGCATAGTCGTGGGCATACCTAGCAAACACTTACTCACTCCTAACACGCCCTTGGTTACCCTTATCACGCACTTGTCATTCTCTCGCACACTCTTGGCCAACACTAGCACACTATGGGAAAACGGAACAGTCTGTTTGGCACGTCGAGCACACACTGGTCACCCCCAGCACACTCTTGTTCACCCTTATCACACACGTGAACAACGGTAGCACAATCTAAGCATTCCAAGCGCACACTTACCCTCAACTAACGCACACTGGGTACACCAAATAACCACTTGGCACCTCTAGCACACACCTGGAACGCTTTTGGGCCCTCCATCACTATCTTGGGTAGCACTATCTTACTCTTGCTGCCATGTAGCATACTCGGGACATCCCGAGTACACATTCTCTTGAACAACATTAGCGCAATCTGGGCACCCCTAGCACACACTTGCCGTCTCCTAACATATACTTGGGCACACCTAACACACTCGAGCTGCACTGTGCAGCCCCTCGCCCACCACTAATACACACTTAGGCACGTACTTGCTATCACCTAGCACACTCTTGCTCACACCTATCACACACTTGGGCACACCGTGCAGCCCGTTGGCCACCTCTGATACACACTTGTGCATCCTAGAACAAACGTGGGTACACCTAGAACACTTTTGGGCATCCACAGCACTCTCTTGGACACCCAATCACATGCTTGCCATCCCTGACACACTCTTGAGCACACCTAGGACATCTTGGGCACGCTTAGACTGCTCTTGGGCAGCCATGGCATGCTCTTGGGCACCACTACCACACACATGCTCACCCATAGCGCTCTCTGTGCACTCTAAGCAAACACTTGGGCAAACTAGCCCAAACTTGGGAACCCCTAGCAGACACTTGTCATCCCCTGGCACAGGTTTGGCAAACCCGAGCATACTCTTGGCCACCCTCATAACACTTTTTGGCACACCTAGAACTCTCTTCTGCACACTGTTGGCAAACAAGCACTTTCTTTTGCAGCACTACTACACACTTGGCCACACCTAGCACGTTCTTGGGCACTCCTAACACGCTCTCGGAACGCTGAGCTCCCATTTCGACAAAATAGCCCACTCTTGGGCATCCGTGTCAGGCACTTTGACACCGTAGCACACACTTGCCATCCGCTAGCAGATGTTTGGTCACTCTGTGCACGGTCTTGGGCATACCTAGCACTACCTTACTCACTCCTAGTACACTCTTGGGCACACTTCGCACACACTTGTCATACTCTAGCACACTCTTGGCCAGCCCTAGCACAGCCTGGGAAAACTGAATACTCACTTTGGCACTGCTTAAACACACTGGCCACACCAGGCACACCCTTGGTCACCTCTATCGCACACTTGGGAATCCCTCGGACAGTTTCCAGCACTCCATTACACTCTTGGACACGCCTATCACACTCTTGCCATCTCCTATCACTCTCTTCGGCACACGGAGAAGACTCTTGGGCACACCGAGCGCGCACTTCTCTACCCCTACCACAATATGGGCACACTGAGCTCACACTTTGGTACATCAAGCATATACTGGGAACACCTATCACTGTCTTGTGCACACGAGCACACTCTTGGATACCACTAGCACGCATTTGGGCAACCCTATTTCATTATGAGCACACCTATCATAAAATTACCATCATCTATCACACGCTTCTGCACTCCTAGGACACACTTCTGCAACCATAGTACTCGCTTGGTCACACCATTACATGGCCGCCATCCCCTAGCTCACTCTTGGGTACCCATGGCAGGTTTTTGGGCAAACTAAGAAGACACTGGGGACAACCAGCGCATATTTGGGCAACCTTAGTCCCCAGTCTGGCACTCCCACTGCACACTTGGACACCCTAGCACACTCAGGCCATTCCCTCATACATGTTTGGCCACATCTATCACATTCTGAGCAACCTTAGTACACACTTGTGCACTCTGGACTGCCCTATCACGCACTTGGATACCTCTATCACATTTCTGGGTACCCCCAGCACTCTCTTGAGTAATACTAGCAAAATAGGGGCACTCGTAGCACTCATTTGCCGTCTCCTGTCACACACTTAGGCACACTGAGCAGCGCCTTGGCTTCCTCTACCACACATTTGTGCAACCATAGGATACTTTTGGGAAGTACAGAACTGTCTTGGACAAGCATGTCACACTCATGCCAGCCCCTTTAACACACTTGAGCGCCCCTAGCCCACTCTCGGGCACCCCATCACTCTTTTGGGCACCACTATCACATGCTTGGGCACACTTGGCAGACACGCGGACTCCCTAGCATACACTTACCATCCCCTAGCACATGTTTGGTTACCCCTTGCACACTCTTGGGCACACCTACAAAACATTTGCTCACTCCTAGCACACTCTTTGTCACCCTGATCACACTTTTCCATTCTTTTGCACACTCCTAGACAAGCCTATCACAGTCTGTGCACACTGATTTCTTTCGTTGGCACTGCTATCAAACACTGGGCTCCCCATCACACACTTGTGCACCAAAGCACACTCTTGGTCACCATTGGCACCCTGTTGTCATCCCTGTGTACAGTCTTACGCATCCGACAACACTCTTCAGCACCCCATCACTGTGGGGAACCGAAGCGACCTCTTGGGAACCCCTACTACTCAATTGGGCACAACTGTTACGTCCTTGGGCAATCCTATCACTCTCTGGGCACGCCTAGTACGCTCCTGGGCACACATATCACGCACTTGGCTACACCTAGCACACTCTGGTCACACCAATTACTCATGGGAAACTATCCCACTCTCAGTCACCCTTAGCAGACATTTGCCATGCCCTAGCACATGATTAGTCAACCCTAGAAAACAGTTGGTCACACCTGGCAGACTCTTGTCATCCCCTATCACATTCATGTATGAACTTAGGCATCCCTAGGGGCTCTTATTCACCCCTATCATGCTCTTGAGCACCCCTAGCAGACAATTGCTCACTACTAGCGCATGCGTGAGCAACTGCAGCACCATGCTGTCATTCTCTAACGCTCGTTCTTGGAATATCCTAGCACTCCCTGAGCACACTGATCGCTCTCGTTGGCACCACTATCACACAGCTTACTCCTCCAGCACAGTCTTGGATCCTACTGGCACACTCGTGCCATCCTGAGTTTAGTTTTGGGCAGTCTTAGTACACTATTATGTGCAAAGAGCACAACCTTCGGCACCGCTATCACACTCTTTGGCACACCAGAACTTTCTTGGGCACACCTATCACACACTTGCTCACTCCTAGCACTCTCCTGGGCACCCGTAGTACACACTTGTCATTCAATTGCACACACTTGGGCAGGCCTAGCACACTGTGGGCACAATGACCACCCTCCTTGGCACCTCTATCACACAGTGCTCTCCCCTAGCACACTCTTTTCACCCCATCACACGCTTGCACACCACTGCCATGCACGCACCATCACTGAGTACACTCTGGAGCACCCCAGAACAGTCCTTGGCACTGCTACCACACTCTGAGGCAAACGTAGAACGTTTTGGGATCTCGCCATCACCTAGCAGACACTTGGGCAACCCTGCCACCTTCTTGGGCAGCCCGAGCACACAGTCGGGCATACTAGTCCACGCTTGGGCAGCCCTAGAAGACACTTGGACACCCGAGCATACTCCTGCCATATCCTAAGACATGCGTGGTCATCCCTAGCACCATCCTGGGCATCCGTAGTGCACACCTTCTCACTCCAACCACACTATTCGTCACCCAATCACCTCCTTAGGCACATCGAGTACATCCTGTGCACTCCGAGCACACATTTGGCAAGGTATCCCAGTCTTCAGGACCCCTATAACACACTTTGGCAGCTCTAGTACACACTTGGTCAGAGCAAGGACACATTTGCTCACTCCCAGCCCACTTCTTGTGCACCCGTAGCACACACTTGTCATTTTCTGGGACGCTCCTGGACAGACCTAGCATATTCGGGCGCACTGATCACTCTCTTTGTTACCGCTAGCACGTACTCAGCCCCCCTAACACATTCGTGCTTTCATATATCACATTCTTGGGCACCTCTACGTAAACACTTGGGCACATCCACCAAACTCTTGGGCACCCCAAGCCCACATCTGCTTGCTCCTAGTACACTCTCAGGCACCTGCAGCACTCTCTTGTCATTCTTTCGCACACTCTTGGACAGACCGATCACACTCTGGGCAAACTGACCACTCTCTTTGGCACCTTTAGTGCACATTGAACTCCTCTAGCACACTCGGGTGCACTGCATCACACTCTTGGACACCACTGGCACACTACTGCCATTTTCGAGTACTGTCTTGGCATCCCAAAAGGCTCTTTAGCATCCCAAGAACACTCTAGCCACCCTAATCGCTCTCTTGGCCACAACTAGTCTACACTTGGGCTCTGTCTCACACACCTGGGCACCCCCAATATACTCTTGAGCAACTCGAGAACATTCGGTTCACTCCTAGCATACACTTGCCTTCACCTAACACACTCTTGGTCACACCAAGTACACTCTAGCACACCCCTGGTGCACTCATGGGACCCCTAGGACACTCCTGGGAACCCACCACACACTTGGCACACTGAACACATATTTGGACACTCCTAGCCCACTCTTGGATGCACCTATCGAACTCTTGGCACCTCTATCACAAGTTTTGGCACCAATAGCACAATCTGAACGTACTAGCACACACATGGTCACCCATGGCTCAGTATTACCAAACCCTAGCACATGATTGGCCACACGTAGCATGCTCTTGGACACATCTATCACACACTTGCTCACTCTTTGCACACTCTTGGAAACTCCAACTACACATTAGGCCAAACTAATCTTGGGCACACATGGCACGTTCTTGGGCACACTCATCACACTCTGGGCATAGCAAGTACATATTTTGGCAACCCTAGCCCCCACTTTGACCGTCAAGAAAATACTTGGACACCATAGCACTCTCCTGCCATCACCTGGCACATGTTTGTTCACCCCAATCAAACTCTGAGCACACTGATCACACACCTGGGAGACCCTTGTACCATCTTAGGCACCATCGCACACACTTGGACACCCGTAGCGAACCATTGAACAACCCTATGAATCTCTGGGCACACTGTGCACTCTCTTTGGCGCTACTATCACATCCTTGCCATCCCCTATCACACACTTGGGCACACCTATCACACTCTTGACTGCCCTCGCAGACTCTGGGCACAGCGGTCACTCTCTATGGCACCACTATCACACACTGGACTCCCCTTGTACACTTTTGTGCAAGCCATCAGACTCTTGGAAACCACCGTCACACTCTTGCTATTACGAGTACACTCTTCAAAGAATCACAGAATCACAGAATAATACAGTGCAGAGGAGGCAATTCAGCGCATCGAGTCTGTACCGATGCATTAAAACACCTGACAGTCAACCTAATCCCATTTGCCAGCACTTGGCCCATAGCCTTGAATGTTATGACGTGCCAAGTGCTCATCCAGATACTTTTTAAAGGATGTGAGGCAACCTGCCGATACCACCCTCCCAGGCAGGGCATTCCAGACCGTCATCACCCTCTGGGTAAAAAAGATCTTCCTCAAAACCCCATTAAACCTCCCGCCCCTCACCTTAAACTTGTGACTCCTCGTACTTGACCCTTCAACGAAGGGGAACAACTGATCCCTATCCACCCTGTCCATGCCCCTAATAATCTTGTACACCTCCATCAGGTCACCCCTCAGTCTTGTCTGCTCCAGTGAAAACAAGCCAAGCCTATCCAACCTCTCTTCATAACTGAAAGGTTCCATCGCAGGCAACATCCTGGTGAATCGCCTCTGCACCCCCTCCAATGCAATCACATCCTTCCTATAATGTGGCGACCAGAATTGCACACAGTATTCCAGCTGTGGCCTTACCAAAGTTCTGTACAACTCCAACGTGACCTCCCTGCTTTTGTAATCTTTGCTTCGATTGATAAAGGCAAGTGTCCCATATGCCTTTTACACCACCATATTAATCTGCCCTTCCGCCGTCAGAGATCTATGGACCAACACGCAATTGTCCCTTTGTTCCTTGGAACTTCCCAGTGTCAGGCCATTCATTCAATACTTCCATGTCACATTACTCCTTCTAAAGTGTATTAGCTCACACCTTTCAGCTTTAAATTCCATCTGCCACTCTTGGGCATTCCTCAGCATTCTTCGACATCCTACAACATGCTGGGCATCTCTAGTACACTCTTGGTGATCCCCATAACACTCTTGGGCATCCCTACCAGCGCTTGGGGGAATCCGAGCACATTGTTGGCTGTCCTAGCACGCACTTGGACAACCCTATCACAATTTGTGCAATCTGATCACTCTCTGTGGCACCTATATCAAACACTGGGAACCATTAGCACAAACCTGTGCACCCCATCACAATTCTTGGATACCACTTTCACACTCTTGCCAACCCAGAGTACACTCTTGGGCACACCCAGTATACTCTTTCACTGCCCCATTACACACTTGGGCACCCCTACTACAGTCTTCAGCAACCCTGAACATTCTGGCATGACTAGCACACACTTGCCATCACCTAGTACATTCTCGGTCACCCCTATTGAACTCTCGGGCGTCCCTAGTACACACCTGGACCGACCAGTACACACTTGGGCACCTCCATCACAAACTTTGGCACACCTACCACACTCTTGGGAACCCTGGGACATTCTTGGGCGCACCTATCACACTCTGGGTACTCTGAAAACTCATCTGCGCAAACTAGCCCACTCTTGGTCAACACTATCACACACTTGCTTACTCCTAGCACACACTTGGTACCCCTATCACACACTTATCATTTTCTGGCACACTCTTGGACAGCCCTATCACACACTCGGCACACTGAGCATGCTCTGTGGTGCATTTATTACAATCTGGGGACGCCGAGCACAATCTCCCACCCGCTCCCCGCCCCCCCCCACACCACCCAGTACACTTTGGGTAGCCCGAGGACACTCTTGGGCATCCCTAGCGCTCACTTGTACAACGCTAGCACCATGTGAAAACTCCTAGCACGCACTTGCCTTCACCAAGCAAACACTGGGCCGTCCTAAATCTCACTGGGCAAACCAAGCATCCGCCTGTGCATTTCGAGGACACTCCTGGAAACTCCAAGAACACATTGGGCTCTCCATTACACTGATGGACACCCGATAATACCCTTGCCATCTCCAATCACACTCTGGGCACACTTAGAACACAATTGGGCACTCCTATGACCCTCTGGGCACACCAAGCGTACTCTTTGGCACCTGTAGCATATACTTGGTACTCCGATCACACCTTTGTGCACCCCAGCACACTCTAGGACACTACTGAAACCCTATCACATGTTTGGGCATAATTAGCACTCATCTGTCATAGAGTCACAGAGTCGTACAGCATAGAAACAGGCCCTTCGGCCCACCGCGTCCATGCCAACCATAATGCCTATCTATACTCATCCCATCTGCTTGCATTAATTCCATATCACTCTATGCCTTGCACATTCAAGTACCTGTCCAGATGCCTCTTAAATGTCGCTACTGTTCCTGCCTCCACCACCTCCTCAGGCAGCTCATTCCAGATACCCACTATTCTTTTTGTGAAAAAGTACCCCTTTGATCCCCTTTAAACCTCCTCCCTCTCACCTTAAATCTATGCCCTCTAGTTTTAGTCACCCCGACCATGGGAAACAGACTCTGGCTATCTAACCTATCTATGCCTCTCATAATTTTATATACCTCAATCATGTCCCCTTTCAGCCTCCTTCGCTCCAGGGAAAACAGACCCAGCTTATTCAATCTCACTTTGTAACTCAAGCCCTCCAAACCAGGCAACATCCTTGTGAATCTTTTCTGCACCCTCTCTAGAATAATCACCGCTATTTCAAAAAGGGAGGGGGAGAGAAAGTACGGAATTATAGACCGGTCAGCCTGACGTCGGTAGTGGGGAACATTCTAGAGTCCATTATTACAGAGCACTTGGAGAACAGTCGTAGAATCACTATGGATTTCAGAAAGGGAAATCATGCTTTACAATTCTACTAGAATTCTTCGAGGATGTAACTGTGGAGTTGAAGAGGGAAGCCAGTGGATGTGGTTTATTTGGACTTTCAGAAGACTTTCGACAAAGTCCCACATAAGAGATTAGCGTGTACAATTAAAGTTCACCGATTGGGTGTAATGTATTGCGATGGATAGAAAATTGGTTGGCAGACAGGAAATAAAGAGTGGGAATAAATGGGTATTTTTCAGAATGGCAGGCGGTGACTAGTGGGGTACCACAGGGAACAGTGCTAGGAGGCCAGCTATTCACAATATCCATTAATGATTTAGATGAGGGAACTAAATGCAATATCTCCAAATTTGCAGATGACACAAAACTGGGTGGGAGGGTGAGTTGAGAGGAGGATACAAAGAGGCTTCAGGGTGATTTGAACAAGTTGAGTGAGTGGGCTAATGCATGACAGATGCAATTTAATGTGGATAAATGCGAGGTTATCCACTTTGGTAGCAAAAAACAGGAAGGCAGATTATTATCTGAACGGCTATAAATTGAGAGAGGGGAATATGCAGCGAGACCTGGGTGTTCTCGTACATCTGTCGCTGAAGGTAAGCATGCAGGCGGTAAAAGAGGCAAATGGCATATTGGCGTTCATAGCGAGAGGATTCGAGTACAGGAACAGGGATGTTTTGCTGCAATTATACAGGGCCTTGGTGAGGCCACACCTGGAATATTGTGTGCAGTTTTGGTCTCCTTATCTGAGGAAGGATGTTCTTGCTATGAAGGGAGTGCAGCGAAGGTTCACCAGACTGATCCCTGGGATGGCGGGACTGACGTATGTGGAGAGATTGAGACGGTTAGGAATATATTCACTGTAATTCAGAAGAGTGAGGGGGGATCTCATCGAAACCTATAAAATTCTAACTTGACTTGGACTTGACGGAGTAGATGCAGAAAGGATGTTCCCGATGGTGGGGGAGTCCAGAGCCAGGGGTCATAGTCCAAGGATACGGGATAAATCTTTCAGGACTGAGATATGGAGAAATCTCTTCACCCAGAGAGTCGTGAACCTGTGGAATTCCCTACCACAGAAAGCAGTTGAGGCCAAAACATTGTATATTTTCAAGAAGGAGATATAGGTCTTCGGCCTAAAGGGATCAAAGGGGATGGGGCGAAAGCCAGAACAGGCTACTGAGTTGGATGATCAGCTATGATCATAATCGAAGGGCCGAATGGCCGACTCCTGCACCTAGTTTCTATGTTTAACCATCACTCACTTCTTCACCACTACCACACACTTGTGCAACCCTAGAACATTCTCCACACTCCAAGCAGACACTTGCCATCACCTCGTACACTCTTTGGCACCCCGAGTACAGTCTTGGGCACTTCTAGTACACTCTTGGGCACCTGTAGCACACACTTGGTTACCCCTAGCACCCACCTATTTTCTTGCACATTCTTGGACAGCCCTATGCCAGTCGCAGCACACTGATCAAGCACTTTGGTGCACCTATTACACTCTGGGCGCCCCAGTACACTTTGGGCACCCCGTGGACACTTCTGCTTATCCCTATCACTCACTTGTCCAACACTAGCAAAATGTAGACACTCCTATCACAAACTTGCCTTCTCCTTGCAGACACTTGGGCAGCCCTAAAACTCACTGAGCAAACCGAATACCCCGTAGTTAATTTCGAGCACACTCTTGGCACCCTGAGAACACAAGGGGCACTCCATTGCTCTTTTGGACACCCTGTTGCACTCTTACCATCTCTAATCACATTCTTCAGCACACTTAGAACATACCGGGGCATCCTATGACACTCTGGGCGCACTATGCATACTGCTTGGCACGTCTAGCATACACTGGGTACCCCGATCACACCTTCATACCACCCATCAAGCTCTTGGACAGCAATGCAACCCTAACACATTATTGAGCATAACTAGCACACTTCTGGCATTCCATGGCTTAGTCTTGGGCACATATGGCATATTCCTGGGCAAACCGAGCACACACTGGGTACAACAACTACACATTTAGGCAGCCCTAGCCCCAACTTCGGGCCACTATCACTGATTTAGATATCCGAGCAAACGCCTATCATCCCCTCGCACATGTTTGTCACCCCATCACGCGCTGCGCACCACAGTTGCACACCTGGGCATCCCTTTCACACACACGAGAACACCTAGCACACATTGTGCGTCCCTAGTACACCTTTGTGCACAGCTATTACACTCTTGGGCACACCATCACTCTGTTCGACACACCTCTCACACTCCTTTCAAATCGGTTGTGCACGCTCAACATTTGCTTGGACACACCTAATACACTCTTGCCATTTCTAAAAAACTCTTGAGCACCCCCTATCGCGTTCTTCGGCAGCCCTAGCATGCTCTTGTGCAACACAAATGCACACTTGCTTTACTCCTGGCACACACTGGGTACACTGAGCTCACATTTGGGAAAACCAGCCCACTGTCAGGCACGCCTAACAGGCACTTGTACTCCCTAGAACACACTTGCAATCCCCTAGCACATATTTTCTCACTCCTAGTACACTCTTGGGCACCTGTAGCATACTATTGTCATTGTCTAGCTCACACTCCTGGACAACCTGAGCACACTCTAGACACACTGAACACTCTCTTTAGCAGCTGCAGCATACACTGGGGTCCCCTATCACAATCTTGGGCACTCAGCACACTCTTGGGCTCCACTGGCACACTGTTACCATCCCCGAGTCTTCTATTGGGCACGCCTCAACACTCATTGGCATCCTATCATACTCTGGGCATGCCAAGCGCAATCTTTGGCACCGCTGGTACACTTCAGGGAACTCCAACACTCAGTTGGTCACCCCAAGCACACTCTTAGGAAGCCCTTCATTATTCTGCCCACTCCAATTATGCACTTGCCATCACCTAATACACTCTTGGGGACTCCAGAAACTTCTTTTTCACCCCTATTATACTTGGGCCACTCCAAGCACACATTTGGGAAAACAAGCCCACTCTTGGGCACCCCTATCATGTTTGTCTCCCCTAGCACACACCTGGGATTTCAAGCGCACACTTTCTAACTCCTAGCACACTCTTGGACACATATATCACACTCTTGTCATTCTATTGCACAGTCTTGGAGAGAACGATCACACTCTGGGCACACTGAGGACTCTCTTTTGCCCGTCTATCACACACTGGGATCCTCTAGCACTCTCTTATTTACTCCATCACACTCTTGGACACCACTGGCACACTCTTGCCATCTCTGAGTACACTCTTGGACACACCAGAGCACACTTCTGCATCACTACCACACAATTCTCAACCCCACAACATTCTGGGCACTCCTAGCACTCAGTTGATATCGCCTATCAAGCTCTTCGATACACCTACAACTCTCTTGGTCTCCCCTGGCATGTTCTTGGAAACAGCTGGCACACACTTGCTCACTCCTATCATACTCTTGGGCATCTGTATCACACGCTTGTCACTCTCTAGCGCACTCTTGGACAGCCGTAGCACACTCTGGGTACACTGAGCACTCTGTTTGTCACCTCTATCATACACTGAGCTCCCCTTGTACACTGTTGTTCACTCCATCACACTCGTGGACACCGCTATCACACTCTTGCCATCCTCAAGTTCACTCTTGGGCGCCCAGAAGACTATTTAGCAGCCCTAACATACTTTGGGGACCCAAGCACACTCTTGGTCACACCTAGTATACTCCTGGTTTGCCCAATGAGACATTTGGGTATCCCTACCACACACTTGAGCAACCCTAGAAAATTCTGATCACTCCTAGCACACACTTGCTCGCACCTAGTACACTCTTGGGCACCCCTAGTACACTCCTGGGCAGGCCTAGCTGACGGTTGAAACCATTACCACACTCTTGTGCAGTCCAAGCACACTTTTGGTCATACCTAGCACGCACTGGGCACCCCAAGCACATTTTTGGGCAAAATAGCCCGATCCTGGACACCCCGACCGGACACTTGGACTAGCACACACTTGCCACCCCCTAACACATAATTGGTCACACCTAGCACAATCTGGGCACGGCTGGCACACTCTTGGGCACGTCCATCACACTCTTGGGCACACCAATTACACAATTCAACAACCCTACCACAGTCTGGGCACTACTAGCGCACCCTTGCCTTCACCTCGTACACGCTTGGGCACACCTAATGCAAAGTGGGCCCACCGAACACCCGCTTGGGCACCTCTATTAAACGCAACGACACAGGTAGAACACATTTGGACACTCCATCAGACTCTTGGACACCCATATAACACTCTTGCCATCTTCTAGCGCCATCTTGGGCGTATTGGAGCACACGTGGGCACCCCGGGTACTCTATTCTGCACCCTTATTACACTCTGGGAACACTGAGCACAATCTTTGGCACTTCTAGCATACATTGGGCCACATAGCAGACTCATGACAACCCATCACATGCTTGGACAGCCCTAGAACAATCTGGGTACGCCTGGCGCACACTTTACATCATCTATGACACTCTTGGGCACACCAAGGACACACTTTTGTCGCCTTCGCAAATGTTTGGGCACCCCAAAACTCTGCTGCAACCCACTCTTAAGCAGCCATGGCACATTCTTGGATGCACCAATCACTCTTTTGGGCAAAAAAAGCATACATTTGGGCAACCCTAGATGACACTTGGACATCCTATCGCACTCGTGCCATCCACTCGCGCATGTTTCGTTACCCCTATCACACTCTGTGCTTAAGTATCACAAACTTTGGCACCCCAAGGACACACTTGGGCACACCTAACATGCCCTTGGACACCCCTATCACTCTCTGGGCGCACTTAGTATTCTTGGGCACCTCTGTTATACCCTTGTTCACACCTATCACACCGTTGAACAAACCTAGCACAATCTCTGTACTCCTAGCGCATACTTATCATCACCTAGCATACACCTGGGAGCCCCTCTAAACTCTGGGCACACCGAGTACCCTCTTGGCAACCTCTAGCACACACTTGGGCATTAATACAACACTTTTAGGGACTCCAGTACTCTCTTGGAAAAAATCATCGCTCGCTTGTGCAGAAAAAAAACACTACTAGGCACACTTACAACACTTTTGTTCACCCCTCGCATGCTCCTGAGCGCTCCAACCGCACAGTTACTCATTCCTAGTACACTCGTGGGCATGTCAGTCCTCAGCACACTCTTGGGCAAACCTTACACACTCTGGCCACACCGAGAAGTTTCTTTGGCATCTCCAGAAAACACGAGGCTCCCCTGCAGGCTCTTGTGCAACCCAGCACACTCTTGGACATTACTGGCATTCTCTCACCATCCCGAGTACACTCTTGGACATCCCAGAATACTCTTCGGCGCACCAGCAAACTGCAGGCACCTCAGGTACAATCTTGCGCATCCCCAGCACATACTTGAGCAACACTAATGCCCTCTTGGGCAAGACTAGCACATTCTGGGCACTCCTGGAACACACTTGCCATCACCTAGCACACTCTTGGACAATACTTGTACGCACTTGGGTACTGCTAGTGCACTCTTTTAGGGACTCCAGTACTCTCTTGGAAAAAATCATCGCTCGCTTGTGCACAAAAAAAAACACTACTAGGCACACTTACAACACTTTTGTTCACCCCTCGCAGAACCCTATCACACACGTGAACACTTCAACCACACACTTGGACAATCCTAGCATATTCCTAGGCACACATTTCAAACTCTGAGCACTCCAAGCGCATATTTGGGTAAACTAGCCCACTCTTGGGCCCGCTAGCAGACAGTTGGACAGCCTATCACACACTTGCCATCCCCCAGCAAATGTTTGGTCGCCCCTCTCCCACACTTGCCATCTCCTAGAACAGTCTTCGGTACTCCTATCGCACTCTTCTGCACCCCATTACACTCTTGGACACCACTAGCATAAACTTGCCATCCCCGAGTACACACTTCATCACCCTTAGTCCACTCATTGGCAAACCTAGCACACTCTTGGTTACTCCTACCACACACTTGGATATCCTATCACACTACTCCCATCCCCTAACACATGTTTGGCCACAGCTAGAACACTCTTGAGCACCCCGTGAACACACTCTGGGCATTCCTAGTGCACTCTTGTGCACCACTGGGACACACATCTGCAACCCTTACACATGCTTGGGAAACCCTAGCAAACAGCTGCCATCCGCTAGCTCACACTTGGTCACTGCTATAATGTTCTTGGTCAAGCGTGGCACACACATCTTCGCCCCAGCACGCACTTGGACACCACGAGCAAACTCTTGCCATCACGAGTGCACTGTTTGGCACCCCAAAAAACGCTTGGGCCCACCTATCACTCTCTTGGGCTCAACAAGCACACATTTGGACAACACTAGCACAGTCTCATGAAACGCTATCACTGACTTGGATAACTTCGCACACTTTTGCCATCCCCTAACACATGTTTGGCCACAACCAGCACACTCTTGGCATCCCGAACACACTCTTGGGCACCCCTAGTACACTCTTGGCCGCCCTAGCTTCTGCCCTGGACACATCTATCACACTCTGCGCCCTGCTACTCTACACTTGGACAACGATAGCACGATTTAGTCGCTCTCAGCACCCATAGGCCATCAGCTAGCACACTCACGGGCACTGTCGGACACACTTCTGCATCCCTTTCACATACTTGGGCACACCTAGCACATGCTGACATCCCCTGGTACAAACATGGGCACACAAGCACCTATGGTTATGACAGGAACCATTTGGGCAACCTGAGCCTTCGCTGGGCATCCTGGCACCCGCTTGTGCACAGCAGTACACTCTTTGCTAACCCTCGTACACACTTGAAAAATCCGAGCTCATTCTTGGGCACCCGTAGGACACACTTCTGCAACCTTGCACATGCTTGAGAACACTTAGCACCTGCTGCCACCCAATTGTTCACACTTGGGCAATCCTTGCAAACTCTTGGGGACACAAGCACAGTATAGGCAGAACAAGCAAACATTTGTGCAACCCTAGCCCAATTTTCGGCACCCCTCTTACACACTTGACACCCTAGCATACTCCTGCTAATCTCTAGCGCAGGTTTGGGCAACCCTATAACACTCTGGGTACCCCTAGCACACATCTGGGCATGCCTAGTGCACGCTGGGCTGTACAAGCACGCACTTGGGCACCTCTGTCATACTCTGGGCACCGGTAATACACCCTTTATCACCCCTAGTACACTCTTGCGCTCACCAAGCACACACTTAGGCAACCCAACCCAATCTGGGGTACGTTGACCACACACTTGGGCACCCTGGCGCACTACTCCAATCCACTAGCAAATATTTGGCCATACCTAGAACACCCTTCTTCACCCCTTAAACACATTTCTGGGCATCCCTTGTTGCTGCCATCCCCAGCTCATTCCTGCTCACCACTGTCATGTTCCTGGGCACTCTTGGCACACTCTTCTTCACCCCTGTCAAACTCTGGTCATCCCGAGCGCACACATGTGCGCTTAGAATGCTCTTGGGTACCGCAGCAAACACTTGGGCATTCCTAGCACACACTTAGGCATCCGTTGTGCACTTCTGTCAGTCACTAGCAAACTCTTAGACAACCATATCACAATCTGGGCACACTGAGCGCCCTCTTTGTCACCTCTGGTATGCTCTGGTTAACCCAAGCACTCTATTGTCCACACCAGCAGACACTTGGACACCACTAGCAAACGCTTGCCATCACTAGTACTGTTGGGCACCCCAGCATAATCTTCAGCACCCCTATTACAGTCTTGGGCACAACAATCACATATTTGAGCAGCCTAGCCCAGTCAGGGGAACCGCTATCATTGACTTGGAAACCTTAGCACAGTCTTGCCATTCCCGAACACATGTTTGGCCACAGCCAGCGTACTCTTGGGCAACCCTAGCATACTCTTGGGCAGCCCTAGTAAACACTTGGCCACTCCAAGCATACACTTGGTCACCACGAGCACACTGCACACCACGACTCTACACTGGACAACCATAGCACAATCTGGACATTCCGAGCACACACGTGCCATAACCCAGCACACTCTTGGGCATCGTAGGACACACTGCTGCAACCTTTTCACATGCTTGGGCACCCCGAGCACCTGGTGCCATCCGCTGACACACTCTTGTACAAACGAGCACCTATGGGATCAACAATCAATAATGCCCTTGGACCACTCTGGGCATCCTTAACATACACTTGGGCGCACCAGTACACTCTTGGCCAATCCTATCACACAGTTGGACAACCCTAGCACACATTTGGACTACCCTCGCACTTCTGCAACATTGCGCATGCTTGGGCACTAATATCACACTGCTGCCATCCAATAGCTCATACTTGGGGAATCCTAACATACTCTTGGGTACACAAGTACAGTATGGGAAAAACTACCAGACATTTGGGCAACTCTACCCCATTCTTCATCACCCCTCCCGCACATTTGACATCCGAGCACACTCCTGCTAATCTCTATTGCATATTTGGACACCACTATAACACGCTGGGCATCCCCAGCATACACTTGGTCACTTCTGTCACACTCTGGACAGCTATAGTACACTCCTGTGCACCTCAATAGACACTTGGTCACACCTATTACAGACCTGTGCACACCAGCATACTCTTGGACACCAATAGCAGACTCTTGCCATCCCCTGTTTGGTCACACCTATCATACTTTTCTACACACCAAGCACACATTTGGGCAAACCTAGCCCAGTCTTCTGCACCCCTAGTACACACTTGGATGCCTGAGCACACTCTTGCTATCTCATGCTTGGCCACAGCGAGCACACACACGGGCACCCCTATCACACTCTGTGCATACCAAGTATACAGTTGAACACCTCTAGCACAATATTGGCATGTACCATCACCTAGTACAGGCTTGGGTACCTTCAGTCACACGTCTGCAAACCTTGCCAAGCTTGGGCATGCCTATCACATGCTGTCATCCACTAGCATGCTCTTTGCCACCCCGATCAGGCTCTGAGTCACACGAGCACACTATGGGCACAACAAGCACACATTTGGACAACGCTTAACCCACTTTTGGGCACGCCTATCAGACCCTCGCACACCTCTGCCAAACTCCAGCACGTCTTGGACACACCTATCACTCTCTGGGTACCCCAGCACACACCGAGGCACCCCTAATATAATCCGGGCTGCCCTAGCACTCATTTGGGTACCTCTAGCACACTCTGGGCATCCCTGGTATACTTCTGGGCATCTCTATCACACTGTTGGGCAGACCTAGCACACTCTTTAACAATACTTGCACAATCTGGGCACACCTTGCTCACACTTGCCATCTCCTAACACACACCTGGGAAAACCTAACACATTCTAGGCACTCCGTGTTCCACCCTGGCCACCTCTAACACACACTTAGACACCCCTAGGACACGTTGGGCACCCCACCACACTCTTGGACACACCTTTCACATTTTTGGCATCCCTTGCACACTCTTGCTCACCCCATAACTCTCTTGGGTACAACTATGCTCTCTTCTGCACACTTATCACACTTTGGACACCCCTGTTAGTCGGTCACCTGTAGCACACACCTGTGTGCACGCTGAGCATGTTCTTCGGACCCCAGTGCATACTTACTCACTCCTAGCACACTTTTGGGCATCTGTAGTAAACTCACTGGCATCTGTAGCACACTCTTTTCATTCTCTGTCACACTATTAGACAATCAAAGCACAATGTGGCCATACTGAGTACTCTTTTTCGCACTGCCATCACCCACTGGGTACTCCCAGCATAATCGTGTACACCGCATCACACTCTTGGATACCACTGGCGCACCCTTGTCATTCCCGAGTGCACTCGTGGGTACCCCAGAGCACCTTTTGACACCCTTATCGTACGCTGTACACCCCGAGTGCGCACTTGGGTACCCCTTGTACACTCGTGGGTACCCCCATCAAGCTCTTTGACCCCCGACAACACTCTTGGGCACCTATATTACATTCTCAGAACTCCTAGTACACACTTGTCATCACTTACACACTCTTGGTCATGCCCTAGTATGCTCTTAGGCACACCTAGTACACTCTTGGGCACACCCATTACACGCTTGGGCTCCACTATCACACACTTGGGAATCTATAGCGCCACCTGAGCACACCAAGCACACATTTGGGCACATCTAGCCCACTCTTGAACACACCTAGCTCTCTCTGGGGCACCCCAAGTACACTATTGGACAAATCCATCATTCTCTTGGTCACCTCTATTACACTCTTGTGCACGTCCACTACACTCCTGGCAGCCCAATCACACAGTTGCCATCGCCACATCACCAAGCACATTTCTGCACTTGCAGTACACTCTTGGGGACCTCCAGCACATGCGTGGGCACCACTAGCGCACTCATGGGCACACATATCAACCTCTGGGTACACTGAGCACACATTTGGGCACCCAATGCCCGCACTTTAATACACCTGGGACACTCTTGAGCACCGCTGGGGCACATTGCAGCACCCCTAGCGCCCGCTGGGCACCCCTATTACACAGCTGCCATCCTTTATCTCAGTCTTGGGCACACATGGCACATTCTTGGACACACCAAACACGTTCTTGGCACAAGTACAGAAGTGGGCAACCCTAGCCCCCTCTTGAGCCCCCATATCTCTCTTTTTCACTGCCAGTGCACACTTGTACAATCCTAGTACAATCTGGACACTATTAGCACACACTTGCCATCACCTAGCATACACTTGTGCACCCCTACTGCATACCGGGGACATCAATCACCGCTTGGCCACCCCTAAAATAACACTTGGGCACCCCTTGAACACATTTTGGCACCGCAGCACCCTCTTGCACGCACCATTTACTCTCCTGCTGCCCCCATTACACTCTTGTTCTCCCCTAGAAAACCCTTGGGCACACCTAGAACGCTCTTCAAAACATCTCGCAAACTCGTGGACGCCCCTATCACACACTTGCTCACTCCCAGTACACTCGTGGGACCTGCATCACACTTTTGTCATTCTTTAGAACACACTCTTGGACAACCCCAGCACTCTCTGGGCACACTGATCACTCTCTTTGCCACCTCTGGGACAAACTGAGCCCCCCATCACACACTTGTTTCCCGCATCATACACTTGGACAGAACTGGCACACTCTTGTCATCACCAAGTGGACTCTTGGACACCCAACAAAACTCTTCCGCACACCAAAACTCTCTGGGTACACCAAGTGCACACTTGGACACACTTAGTACACTCTTGGGCACCCCTAGGCCACTCTTGGGCACCCCGATCACACACTTGGGGCACTATAGAACCCATTCCGAGCACTCTTAGCAGACACGTGCCATCACTTAGTACAGACTTGGGCACCACTAGTACACGTTTTGTCAACCCAGTACGCTCTTGGGTACCCCCACCACTCTCTTGGGCAGCCTAGCACATACTTGTCATCGCCTAGCAAATGTTCGGTCACCCATATCACACTCTTGGACACCTGTATCACATACCTGCTCACTCCTAGCACACTCTTGGACACCACTGGCAAAAAAATGCCATCCCTAAGTACACTCTTGGGCACCCCAGAACACTCATCGGCAACTTAGCGCTCTCTGGGCAACCCATAACACTTCTTGGCACCTATCGAGCCCTCTTGGGAACCCATATCGCACTGTGACGATTCCCTCGAGCAGTGTTGGGCAACCCAGAACCTTCTTGGGCACGACTAACACACTCTGGGCATACCAAGCACACACATGGGCAACAAATCCCACTCTTGGGCACTGCTAATGCACAATTAGGCATTCTAGCCCACTCCTGTCATCCCCTTGCACATGTTTGGGCACACTTAGTACCCTCCTTCCAAAACCTGGCAGACACTGGGTATCGGAAGAACACACTTGGAAACACCTATCACTCCCCTGTGAACAGTTAGCACACTCTTGGCCCCCCAGCACACTGTTGCCATCCCCTACACACCCTGCACACCGCTATCACACAATTGCCATCACTTATTACACAGTTGCTTAAGCCCAGGACATACTTTGGCACTCCTGTCACACACTTGCCTTCCCCTAGAACACACTTGGGCAATCATTTTACACTCTTCGGCACCACTATTATGGTCTTGGGGATGCCTAGCACATTCTGGGCACACTGAACACATTCTTGGGTATCTCTATCGCATTATTGCACAACCGAGCATGCACTTAGGAACCCCTATCTCACTCCAGGTATCCCCTATCACATTCTTGGGCACATCAAGCAAGCTGTTGGGCACCCCTGGAACATTCTGGGCACACTTGGGAAAGTCTAGCACACTCTTGCAATCCCATAGCCCACCTAACAGTCCACCTAGCACATCCGTGGGCACCCCCAGAACGCTTTTGGGCACACCATCACTCTCTGGGAAACATCCATCACAACCTTACCATCTGTTCACACTGAACCCTCACTTTGTCAGCTTTATCACAAACTGGACTCCCCTAGCACTCTTTTGTGTGCCCCAGTACATTCTTGGACACGACTAGCACGCCTTTGCCAACCCCAAGTGCACTCTTGGGCTCCTTTGGCATTCTTATCACACTCTGGGCACTCTGAGTGCACCTTTGGGCAAATTAGCTACTCTTGGGATGCCTAGTACACTTCTGGGTGTCGTTCGAAAGTTCTTCGCTACTCTTAGCACAAAATGGGTCTCACCAAGCACACATTTCCTCACTCACAGCACACTCTTGGGCACACATAGTAGACACAGTGGCGCAGTGGTTAGCACCGCAGCCTCACAACTCCAGCGAGCCGGGTTCAATTCTGGGTACTGCCTGTGTGGAGTTTGCAAGTTCTCCCTGTGTCTGCGTGGGTTTCCTCCGGGTGCTCCGGTTTCCTCCCACTTGCCAAAGACTTGCAGTTTGATAGGTAAATTGGCCATTATAAATTGCCCCTAGTATAGATGGGAGGGAACTATAGGGACAGGCGGGGATGTGGTAGGAATATGGAATTAGTGCAGGATGAGTATAAATGGGTGGTTGATGGTCGGCACAGACTCGGTGGGCCGAAGGGCCTGTTTCAGTGCTGTATCTCTAAACTAAAAACTGAACTAAACTTGACATTCTCTAGCACACTCGTGTTCACCCCATCACACTCTTGGTCAGCACTGGTACACTCTTGCCAGCCCTGAGTACAATTTTGAGTACCCCATGACACTCTAGGCATTCCAAGCGCTCGCTTGGGCACTGGTAGCACACTCTTGCCACTCTCTAGCACACTGTTGGACAGTCCTATTACACTCTGGGCACACTGAGAAATCTCTTTGGCACCTTTAGTACGTACTGGTTACACAGTTGCCTTCAAATATCGGACTCTTGGGCGTGCCTAATACGCGCAGGGCACATCAGGCATCCCCATCTCCCAGCACACATTTGGGCACACTTGGAGCACACTTTGGCTCACCAAGCGCACTATTATGCACCCTCTTTGCACCTTTATCATTCACCGGGCTCCCCTAGCACAGTATTGTTCACCCAGAACTCTCCTGGGCACTCGTAGCATACTCTTGATATCACCTGGCGCACTGTTGGTCATTCTGAGTACACTCCTGGGTATCCCATTACACACTTGGACACGCCCAGCGCGCTCTTGGGCACAACTACCACACCCCTAGGTACACCTAACGCCTTCTATGGCACACCTAACACTCTCTGGGGAGACTGAGAACACTTCTGTCAAACTAGCCCACTCTTCGGCACTCCTATCACTCACTTCGACACAACTGGCACACTCGTGCCATCACCGAGTACACTCTTGGCACCCCACAACACCCTTTGTCAGACCTATCACATTCCAGCCACGCCAATCACCCTCCTGGGCACACTTCGTATACATTTGCCCACTTCTACCACACACATGGGCACCCCTGTCATACTTTTGGTCAACTCTAGAACCTCTTAGTCATCCCTATCACACTGCGGGGCACCACTATCACACACTTGGGCTAATCTGGCGCATTCTTGGGCACACCCAGCAGACTCTGGGCACACCGAATACATATTTGGGCAAACTAGCCCATTCTTGGGCATGCCTAGCAGACACTTGAACACCCTAGTGAACAATTACCATCCCCTAGCACATGCTTGGTCACACTCTTTGGCACCGTAGAAATCACTGGCTCACTCCTCGCACAATCTTGGGCACCCGTATCACACTTTGCCATTCTCTATCACATTCTTGTACAGACCTAGCACTGGGAATACTGATCACTCTCTTTGGCGCATCGAGCAGTTAGTTAGCTCCACTATCACAGTCTTGTGTACTCAGTTCCACTTGGACGCCACTGACACAATCCAGCCATCCACAAGTACACTCTTGTGCACCCACAACACTCTTTGTCTGCCCTATCACACTCTGGGCACTCCAATAACACTCTTGGAAACACCTAGTACACAATCGCGCACCTCTAGCATGCACCTGGTCACCTATCACACCCTTGGGCAACCCGAACAATCTCTGTACATTCTTAGCACACTCATGGGCACTCCTGCCGCATGCTTGTGCACCCCTAGCATGCTCTTGGGTATCCCTAGTAAACACCTGCTCACTGATAGCAGACGCATGAACACGTCTGGTGCACTCATGTCGTTCTTTAGCACGCACTCTTGGACAACCCTAGCAGACGGTAGGCGCACTGAGCACTCTCTTTGGCACATCTCTTACTTAGGGTGGCAGATTGGCGCAGTGGTTCGCACCGCAGCCTCGCAACTGCAATGACCCGGGTTCAGTTCTGGGTTCTCCTTGTGAGCGCGTGGGTTTCCGCCGGGTGCTCCGGTTTCCTCCCACAGCCAAAGACTAGCAGGTTGATAGGTAAATTGGCCATTGTAAATTGCCTCTAGTGCAGGTAGGTGGTAGGAGAATGGTGGGGATGTGGTGGTTAATGTAGGATTAGTATAAATGGGTGGTTGTTGGTCAGCACAGACTTGGTGGGCCGAAGGGCCTGTTTCAGTGCTGTATCTCTAATCATAAAGAAAACCTGGCTCTCCTAGCACAAGCTTGCAAACAACTAGCACACTCTTGCCATCCCCGAATACATGCTTGGCACACCATAGCACCCTTTGGCACGCCTATCACGCTCTTCAGCAACCCTGGAACTTTCTGGCAACTCGTTCCACACACTTGCCATCAACTAGTACACTTAGCACGCACTCGCTCACTCCTAGCACATTCTTGGGCACCCGTAGCACACTTATGTTATTCTGTAGCGCACTCTTGGACTGTCCAGGCACATTTATCACATTCTTTGGCACATTTAGTATACACTGTGGTCCCCTAGCACACTCTTACGTACACTATGATACCACTGGCAGATTTTTTCCATCCCGACTACAAGCGGGGGCACCCCAGAAGACATTTCAGCAAACCGATCACATTCTGGACACCCCCCAAGTACACTCTTGAGTACACCTAGTAAACTATTGGGCTACCCCAGAACACGCCTTCAAGACTTTGGGTAACCCAAAACAATCTGTGCATGCCTAGCACACACTTTCGATATTGTTCAGCCCGAGCATGCTCTTGAGCACCACGATCACACACTTTCTCACTCCTTGCACAATCTGTACATTCCGAGCACACATTTGGGCAAACTATCCCACAAACGGGCAACGCTAGTAGACACTTGGTCACTCGAGCACACCTTGCCTTCCTCTCGCACCAGTTTGGCAATTCCGAGCAAACTCTTGGGCAATC
This sequence comes from Heterodontus francisci, assembly GCF_036365525.1. Taxonomy (NCBI): domain Eukaryota; kingdom Metazoa; phylum Chordata; class Chondrichthyes; order Heterodontiformes; family Heterodontidae; genus Heterodontus; species Heterodontus francisci. Next base: position 884,393 of record NW_027140402.1, read on the forward strand.
TCTTTCACACTCAGGCACCCCGAGTATGCTCTTGGTCACACCTAGAAAACTCTTTGCCACCCTGGCATGCTCTTGGGCACCCGGAGTACACACTTGCACACTTATACACCTGCATTATACTCTTGTCTTCCTGTTGCACACACTCTTGGACAGTCCTAGCACACTCTTAGACACCACTGAAGCACTCTTGCCATCCCCGAGTACACTCTTGGGCACGCCAGGAGATTCTGGTCACTCCTAGCTCATACTTGCCATTATCTAGTACACTCTTGGGCACCCTAGTACACTCTTGGGCACAGACTGCAAACTCTTGGGGACCTCTACAACACCCTTGGCTTGTGAACCTTTGACATTCTCTGCCCCAGAGGGTTGTGGATGCTCCATCATTGAATACATTTAAGACTGCTATAGATAGATTTTTGGTCTTCACAGAATCACAGAATAAGAGTGCAGAAGAGGCCCTTCGGCCCATCGAGTCTGCACCGATGCATTAAAGACACCTGACCTGTCAACCTAATCCCATTTTCCAGCACTTGGCTCAAAGCCTTGAATGTTATGACGTGCCAAGTGCTCATACATATACTTTTTAAAGGATGTGAGGCAGCCTCTACCGCCCTCCCAGGCAGTGCATTACAGACCATCACCACCCTCCAGGTAAAAAAGTTCTTCCTCAAATCCCCCTTAAACCTCCTGCCCATCACCTTAAACTTGTGTCCCCTCGTAACTGACCCTTCAACTAAGGGGAGCAGCTGCTCCCTCTCCACCTTGTCCATGCCCCTCACTCGCCTCTGCACCCCCTCCATTGCAATCACATCCTTCCTATATTGTGGCGACCAGAATTGCACACAGTACCCCAGCTGTGGTTTTACCAAAGTTCTATACAACTCCAACATGACCTCCCTGCATATTTTTTGAGAGATACAGCACGGAAACAGGCCCTTCGGCCCACTGAGTCTGTGCTGACCATCAACCACCCATTTATAATAATGCTACATTAATCCCATATTCCTACCACATCCCCACCTTCCCTCAAATCCCTTACCACCTACCTATACAATTTATAACGGCCAATTTTGCCGATCAACCTGCAAGTCTTTGGTGGTGGGAGGAAACGGGAGCACCCGTCGAACACCCACGCAGTCACAGGGAGAACTTGCAAACTCCGCACAGGCAGCACCCAGAATGTAATCTATCATCGATTGATAAAGGCAAGTGTCCTATATGCCTGACAGTAGCTGAGGTGCGGAGCGAACTTGCAGCTGGGAAGTCAATTTCAGTGTAAGTTCAAAGTTAATTCCCTTTTGTTTTCGGAGGACCAGGGGACTGCTGGGTAAGTAAAAACTATATATTTGGGTGGTTTAAAATCTCTTTCTTTTAGTTTTGGTGGCAGCAGCTTTGACAGTAGCTGAGGTGCGGAGCGAAACTGCAGCTGGGAAGTCAATTTCAGTGTAAGTTCAAAGTTAATTCCCTTTTGTTTTCGGAAGACCAGGGGACTGCTGGGTAAGTAAAAACTATATATGTGGGTGGTTTAAAATCTCTTTCTTTTAGTTTTCGTGGCTGCAGTTTTGACAGTAGCTGATGTGCGGAGCGAACTTGCAGCTGGGAAGTCAATTTCAGTGTAAGTTCAAAGTTAATTCCCTTTTGTTTTTGGAGGACCAGGGGACTGCTGGGTAAGTAACAACTACATATTTGGGTGGTTTAAAATCTCTTTCCCCCAGCACTACCCCCAGCCCCTAGCATATGTTTGGCTACAGCTAGAATACTCTTGGACACCCGTTGAGCACACTCTGGCCATCCGTAGTATATTCTTGGGCATCTCTAAGACACACTTCCACAACTCTTGCATATGTTTGGGCACACCGAGCAAACTGCTACCATCCCCTAGCTCACTGTTGGTCACGGCTAATATTTTCTTGAGCATTCTTGGCATACTCTTCTTCACCACTGTCACACTCTGGTCTCCACTCGCGCTCACATGTGCGCGCCCAGAACGCTCTTGGGATCCCAGCACGCACTTGGATACACTGTTAGGCACCCCAGTACACTGTCTTGCACACCTATCACTCTCTTGGGCACACATTCGGGCAACACTAGCACAGTCTTGGTAATCCTATCACCGACTTGGGCACCCTTACACATTCTTGCCACCCCCTAACACATGTTCGGCCACAAACACTACACTCTGGGCATCCCTAGCACACTCTTAGGCACTCCTAGTACTCTCGTGGCCACCCTAACATACATTTGGGCACACGTAACACGCTCTGTGCACCGCTACCCTACACTTGGACAACCCGAGCACAATCTAGGCACTCTTAGCACAAAAGTGCCATCACCTAGCACACTCTTGGGCCACCGTAGGACACACCTCTGTAACCCATTCGCATGCTTAGGCACTTTAGCACCCGCTGCCATCCCCTGGCACACTCTTGGGCACATAAGCAACTATGGGCACACAAGCACACGTTTGTGCAACATTGCCCCACACTGCGCATCCTGAGCACTCGCTTGGGTGCACCTGAACACTCTTGGCTACACCTGGCATACACTTGGACAACCTTAGCACATTCTTAGGCACCACTAGCCATCCAATTGCTCATTCTTGGGTTATCCTAGCACATTCTTGGGCCCCCAGTGTGCCAGGAGTGGTCAGAATGTAGAAGGGTTGACGACAGTGTGACAGGTGCGACCAAGAGGTGCTAGATGATGGCAAGTGAGTGCTAGAGGAGCCTAGCGCGTGCTTGGGGTGACAAAGTGCATGCCCACTTTGCCCAGAGCATGCGAGGATTGTCCAAGAGTGTGCTGGAGAATGACAAGAGTGTTCTATAGGTGCTCAGTAATGTGCTAGGAGCGAGCAAGTGTTTGCTAGAGGTGCCCAAGAGCATGCTACGTGTGGCCAATCATGTGCTAGGGCTGGGAATAGTGAGGCATTGTTGACCAAGTGTGTGCTAGAGTTGTGCAACAGTGTGAATGTAGATGGCAATAGTGTGCCAGGATGTGCATATTGTGCTATGGGAGCACAAGCTTGTGATCGGGGTTACCAAGAGTGTGTTAATTGCCACCAAGAGTGGGATAGGTTTGCCCAAATGTCTGTTCGGAGTGCCCAGAGTGTGGTGGATGCCCATGATTGTACTAGACATCCCCAAAAGTGCACTAAGTGCTCAAGAGTGTACAAGGTGTGACAAAAGTGTGCTAGGTGATGGCAAGTGTGTGATAGGAGTGCCCAAGTGTATATTAGAGGTAGAATAGGGGCTGCACCGTGTGCCCAGAGTGTATTATGTATGCCCAGGTGCATCATGTATTTGATAGGAGATGGTAAGTGTATGATAGGAGTGCCGCAATTGTGCGACTGCTGTTCAAGAGAGTGCATACTAGGGGTGCCCAGAGTGGACTAGCAGGTAGGAAGAGTGTGTTAGGGGTACCCAAGAGAGTTATGCAATGCCCGAAAGAGCTCTAGGGGTGCCCAAGTTCGTGCTTGGCGTGCCCAATGATGTTTGGTGAAGGCAAGGTTGTGCTAGGAATGACCTGAATGTTCTCGGGTTGCTTAAAAGTGTGGTAGGAGTGACCAAGAGTGTGAGTGGGAGCCCAGGTGTATACCAAGTATGCCCAAGAGACCGATTAGGTTAGCCAGAGTGTGCGAGGGAAGCCGGCGAGCCTTCTGCGATGCCTAAGAGTGTACTTAGGTATGGCAATCGTGTCCAGTGTTGTCTAAGAGTGTGATGGGGTGCACACGAGAGTGCTAGGTGAGTCCACTGTATACTAGAGCTGTCAAAGAGAGTGATCAGTTTGCCCAGAGTGTGATCGGTCTGTGGAAGTGTGTGCTAGAGAATGAACTAGGAGTGTGCAAATGTGGGCTGGGGTGCCCAAGAGTTTGCTGGAGGAGCTCAAGTCTTTACGTGGTGATGCCCAAAAGTGTGACAGGTGAACGCACGTATGTGCTGGGGGCCGTACGTGATAGAGGTAACAAAGAGAGTGATCAGTGTGCCCAAGTGTGCTCAGTCTGCCCAAGAGTGTACGAGAGAATGACAAGAGTGTGATACGGGTGCCCAAGAGTGTGATGGGAGTGCCCAAGAGTCAGCTGCTTTGTGCAAATGTGAGTTCAGGGTGCCCTGAATCTGCTCGCTGTGCCCAAGAATGGGATAGGGGTGCCCAAGATTCTAGTAGCAGTGAGCACATGTGTACTAGGGATGCCCAAGAGGATGCTAGAGGTGACCAAGCATGTGCTAAGGGGTGGCAGGAGTGTGCTATGGTGTCCAGGTGTCTGCTAGGCTTGCCCAAGAGTGGGCAAGTTTGCCCAAATGTGCGTTTGGACTGCCCAAGAAGGTGATAGGTTTGCCCAAGTGTGTACTATGGGAGCACAAGTGTGTGACAGGTGATGAGAAGTGTGTCCTAAGAGTGCCCGAAATGTTCTAGATTTGCCCAAGAGTGTGGTAATGATGCCAACGACTTTTCTGGGGTGCCCCAGAGTGTACTCAGGGATCGTAAGTGTGTGTCAGTAGTGTCTAAGAGTGTACTGGGGTGAACAAGAATGTGCTATAGGAGCTCTGTGTGTGATAGATGGGCCAAGGAGTGTGATCAGTGTGTCCAAAGTGTGCTAGGCCTGTCCAAGAGTGTGATAGAGAATGATAAGAGTGTACTACGGGTGGCCAAGAGTGTGCTAGGAGTGACCAAGCATGTGCTGCGGTGTTCCCAAGAAGAAGCTTGGGGCACCCAAGAGTGTGATAGTGGTGCTGAAAGGTTGTGATGGGGGTGCCCAAGAGTGTACTAGGGGTGCCCAAATCTATAGTCGGGGATGGCAGGATTGTGACAGTGGTGTCCAAGTGTGTGATAGGGTATCGGGAGGCCAATGCGTGATAGATATGACAGGGTGCTCTGTGGGCCCAGAGGGTGCTCAGGTTGTCTAGGAATGACAGGTGCACAAGTGTGTGTTAGGTTTGAGCAACTATGTGCTAGGGGTTACCAAGAGTGTGTTCTAGGTGTGCCCAAGAGCATACTATTGGTGCCCTGGAGTGTTCTCGGGTTGGCCAAATGTGCTAGGGGTTGGCAAGTGTCTGCTACGGTGTCCATGTGTCTGCTGGGGGTGCCGAAGAATGGGCTAGTTTGCCATGATGTGTGCTTGGAATGCTCAGAGCGTGCTCGGAGTGAGCATGTGTTCGCTAGCGGCGCCAAAAAGCATTCTAGAGGTCCCCAAGCAGGTTCTAGGTGGGCCCATGAGTGTGCTAGGGGATGACAAGTGTGTAAACTTGTGTCCAAGAGAGTGCTGCGGTGCCCAAAAGCGTTCTCGATGTACCTAAAGTGTATTAGTTGTACAGAAGAGAGTAATAGGTGTGCCGAAGAATGTTCCAGGGGTTCCCAAGTGTGTGAAAGTGGCTGGCAAGAGTGTGAAAGTTGTGTCCAAGAAAGGGCTGGGGTGCCCAACATTGACCTACAGTTACCCAAATGTGTGTTAGAGGAAGTCAAGGGGCTACTCCTTGTGCCTAAATGTGTTCTAGGAGATGGTAAGTACGTTCTAGGAGAGCCCAGATTTTGCTAGTATTGTTCAAAGGAGCGCGAAGGGTACCCAGGAGTGCATTAGAGATGTCCAAGGGCGTGATAGTCCAGACCAGAGTGTACACGGGGTGCCCAGGTGTGTACTGAGGTCAATCAGAGTGTGATAGGTGTGACCAAACATGTGCTAGGGGATGGCAGGGGCGTGCTAGCGTGCCCAGATGAATGTTAGGTGTGCCAAAGTGGGGGCTAAGGTTGCTCAACTGTGTTTGTTGTCCCCACAGTCTGCTTGGTTTACCCAAAAACCGACCATGAGTGCCCAAGGGTGAGCTAGGGGATGGCGGCAATCTCATAGGGGTGCCCAAGTGAGTACTAAGGTTGCAGAAGTGTGTCCTAGGAGTGCCCAAGTGTGCGCTAGGTGATCGCAAGTGTGTGATAGGAGTACGCGGAATGTATAGTGTTGCCCAAGAGTTTCCTAGTTGTATCCAATGGTGTGCTGGTGTGCACAAAACTGTACTAGGTGTCCCCAGTATATGCTTAAAATGCCAAAGATTGTACACAATGCGCCCAGAGTGTGATAGGGATGGAGAAGTGTACACTAGGTGTGCCCAAAAGTCTTCTACCTGTGCCCAACAGAGTGATATGCGATGGCAATGAGTGCTATGGTGTCCACGTGTCTGACAAGGACGCCGAAGAGTGGGTTAATTTGCCGAAATGTGTGCCATGTGTGCCCAAGAAGTTGATAGATTTAGATGTACAGCACTGAAACAGGCCCTTCAGCCCACCGAGTCTGTGCCGACCATTAATCACCCATTTATACTAATCCTACACTAATCCCATATTCCGACCACATCCTCACCTGTCCCTATATTCCCCTACCAGCTACCTATACTGGTGACAATTTATAATGGCTAATTCACCTATCAATCTGCAAGTCTTTTGGCTGTGGGAGGAAACCGGAGCACCCGAAGGAAACCCAAGCAGACACTGGGAGAACTTGCAAACTCCACACAGGCAGTACCCAGAATTGAACTCGGGTCGCTGGAGCTGTGAGGCTGCGGTGCTAACCACTGCACCAATGTGCCACCCAAGTTTGCCGTAGTTGTACCAAAGAGAGTGCTTGCTTGCTAACAGTGTGCAGAAGAGAGTTCTAGTTGTGCTGAAAAGTGTTGTAAGGTGCCCAAGCGTGTGATAGGGTTTGCCAAATCTGTGCTAAGGGATGACAAGTCTCTGCTAGGGGTGCCCGAGAGTGGGCTAGTTTGCCCAAATGTTTGCTCTGAGTGCACACAGAGTGGGACAGTGGTATCCAAGTGAGTAATGGAATGTCCCACTGAGTTCTACGGGCGCCCAAGTGTGTGATAGATGTGCCCAAGGCGGTCCTGTGTGCGCTCAGTGTGTGTTAAGTGAAGGAAAGTGCGTGATAGGTATGCCTAGATTGTGCTAGGTTTGTTCAAGTGTGTAATAGGTGTGCCAACGAGTGTACAAGATGTGCCCAAGAGTGTTCTAGGGGTGACCAGTGTGTTCTAGACGTGCTACAGAGAGTGGTCAGGTTTCCCATAGTGTGCTAGCACTGGTCAAGAGTGTGCTAGTGAATGACAAGTATGAGTTAAGGGTGCCCAAAGGTGTGCCAGGTGAGCAAGTGTGTGATAGTTATGACTAAGGCTGTGCTGGAGAGACCAAACATTTGCTAGGGGATGGCAAGTGTGTGCTAGGCTGTCCAAGTATCTACTAGGACTTTCCAAGAGTGGACTAGTTTGCCCACATGTGTGCTATTAGTGCCCAGAATGTGATAGCTATGCCCAAGAAGGTTCTATGGCTGCCCAAGAGTGTTGCAGAGGTGCCCAAGAGTGCACTGGGTGTCCCCAAGTGTATACTCGGCATGACATGTGTGTGCCAGTGAAGCCCAGTGTGTGCTAGAGGTGTCAAAGAACGTGCTCAGTTTGCTTAGAGCGTGCGAGGTTTGTCCAAGAGTGTGCTGGGGACTGACAAGTGTGTGCTACTGGTGCACGAGAGTGTGCTACGAGTGGGAGCAGGTGTGTGCCAGATGAGCCCAAGTGCATGCTAGGGGTGTCCAAGAGCCTACTAGGGGTACTCAAGAGTGTGCTAGCTGATGGCAAGTGAGTGGTGGGTGTGCCCAAGAATGTGCTAGGGGATGGCAAGAGGTGTTAGGTGTGTACAACAGAGTGCTGATGTGCGCAAAGAGTTCTGGGGTGCAACCTGGTACGTGATAGGAGTGCCCAAACGTGTAGGGGTTCTCAGAGTGTGATGGGGTGGCCAAACATTTGCTAGGGGTTGGCAACAGTGTGCCACGGATGCCTAAGCATGTGATAGCGTTGTAGAAGTGTGCCGTAGCGGTGCCCAAGCGTGTACTAGATGATGGCAAGAGTGTGATAGGTAATGTAGGGGTGTCCAAGAGCGTGTTGGAGTGCCCACATGTGTTCCAAGGGGTGCCTGAGTGTGTGCTCGAGAGGCCCAAGGCTGTGCTTGGTGTGCCCAGTGATTGTTAGGTGTGCCCAGGTGTATGCTAGCTGAAGGCAATTGTGTGACAGGAGTGCCCAAGAGTGTGATAGCGTTTTTCAAGTGTGTGATAAGTGTCCCCAAAAGTGCAGTAGGGGTGTTCAGGGTGTAATAGGGGTACACAGTGTGAACTAGAGCTGCAAAATATATTGATCAGTGTGCACAGAGTGTGATGGGGCTGTGCAAGAGTGTGATAGAGAATGAAAAGAGTATGCTACGGGTGTCTAAGAGGGTGTAGGAGTGAGCAAGAGTGTGCTCGCTGTGCTCAAGTGTGTACCTGGGGTGCGCAAAACTGCACTTGGTGATGAGAAGTGTGCGCTCGGAGTGTCCAGAATGTTCTAAGCTTGCCCTAGTGAGTGGTAGGTGTGATGTAGAGTGTAAATGGGAGATTTCAAGAGTATGCCAGCAGTGCCCAAGTGGGTTCTACGTGTCCCCAACAGTGGAGTAGGGGTACACAGTTTGTACTAGAGGTGTCAAAAAGACAGATGCGTGTCTACAGAGTGCGATAGAGCTGTCCAAGAGTGTGAGATAATGGCAAGGGTGTGCTATTCCTGCGTAAGTGTGTGCTCAGAGTCAGCAGGTGTGTGCTCGTGCCTCCCAAGTCTGTACTAGGGGTGCCCAAGAGGGCAGTTAGGGTGATCCAGAATGTGATAGGGGTACCACAGTGTACTTCGGAATGGCAAGAATGTGCCAATGGCGTCCAAGAGTGTGATGGGTAGCCCATTGAGTAATAGAGGTACCAAAGAGATTGCTCAATGTGCCAGGAATGTGATAGGTCTGTCCAAGAGTGTGCTAGAGAATGACAAGAGTGTGCCACAGGTACTCAAGAGAATGCTACGTGTTAGCAGGTGTGTGCTAGGGTGCAAAAGAATGGGCCATTTTGCCCAAATGTGTACTTGGTGTGCCCAGGGTATGTTCGGAGTGCCCAAGAAATTGCTACTGTTGACCAGGTATGTCATGGTAGCGCACAAGAGCGCACTAGGGGGTCAAAGTCTGTACTTGGTGATGGCAAGTGTGTGCGAAGGGTGCCCAGAATAACCAATAGAGTGGCAGGGTTGCTCAAGTGTGAGCTGGCGGTGCACAAGTATTTCCTAGATGTGCCCAGCATTGCACTTGGGGTGCCCAGCGTGTAATATGGGGTGCTGAAGGCTGTTCTGGAGTGCCAAAGTGTGTACTCGGGGATGGCAAGAGTTTAGAAGTGGCGATGGTGTGAACAATTTGTGCTCGGGGATGCAAGTGTCTGCTAGGGATGGCCAAGAGAAGGCTCAGGTTGTCCAAATGCGAGCTTGTTGCGACCATAGTGTGCTCGTGTGGCCAGAATATGCTAAGACTAACCAAGAGTACGATAGGTACGATGTCAGCAAGTGCTAGTGGTCCCCAAGCGTGTGCTAGAGTTGCAGTGCGTGTCAGCAGCGCCCAAGCATGTGCTGGATGATGGTAATAGTGTAATCGATGCTATAGCGGTGTCCAAGAGTGTGATGGAGTGCTCAAATGTTGTGACAGAGGAGCACAAGTGTGTGCTCAAGTGGCCCAAGGGACAGCTTGGTGTGCCCAGTGATTGTTCGTGGTGACAGAAGTGTACTAGCTGAAGGCAAGTGAGTGATAGGAGTGCCCAGATTATGATAGGGTTTTCAACTGTGTGCTAAGTGTCCCCAAGAGTGCAGTAAGGGTGCTCCGAGTTTGATAGGCGTGCACTGTGTGAATTCGACGTGCCAAATATATTGTTCAGTGAGCAGAGAGTGTGATAGGGCTGTCCAAAATTGTGTTAAAGAATGATAAGAGTGAGCGACGGTTCTCTAAGGGAGTCTATGAGTGAGCAGGTGTGTGCTCGCTGTATCCAAGACTGCACTGCGGGAGCCCAAGAGGGCGCTTAGGGTGCCCATAGTGTCATGGGGATACCAAACAGTGTTCTGGGGTACCCAAGAGTGGACTTGGGGACGGCAAGAGAGTGTCAGTGGTATCCAAGAGCGTCAGCTGGTGCACAAGAGTGTGATGGGCGCCCAGTTAATAATAGAGATGCCAAAGAGATAACTCAGTGTGACAGAGCGTGTGAGGTCTATCCAAGAGTGTGCGAAAGAATGACAAGTGTGTTCTACAGGTACCCAAGAGTGTTACAGGAGTGCCCAAGAGTGTGATAGAGATGCCAAAGGGGGTGATTAGTTTTCAGTGTGTGATAGGTGAAGACAAGTGTGTAATAGGTGTGCCTAAATTGTGTTAGGGTTGTTCAAGTGCGTGATCGATGTGCCAAAAAGAGGGCTCTGTTTTCCCATAGCATAGTAAGGCTCACCAAGAGTGTGCTAGAGAATGACAAAACTGTGACAAGGGTGCCCAAATTTGTGCTAGGAGTGAGCAAGTGTGTACTTCGTATGATGAAGACTGTGCTGGTAGTGACCAATCAACTGCTAGGGGATCACAAGTGTGTGCTAGGGTATCCAAGTGTGTGCTAGAGCCTTCCAGGAATAGGCTAGTTTGCCCAAATGTGTGACAGGTGCGCCCAAGACGGTATTAGGTGTGACCAAGCAGGTGCTAGTGCTGCCCAAGAGCGTGTTAGAGGTGCCCAACAGAGTACTTGGGGTGCCAAGAGTGTATTCGGGAATGGCAAGTGTGTGCTCGTGGAGCCTAGTGTGTGATAGAGGTGACCAAGAGCGTGCTCAGTTTTCCCAGAGTGTGTGCGTGTTGTCCAAGAGTGTATTAGAGACTGACAAGTGTGTTCCACAGGTACTCAAGTGTTTTCTAGGAATGTGTAAGTGATAGGTGTGTCCAAGAGCGTACTCGGGGTGCTCAAGAGTGTGATTGGTGATAACAAGTGTGTTAAAGGTGTGACCAAGGAAGTGCTAGTTGTACCCAAGTGCCTGTTCGTGGTGCCCAAGTACGTGATGGAGTTTACCAAGAGTGTACTAGGGGTGCCCAAGACTGTACTGGCTGATGGCAAGTGCGTGCTCGGAGTGCTCCGAATGTTCTAAGGTTCCCCAGGAGTGTAGAGGTATGCCAAAGACTGTAATTGGGGATCGCAAGAGTGTGCCACAGTGTCCAAGAGCATGCTAGGTTTGACCAAGTGTGTTCTAGGTGTGCCCAAGAGTGTGCAAGGCAATTGCAGGAGGTCAGAGGTGTGTCCAACAGTGTGCTGGTGTGACCATACGTGTGCTAGAGGAGCCCAATGTTGTGTGCTGGTGTGCCCAAGCATATTTTAAGGGTGCCCAAGTGGGTGATAGGTGTGCACAGAGGCTGATGGGGTGACAGAACATGTGTTAAGGGATGGTAGCAGTATGAAAAGAATGCCCAAGCATGCGATAGGGTAATAGAAGTGTATCCTAGGGGTGCCCAAGAGTGTGATAGATGATGGAAAGTGTGTGATCGGGGCTATAGGGTGTCTATGAGCGTGCTGCAGTGGCCAAATGTACTCCAAGGGGTGCCCAAGGTGTTTGGCAGCTGAATGCAAGTGTGTGCAAGGGTGCCCTCATTGTGATAGTGTTTTTCAAGTGTGTGATAAATGTCTCCAAGAGTGCATGCAGTAGGGATTTACAGTGTGCAATGGAGGTGCCAAAGTGATTGATCAGTGTTCAGAGTGCGTGATAGGAATGTCCATTAGTGTGTTAGAGAATGATAAGAGTGTGCTATTGCTGTCTAAGAGTATGATTGAAGTGAGCAAGTGTCTGTTCGCTATGCCCAACCATCTGCTAGGGGTGACCAAGAGGGCGCCTAGGGTGACCAGAGTGTAATAGGGGTGCCGCGATGTGTTCTGGAGTACACAAGAGTGTACTTGGGGATGGCAAAAGTGTGTCAGAGGCGTCCTAGTGTGTGATGGAGCGGCCCAGTGAGTAATAGAGATGCTAAAGAGATTGCTCAGTGCTCCCAGAGTGTTCTCCATCTGTCCAAACGTGTTCCAGAGAATGACAAGAGTATGCAAGGAGTGAGCACGTGTCCAGAGTGTGTTCAGAGTGCCGAAGAAGGCGCTTGTTGTGACCGGGTGTGTGATGGCGATGCACAAGAGTGTACTAGGGGTGTCAAAATCTGTACTAACTGATGGCAAATGTGTGCCCAGAATACCTAATAGTGTCATGCCCAAGCATGCCCAATCATGTGCTAGGTTTGCACAAGGACGTCCCAGGGGATCCAAAGTGTGTGCTCGGTGATGGCAGGTGTGTGATAGGAGAACCCAGATTGTGCTAGCATTTTCCAAATGTACATTAGCAGTGCCCAAGTGTGTGATAAGGATGTCAAGAGTGTGCTAGGGATGCCCAGAGAGTGCAAGCTGTGGCCAGGCATGTGCGATGGGATGGGAATAGTGGGCCAGGGGTGAGAAAGTGTATGCTAGGGGTGACCAACAGTGTGAAAGTGGATGGCAATAGCGTACTAGGAATATGAAGACTGTGCTATTGGTACCCAAGCATGCGATGGGCGTGCCCAGTGTGTTCTAGGTGTGCTCAAGAGTGTGGTAGTGGTGCCCAAGCATGTGATGAGGGTGCCCAAGAGTGTACTAAGATTGCCCAAGTGATCTTTAGGAGTGCCCTGTGAATGATGGGGGCGCCAAAGAATGTTCTGGTATGGCCAAGAGTGTACTTGGGTTTGGCGACAGTGAGCCAGTGGTATCCAACAGTTTACTAGGGGTACCCTGAGTGTATTGGGGCGACCACTGTGCAGTAGATGTGCCACAATGTGTGTTCAGTGTGTCCAGAGGGTGATAGGGGTATCCAGAAATGTGCTAGAGAATGCAAAATTGTGCTACAGGTGCCCAAGTGTGATAAGAAAGAGCATGATTGTGAGGTGAGTCTGAGTGTCTATTAGGTATACCCTAAAATGTTCTAGGGATGCCCACGTATGTGATAATGGTTCCCTGAATGTGAGAATGATTCCCAGTGTGTTCTATGGATGCCAATAGCATGTTATGTGTGGCCAATCATGTGCCACAGGATGGGAATAGTGAGACATGGGAGATCAAGTGTGTCATCGTGTGCCCATCAATGTAAAAGTGTGCTAGGGGTGTGACAATGTGTGCGATAGGTGCCCAAGCTACTGATAGGTGTGCCAAGAAAATGCTAGGTGCGTCTAAGCGTGAGCTAGGGCTGCCCAAATTTGTGTTTCGTGCTCTGGTGTGCCCAGAGTGTGGTGGGTAGCCAGAAGTGTAGTAGGGATGCCAAGATTGCACCGGGCTGCTCAAACGTGGAATCGGCGTGACTCAGTGTGTTACGTGACAGCAATTGTGTGATAAGAGTGCCCAGAATGTGATATGTCTGCCCAAGAGTATGGTACGTGTGACCAAGAGTTGTTGGGGTAAACAAGAGTGTACTAGGCATGGTCATGACAAAGCTCAGGGTGATCAGAGAATGTCAGGAGTGCCAAAGAGTGTTCTGGCGTGCCGACTAGTGAACTTAGGGGTGGTAAGAACAAAGAACGAAGAACAGTACAGCACAGGAACAGACCATTCGGCCCTCCAAGCCTGCGCCGATCTTGATGCCTGCCTAAACTAAAACCTTCTGCACTTCCGGGGACCGTATCCCTCTATTCCCATCCGATTCATGTATTTGTCAAGATGCCTCTTAAACGTCGCTATCGTACCTGCTTCCACCACATCCCCCGGCAGCAAGATCCAGGCACTCACCACCCTCTGTGTAAAGAACTTACCTCGCACATCCCCTCTAAACTTTGCCCCTCGCACCTTAAACCTATGTCCCCTAGTAACTGACTCTTCCACCCTGGGAAAAATCTACTGCAGGTAATCCTTTAGTGTGAGGTGCTCAAGTAGTAAAACATTTCTTGCATGTCACGTGCGCTGCTTGCATCGGAAGACCTTTAACAAATAATTCACCAGTGCCTTGCAGATGTCAATCTCGAGGCAGGCAAGATCATGCTGGGAGATGCTTGCTGTCTGACAAGCAGGCGTTCTTCTTTCTGTAATTATCAGAGAGTATTCAATTAATTTCAGCCATCACATCATACGTCCATGAATTCTTAAAAGTTTAGTGCAGAATTTTGAGGAGCAAGAAAATGTCGAATTATAGGGAAAGCCACCATCCACAGTGCATAAAGCCATAGGTTTGTTATGATGCCAGAGATGAACTGATGGGCTCATTTCAGGAACATATTGACGAATTGGAGAAGTAGAGCCAAATACACCTGATTCTTGAGGTAACTCACAATGATTCCACATTCATGCCCTTTTGGGGATTTGTTTTTGCAATTGAAAATATCGGGTTTGAGGGGAAAGTCAGTGGGTGAGAAATTTGATGTAGGATGTTGTCCAACTCTGTCAGTGTGAGGATAAGTTTTCTGTTTACCCCATTCAATAAAGTAGCAATGTCCCACCTGATGAAAGCATTGCTCATTGCATGCTTTTTTGCACCTAGGTCACCAGCTGACATTTGAAAAGACAGATTTCCATCCCTAATGTTATGCATGGTAACATTAAGTCGGTTAACCAGTTCATTATCTTTTCGAATTGACTGAATTTAAAGAGTCTTAGCGAAAATTGTGGTATAGAATTCAACTTGTGGAGGATGATACATAGAGCCATGTGATAACGTAAGCGGTTGAGGCTGAGGTATAGAAATAAGACCAAAAGGAAGCGGTACCTTAGACATCATGCATCTGTTATTAGAAATTGTGAGAGGACTATGTCTTCGAGAAACGAGCGTGGAAGCCACTGTGAAATTTTTACAGCTATGGTTGATAGGAAGTCTGGAAACAAATCTTCTGTAATTTGAGTCGGAGTATAAGTACCATATTTGATAATAGTCCATACTAAAGCGACAAACAGAAGAATAATCAAGGTTGAAGTAAAACAACAGTATCTCAATCCTTTCTTTACAGGAGAGCAAGTCCCATCACTGAGAGACTTTTTTGCTTTGTTCCTTTCCCGTAGTTTCTCCATCTTCTGTTGTTGTGGCATAACTATCTCTCATTGTGTCGGGTGTGCTTTCCTGTGAAACCAACCCTTGAGGCGTTGCAAAGTCATGCATGGAGGAAGAACAGTTATCGATGTAGTTGGTTGTAGTTCGATTAGTGTAATTTCCGACGCCGTCCTCCAGGTTGGCTCCAATAGCTGAATCAGTTCCTCATCCTGATTAGCTACTCGTTCTGCCCTAGTGATTACATTAGTTATAGCAGGCCCTTCACGAGGGGCGTTATGCAGACTGAATGTTTTGCCTGTCCATCTGCAAGACCCTTTGAGTGTACTGAACCAGTGGTATGCCCGGGTACATGAATTACCTGACAATGACGTTTCGCCTTTTGCAAATGTAGAATATATTTCCACAATGATTTGTGCTTTATGGCTTTACCTTTGTGATTGGTAAAGCCTGTCTGTTTCCAGAGCACTACGTCTTGGTTGTATGCCCATTTACAGTAGTCACCATCTGTACAAATCAATGTGGGTTAACAGGGCCTGCCTTTTCTAAAACATACCGTAATGCTGCAGCTTCAGCATACTATGCTGTCCGTTGGTCAAGGGGTATGGATAGCAATTCCTCCAGATAGAAAGAATAAGAATCCGGAAAGGTACCTATGACTATCCCCATCCCAGCTGAGGATTGTTGGGATATCCCTTTTATAATCATCACAGTAAATAACCTTGTGATAATCTGTAAGTGGTTTCAGAGGTACTTGTTCAACCCCCTCCTCAGTATCATTATCTTCCATGACAGGGAGTTCTTCTAAGTCCATGTCTGAGGATGGAAATTTAAAAATGAGTGGAGGATCATTTTAAAAAGGAGGCCAATTTGTCCGATCAGATTTGAGTGACTCTTCACTCATCAGAGGCCATTTGCAAAACTGATTTCAAGTCTGGCATTTCAGTATAAATTGTAATGGGGTGTATCCCTTGAAGGGGTCATGCTTTAATGAGACACTGAACTATCGTTTTCATGACTCTTTCCTTTTTGTTCTACCATCTTTCAACATTGGAACAATTGTAATAATGAAACTGAACAGGCACAATGCGATTTTTATTGAACAAAACTGCTACTGCTACTTTCGGAGATGTTTTAACATGAATATTAAGTTGGGCCTGCAGGTCCCTTTGCTCCAGAGCTGTAGCCTTCTGTACATTGCGGTACAGTTGTTGCAATTTCAAGTAATCATCCGGGGATAAAATGAAGGAGCCTTTCGCTGCCTCACCTACACTTGCATTCAGAGGTGTTGAGAGCTCTGCAAAGGTCGGTGTAAATGATCTCGCAAAGTTCAGAAGTCCTAAACTTGCCTGCAGATTTTTCAAAGTTCGAGAATATTGAATTGTGTCTAGTTTCTCTTAGTAGGACTGAGTTAATCACCGACTATTGCAGTTATACGGAGGCCTAAGAAATCTACTTCCTCTCAAATGAGCGGACACATTTTCATGTTGATGAGGTATGCAGCAGCAGTGAGTCGGGATAAAACTGTGTCAACAGCTTGCAGATATTCTTGAAGGTTGTTATTTGAAAGATAAATGTACTCCACGTAAGAGTTAACATTGGGCAGTTTTTTTTAAGATTGTTAACATGAGCTGAAGAAAGAACTGGACTGTTTTGAAATATCTGGGGGAATCTAGTCCAATAGTACTGAAAGCAGTCGGGGCAGCCATTACTGTCTTTTGCCAGTCAGCCTCTTTGAGTGGGTGAGACCAAAAACCGTTAGCCAAATCAATACAAGATTATTTTTTTAAAATATTTTTATGCCAAAAAGAAGAACAGTGGAATTTTGCTGCTGAGAAGTGTTTGGCACTGAAACTTTATTAAGGAATGTGTAATAGGCCACTAATCTCCATTTACCATCAGGTTTCGGGACACCAAACAATGGTGAAATAGTTCAAGCGGGCATTTTTATTAGGACACCTTGCTCCTCCAAATCAATAATAGTGTCGAGTTGATCTAAGTTCCCTCCATGATCCGGAACAGGCCATTGTTTCCTGGACTTTTTCCAGCCTGCATCAAAGGAATGAGGTTCTATTTCTACCTTGGACATTGATTCGGATGACGCTGTCGATAAGTTCGTACTTGTTTCGAAGCTTTTCCAAGAGACCATTATTCCCCTCCCCTTCTCGGCAGGTGCAGTCTAGCTGTGCCTGAATATATGTTGGGCGGGCATCCATATCTGGACGTGATCTTAAGGAAACGTTTAATAGCAGGCTGTCCTATATTAAGACCACAAGTTAAATCAGGTACCAATCCCACCTATAGGGTGACTGTAATGCCATAGATAGTAACCGGAACTGCAAAAAAAGTCAACTAGCTGTGTCTTACACTGTGCGAATCCACTTACTGATAATTGATAAATCGGGTTCCCCAAAACTGACCACTGAGTTTTACAATTATAGGATTCATGATGGAGTAATTAGCCCCTGTATCAAAGGTTGCCTGCACCTATTCAGCAGTGGGTAGTGTTGCCAGGGCATAAGGGAATTCAAGAGACACTAGCTGGGTGCCAGTGCTTCATTCAGGAGAGTCATATTCTTCTCAGTCCTGACTTTCAATTCTGTCCTGATTAAAGATGACTTTAACCGATGCCCGCCCCTTTCTATTCGGAGTCTTGTGCTTTCCTCCTCCCTTCCATGCTATATCAGAAGGCTTACAGTCACGACTATCGCCCCTTTGGGGTGGATGTCGATCCGGTCGGGAGTCCATGACATGTCCACCCTACGTTGCAGTCAGGAGTTAGGCATGTATTTGAATCCAGTTGTTGCACCTATTGTTTGGGGTGACTAGATCAGAGTTTACCATCATGGAAAGAAGCTGCCATAAATGGGCAGCGCTCCAAACTTGACAGCAAGTGTCACATCTATCAAGGTTGTTTAAAATTCACCTTGCTTTATCTTGGCTGCTTAGTCCAGGCTTGCCAATCATGGCATATATAGAGTTACGATTCACATTCCCTGGGGGCGTAATTTTAGATTACACAGACTGTCCCACAAACAGAGGAAAGCCTGCAGCACCGTCATTAGCAAAAGCCTGAACAAGGACCTGTTTCATTTGGAGATGATGTATCAGTAGCTGCCGATAATCCTCTCGCAAATTCTGATCACGAACCGCATTATGAGTAAGCCATTTGATACCACACCATGGACACCACGCATGTAGGGTGACCCAGGACCTACCATTCTACCATCGATACCTCCGCCTTGGCGTGCACCAGTCATTAGGCCACCCAATTGTGCAGAAGTGCACTTTAACATTAAATGTCTAGGGTATCATTCTGATTATCCCACTGGATTCGTGTTTTCCCGTCCTCCTGGGGTCAGGCACGAAAGTACCATGAGCTCTAACTGAACCAACAGCATTAAAATGATCTATCTCAAAGACTAATCTGCCTGAGGTAGTGGAATGGGATTCTGCAATTACTAAAACAAATTGATGGATTACCCAATGGGAAAATTAAGTCAATCCCTTCAACATTAGCCATTATTTCTCAACGGAACCTGAACTTGGAGCTAGAATGTGACAGGACAAAACTGCAGCTAGGATTTGAAGCGAACTTTAAAGGAAATTTCCACACCTCAAAAGTAGAATGAGGGAGTTCTGATTTAGGATCCACAAACCGTGATCAAGAGTTTACCATCTCTAGATACAAAGAACTCCATCCCCTGGTAAAGGGCTCCATGCCCGGTAATACTTAAATCTGGTCTTTGTACCGCTGTCAGTAAAACTCTCCTTCCGTACTTACAAAGCGAAAAATAAACAGTAAAGGCAAATAGATTAGTACAGGATTCTGTTAAAAACGATGCATGTTTTGGGCTCCCATTGAAGTGAATTATGACTTTAACCCCTTATAGGGACTAAACCAAATCCGGAGTACAGCTTTATGAATCTCCCTTAATTAAGTTCAAACCAGACAAACTCTTAAAGACATTAAATTTGGGTCCAAATAATTGAACTAGCTTTCAAAATAGCAAAGAATAAAGAATAGCACAGCACAGGGACAGGCCATTCGGCCCTTCAAGCCTGCGCCGATCTTGATGTCTGCCTAAACTAAAACCTTCTGCACTTCCGGGATCCGTATCCCTCTATTCCCATCCGATTCATGTATTTGTCAAGATGCCTCTTAAACGTCTCTATGGTACCTGCTTCCACCATCTCACCCGGCAACAGATTCCAGGAACTCACCACACTCTGCGTAGAGAACTGTCCTCGCACATCCCCTCTGAACTTTGCCCCTCTCACTTTAAACCTTTGTCCCCTCGTAACCGACTCTTCCACCCTGGGAAAAAGCTTCTGACTATCCACTCTGTCCATGACGCTCATAACTTTGTAAACCTCTATCATGTCGCCCTTCCACCTCCGTCGTAGCAGTGAAAACAATCCGAGTTTATCCAACCTCTCCTCATAGCTAATGCCCTCCAGACCAGGCAACATCCTGGTAAACCTCTTCTGTACCCTCTCCAAAGCCTCCACGACCTTCCGGAAGTGTGGCGACCAGAATTGCACGCAATATTCTAAGTGTGGCCGAACTAAAGTTCTGTGCAGCTGCAGCATGACTTGCCAATTTTTATACTCTATGCCCTGACCGATGAAGGCAAGCATGCCGTATGCCTTCTTGACTACCTTATCCACCTGCGTTGCCACTTTCAGTGACCTGTGGACCTGTACGCCCAGACCTCTCTGCCTGCCAATACTCCTAAGGGTTCTGCCGTTTACTGTTTACTTCCCACCTGCATTAGACCTTCCAAAATGCATTACCTTCAGATTTGTCAGGATTAAACTCCATCTGCCATTTCTCCACCCAAGTCTCCAACCGATCTATATCCTGCTGTATCCTCTGACAATCCTCTTCACTATCTGCAACTCCACCAACCTTTGTGTTGTCCGCAAACTTACTAATCAGAACAGCTACATTTTCCTCCAAATCATTTATATATATAGAAACAGCATACGGTCAGCACTGATCCCTGCGGAACACCTTTAGTCATATCCCTCCATTCAGAAAAGCACCCTTCCACTGCTACCCTCTGTCTTCCATGATCGAGCCAGTTCTGTATCCATCTTGCCAGCTCACCTCTGATCCCGTGTGACTTCTGGAGTTTGCCAGTGGTGTCCAATGATGTGTTGGGTTGCACAATATTGTGCAAGAGGACCCTGTTTGTAAGAGAGGTGCCGAATAGAGTTCATTGTGACTGACTGTGCTCTGGTGGCCCAAGAGTGATCTACGAAATGACAACAGGTGGTCAGGAGTATGCTAGGAGTGAGAAAGTGTGTGCTAAGGGTGTGAAGAGCATGGTAGGCCTGCCTAAGTTTGTGCTACAGGTGACCAACTGTGTGATAGGGGTGCCTGGAATGTGATAAGTGTGCAGAAGTGTGGACTAGGTGTTCCCAAGAATGTTCTACGGGTGCTGAACTGTGTATTCGAGGTTGTCAACGGGCTGTACATTGTGCCTAGTGTTTGTAAGGTGTACCCAAGTATGTAATAGGAGACGGCGCGTGCGTGCTAGGTGTGCCCAGATTGTGCTAATGTGGTTGAAGAATGTGATAGGGTTGACCAAGGATGTAATAGAGGTGCTCAGCAGTATACCAGGGGTGTCCAGAGTGTGGTCGAGGTTTTCAAGGCCCTGCCAGGGCATCCCACAGTTTACTGGGTGTGCCCAGGTGTTTACTAGGGGTGCCCAGATGTGTTAGGAGATAGCAAGAGTATGATAGGCGTATCCAAGAGGGCGACAGAGTGCCCAAATGTGTTCTCGGAGTGCCCATGTGTGTGATAAGTGAAGGCGCGTGTGTGATGGGAGTGGCTAGATTGTGCAAGGCTGGTTCAAGTGTACGATAGGGGTGACCAAGCAGGTACAAGATGTGTTCAAGTGTGTGATGAGGTAACCAAGAGTTTGATAGATGTGACAAAGAGAGAGATCAGTTTTCCCATTATATGCTATGTATGGCCAAGAGTATGCTGGAGAATGACAAGTGTGTGATAAGGGTCCCCAAAGGTGTGCTAGGAGTGAGCAAGTGTGTGCTCGGTATGCCCAAGTCTGTTCTAACAGTGACCAAATATCTGCTAGGGGATGACAAGTGTGTGCTAGTGGAGCCCATTGTGTAGTAGAGATGGCAAAGGGCGCGCTCTGTTTGCCCAGAGTGTGCGAAGGTTGTCCACGAGTGTGCTAGAGATTTACAAGTGTATTCTACAGGTTCCCAAGAGTGTTATAGGATTGAGCAAGTGTGTGCTAGATGATCCCAAGAGCTCATTAGGGGTGTCCAGGTGTGTGATGGGGGTTACCACGAAAGTAACAGGGATACCCAAGACTGTACTTGGAGATGGCAAGTGTGTGCTAGATTGCCCTGAATGTTTTAGCGTTGCCCAAGATTGTCATAGGTGTGTCGAAGAGTGTAATCAGGGATGGCAAGAGTGTGCCAGTGGCGTCCAAATGTGTGAAGGGGTGCACAGTTTGATGAGCTACTCAGTGAACAATAGAGGTGGCAAAGAGATTGTTTAGTGTGCGAGGTCTGTCCAAGAGTCTGCTAGAGAATGTCAGGAGTGTTCTGGGTACCCAAGAGTATGCTAGGAGTGAGCATGCGTGTGCTAGGAGTACCACATGTGTATTAGGGGTGCCCACGTGTGTACTCGGGTGTATAACAGTCTACTGGGGAACCAAAGAGTGGTCTAGTTTGCCCAAATGCGTAATTGGAGTGCCCGGAGAGTGCTACGTGTGCCCAAGATAGTGTTGGGGTTACCAAGAGTGTGCTAGGAGTGAAAGAAATTGTAATAGGGATACACAAGAGTGTTTTAGCTGTACCCGAGTGTGTTCCAGGTGTACCCAAATGTGTTCCAGGGGATGGCAAGAGTGTAATAGGTGTCTCCTGTCCACCAGTGTGCTTAACTGCCAAAAATGTTTCAGGCATGTCCAAGGGTGCGCTAGTTGTGCCCAAGCGTGCACTAGGAGTGCCCAATTGTGTACGAGTCTGACTATGTGTGTGATAGAGGTGCTCAGAGTGTGATACGGGTGGCCAAACATGTGCTAGGGGATGGCTAGTGTGTGCCAGGTTTGCCCAACAGAGTGCTGGTGTGTCCAAAAGTTTTCTAGAGGTGCCCACAGTTCTGCTGGATGTGCACAAGCATGGACTCGGGGAACCTAAGTGTGTGTGAGTGGTGCCTAAGTGTGCACTGGGGTCACCAGAGTGTATTAGGGGTGCCCACGTATGTGCTAGGGAATGGCAGGAGTGTGCTAGTGTATCCAAGTGTGTGCTTTGGCTACCAAAGTGGAGGATAGGGTTGCCCAAATTAGTTGTTGGTGTGCCCAGAGAGTGATTGGTGTGCCCAAATATGTGCGATGGGTGTCCAAGAGTGAGCTATGGGATGGCAGCAGTGTGCAAGGGATGCACACACATGTGATATGTTTGCAGAAGTGTGTCCTAGGGATGATCAAGAGGTTGATACGTGATGGTAGGAGCGTGTTAAGAGTATCCAGATTGTGCTTGGCTTGTCCAAGCATGTGATAGTGGTGTCCAGGAGTGTGATAGGGTGCACAAAGGTGTGCTTTGGGTTGCCAGTGTATCCCGGTGGTGCCAAATAATGTGTTCAGTGTTCCCAGAGAGTGCTAAAGGCTAAATAGGCATGTGCTAGGTGTGACCATGAGTGTTCTAAGTGTGCCCAAGAATGTGCTTGGAGATAGCAAGAATATAATGGGGTGCCCAAGAGTATGCTGGAGTGCCCAAATGTGTTCGTGATGGCAAGTGAGTGATCAGTGTGCCCAAGTGTGTGCTCGAGATGCCCAGGTGAAGACAACTGTGTGCTAGGAGCGACCGGATTGTGCTCAGTTTGTTGAAATGTATGCTAGGGTGTTCAAGGATGTATTAGGGGCGCTCTGAGGGTAATAGCGGTGCCTAAGAGCGTGATCAATGTGCACAGATTCTGATATGGGCTGGCCAAGATTGTACTATAGAATAGTAAGTGTGGGCTACCTGTGACTAAGAGTGTGATAGGAGTGAGTAAGAGAGTGCCTGGGGTGCCCAAGAGCAGGCTAGGGGTGCCCAAGAGTATTGTATATGTATACTAGAGTGTGCCAGGGGAGCCCAGTGTGTGATAGAGTTTCCAAAGTGCATGCTCAGTTTGCCCAGAGCGTGCTAGGGCTGTCCAGGAGCATGCTAGAGAATGACAAGAGCGTTCTACAGGTGCCAAAGATTGTTATAGGAGGGCCCAAATTGTGCTAGCTCTGTTTAAGAGTGTAATGGGGGTTCCCAAGAGTGTACGAGGGGCTCCCAGAGTGTGAGCGGTGTGCCCGGTGTGTGATAAAGGTACCACAAAGAGTGATAAGTTTTCTCAGAGCGAACTAGAGTCAAATACTGTGATAGAGAACGACAAGAGTGTTCTTCAGGTGCCCGAGCGTGAACCAGGATTGAGCTAGTGTGTGCTACGTGTGCCCAAGACTGTGATAGGACTTAACCAAAAATGTGCTAGTCCAAGTGTCTGCTAGGGCTGTCCAAGAGTGGGATAGTTTGCCCAAATACGTTCTCGTGGTGACCGGAATGTGCTCAGTGTGCCTAGGAAGGTGCTACGGCAGCCCAAGAATGCAATAGAGGTGGCCATGAGAGTGATGGGAGTACAGAAGAGTGCGATAGGTCATGGCAAGTGTCTGGTAAGAGTGCCCATATTGTGACATAGTTGTCCATGTGTCTGCTAAGAGTGCACAGAGAGTGCTAGCGGGGACCATGAGTGTAACAGTGGTGGCCATGAGTGTGCTACGGGTGGCTAAGAGTGTACTAGGGGTGCCCAGGAGGGTGATAGCGGTGCCCAAGAGGGTGATAGGAATGGCCAAACATGTGCGAGGGGACGGAAAATGTGTGCTAGGGTGTCCAAGTGTATGATGGGCTGCCCACGACTGGGCTAGGGTTTCGCAAATGTGTAATTGGCGTGCCCAAGAGTGTACTAGGCATGGCCAAATGTGTGCCGGGGTGACAAAGTGTGTGTTAGAGATTTGCAGGAGTGTGCTAGGTTGTGAAGTGTGTGATGGGGACGCCGAAAAACAGGGTCGCCCAAATTTCTGCTTATTGTGCCCATGCAATGCTTGGGTGCTGAAGAATTAGATAGGGCTTCCCAAGATTGAGATGTGGGATGGGAGCACTTTGATAGGGGTGCCCAGCAGGTGCTAGGTTTGCAGAAGTATGTCCTAGATGTGTCCAAGTGTGTGCTAGTTGATGGAACGTGTGTGCTATGAGTGCCCAGATTGCGATAGGCTTGTACAAGTGTGTGCTCATGACGCACAGAGGCGTACTTGAGGATGGTAAGAGTGTGCCAGTTGTGTCCAAGGGTATGCTGGGGTTCCCAGAGTTTGCTAGGGGCGACGGTGTGTGGTCGAGTTGCCAAATAGCGTGCTCGGTGTGCTCAGAATGTGCGAGGTCCGTCCAAGAGAGTGCAAGAGAATGACAAGGTTGTGCTACCGGTGCCCAAGTTTGTACTCGGAGTAAGTGTGTGATAAAGTTTCCAAAGAACATGCAAGGGGTAACCAAAAGTGTTCTCCGTGTACAGAAGAGTGATCTAGCTGTGACCAAGATGGTGATAGAAAATGGAAAGAGCTTGCTCGGCGTATCCAAGAGCGTGCTGGTGTGCCCAGAAGTATTTTAGGGGTGCCCAAGTGTTCGCTGGAAGTGGCCATGGAGTATTTGGTGCTCTCAGAGAGTGATAGGGGTGCCAAAGTGTGTGATAGGTGATTACAAGTCTGTGTTGGAGTGCCCTGACAGTGTTAGGGCTGTTCAAGAGTATGATAGTAGTGCCCAGACGTGCACTAGGAATTCCCAGCGTTTGCTAGGGATACTAGGTGTGCTCATGAGTGTACTAGGAGTGCCCAAATGTGGGATAGGTGTACTCTGATTGTGCGAGGGGATGACAGGAGTATTCTAGGGTGTCCAAATGGGTGCCAGCAGTGACAAAGTGGGAGCTGGGGTTACCCAAATGTGTCATCGGTGAGTCCATGAATGTGGCATGGATGCCCAAGAGTGAGCTAAGGGATGGCAACAGTGTAATTGGTGTGACCTGAGTGTCATAGGATGACATAAATGTGCACTCAGGGTACTCTCAAGAGTGTGCTAGGTGATGGCAAATGTGTGCTAGGCGTGCCCACATTGGTCTAGGGATGCTCAAGTGTGTTCTAGTTGTGTCCAAGAGTGTGATAGGGTGCAAAGAAGTATGATAGCTGTGATCAATGTACGCTAGAGGTACCAAAGAGTGTGCTCAGTGTGCCCAGAGTGAGCTAGGTGTTCAAAAGTGTGCTAGGTGTGCCGAGGTATGCTCCACGTTTGCCCAAGTGTGTGCTAAGAGATGGCAAGAGTGTTATACGGGTATACAAGAGAGGGCTGGAGTGCCAGAGTGTTTTAGAGAAGCCCAAGTGTTTGCTAGAGGTTCCCAATGAGTGTTTGTTGTGCCTAAACAAGTACGATGGGTGCCCACAGACGTGGTAGGACTGACCAAGTGCGTGCTGGGCCTACCCAAGGGTGCACTAGGAGTGAGCAAGTGTATAATGGGCGCCAGGAGTGTGGTAGGTGTAACCAAGCATTTGCTAGCGGATGGCAACCGTGTGATATGGTGTCCAAGTGTTTGCTACGGGTGCCCAAGATTGGGCTCGTTTGCCAAATCACTGCTTGGAGAACCCAGAGTGTACTAAGTTTGCCCAAGAATGCAATAGTGGTGTCCAAGAGTGTGATGGGGTGCGCAAGTGTGTACTCGGGTGCCCAGACTGTGACTATGGTTTTCCAAGAGTGTGATAGGAATGTCCCAGACACTGCCATCACCATCCCCGGGCATGTCCTGTCCCACCGGCAGGACAGACCCACCAGAGCTGGCGGAACAGTGGTATACAGACGGGAGGGAGTTGACCTGGGAGTCCTCAACATCGATTCCGGACCCCATGAAATCTCATGGCATCAGGTGAAACATGGGTAAGGTAACCTCCTACTGATTACAACCGACTGCCCTCCCTCAGCTGATGACTCAGTAAACCACCATGTTGAAAACCACTTGGAGGAAGCACTGAGGGAGGCAAGGGCACAAAATGTACTCTGGGTGGGGGACTTCAATGCCCATCACCAAGAGTGGCTCGGTCGCACCACTACTGACCAAGCTGGCCGAGACCTAAAGGACATAACTGCTAAACTGGGTCTGCGGCAGGTGGTGGGGGTATCAACACGAGGGAAAAACATACTTGACCTCGTCCTCACCAATCTGCCTGCTGCAGATGCTTTTGCCCATGACAGTATTGGTTGGAGTGACCACCGCACAGTCCTTGTGGAGACGAAGTCCTGCCTTCACATTGAGCATACCGTCCATCGTGTTGTGTGGCACTATCACCGTGCTAAATGGGATAGATTTCGAACAGATCTAGCAATGCAAAACTGGGCATCCATTAGGCGCTGTCGGCCATCAGCAGCAGCAGAATTGTACTCAACCACAATCTATAACCTCATGGCCCGGCATATCCCCCACTCTATAATTACCATCAAACCAGGAGATCAACCCTGGTTCAATGAAGAGTGCAGGAGGGCATGCCAGGTGCAGCAACAGGCATACCTCAAAATCAGGTGTCAACCTGGTGAAGCTGCAACACAGGACTATCTGCGTGCCAACTTGCAGAAGCAGCATGCGATAGACAGAGCTAAGCGATCCCACAACCAACGGATCAGATCGAAGCTCTGCAGTCCTGCCACATGCAGCCGTGAATGGTGGTGGGCAATTAAACAACTAACTGCAGGAGGTGGCTCCACAAATATCCCCATCTTCAATGACGGGGGAGCCCAGCACATCAGTGCGAAAGATAAGGCTGAGGCATGTGCACCAATCTTCAGCCAAAAGTGCCGAGTTGATGAACCATCTGGGCCTTCCCCTGAAGTCCCCAGCATCACACATACCAGACTTCAGCCAATTCGATTCACTCCACGTGATGTCAAGAAACGACTGAAGGCACTGGATACTGCAAAAGCTATGGGCCCTGACAATATTCTGGAAATAGTACTGAAGACCTGTGCTCCATAACTTGCCGCGCCCCTAGCCAAGCTGTTCCAGTACAGCTACAGCACTGGCATCTACACTGCAATGGAAAATTGCCCAGGTATGTCCTGTACACAAAAAGCAGAACAAGTCCAACCCGGCCAATTACCGCCCCATCAGCCTACTCTCAATGATCAGCGAAGTGATGGAAAGTGTCTTCAACAGTGTCATCAAGCGGCACTTGCTTAGCAATAACCTGCTCAGTGACGCTCAGTTGGGTTCCGCCAGGACCACTCAGCTCCTGACCTCATTACAGCCTTGGTTCAAACATGGACAAAAGAGCTGAACTCAAGAGGTGAGGTGAGAGTGATTGCCCTTGATATCAAGGCAGTATTTGACCGAGTATGGCATCAAGGAGCCCTCGCAAAACTGAGGTCAATGGGAATCAGAGGGAAAACCCTCCGCTGGCTGGAGTCATACCTAGCGCAAAGGAAGATGGTTGTGGTTGTTGGAGGTCAATCATCTGAGCTCCAGGACATCACTGTAGGAGTTCCTCAGGGTAGTGTCCTAGGCCCAACCATCTTCAGCTGCTTCATCAATGACCTTCCTTTCATCATAAGTTCAGAAGTGGGGATGTTCTCGGATGATTGCACAATGTTCAGCACCATTCGTGACTCCTCAGATACTGAAGCAGTCCGTGTAGAAATGCGGCAAGACATATCCAGGCTTGGGCTGATAAGTGGCAAGTAACATTCGCGCCACACAAGTACCAGGCAATGACCATCTCCAACAAGAGAGAATCTAACCATCTCCCTTTGACATTCAACAGCATTACCATCGCTGAGTCCCCCACGATCAACATTCTAGGAGCTACCATTAATCAGAAACTGAACTGGAGTAGCCAGATAAATACCGTGGCTACAAGAGCAGGTCAGAGGCTATGAATCCTGAGGCGAGTAACGCACCTCCTGACTCCCGAAACCCTGTCCACCATCTACAAGACACAAGTCAGGAGTGTGATGGAATACTCTCCACTTGTGTGGATGGGTGCAGCTCCAACAACACTCAAGAAGCTCGACACCATCCAGGACAAAGCAGCCAGCTTAATTGGTACCCCTTCTACAAACATTCACTCCCTCCACCACCGACGCACAGTGGCAGCAGTGTGTACCATCTACAAGATGCACTGCAGCAATGCACCAAGGCTCTTTAGACAGCACCTTCCAAACCCGCGATGTCTATCAACTAGAAGGACAAGGGCAGCAAATGCATGGGAGCACCACCACCTGCAAGTTCCCCTCCAAGGCACACGCCATCCTGACATGGAATTGTATTGCCATTCCTTCAGTGTCGCTGGTCAAAATCCTTGAACTCCCTTCCTAACAGCAGTGTGGGTATACCTACCCGAAAAGGACTGCAGCGGTTCAAGAAGGCAGCTCACCACCACCTTCTCAAGAGTAATTAGGGATGGGCAATAAATGTTGGCAGAGACAGCGCCGCCCACATCCCATGAATGAATAAAAAGAAAATAGGACTGAGCAAGTGTGTGATGGGGGTGACCAAGAGCATGCTAGGGGTACGCTGGTGCGTTCTAAATGATGACAGGTGTGCGTGCTCGGAGTGCCCAGATAGCGCAAGGGCTGTTCAAGAGACTGATACGGGTGTTAAAGATGTGACAGCTGTGACCAAGAATATACTACGGGTTGCCCAGAGATTGATAGGGTGCCCAGGAATATGCTAGATGTGCCCAAGATTGTACTAGGTGTGCCCAAGTGTATATAAGGAGGGGTCAGAGTATGATTCGGGTGAGAATTCATATGCTAGGGATGGCAGGAGTGTGCGAGGTGTCCACGGCTAGACAAGGGGTGCCACAGCCAAGGCTCGGGTTGCCCATTTGTGATTGGTGTGCTCAAGAATGTGCCACGGGTGCCCATGAATCTGCTCGCGGATGGCAGCAGTGCAATAGGGGTTCAGAAGTGTATCCGAGTTGTGGCCAAGAACAGAGGAACACAAGAAATTGGAGCATTAGTAGACCATACGGGCCATCGAGCCTACCCCGTCATTCAATACGATCATGATTGCTCTTGGGCTTCAATTGCACTTTCCTGCCCACTCCTCATATCCCTTGATTACCTACAGGACCAAAAATCTATCTATCCCAGCCTTAAATGTGCTCAATGATAGAGCATCCACAACCCTCTGGGGTAGAGAATTCCAAACATTCCCAACCCTTTGACTGAAGTAATTTCTCCTAATCTCAATCCTGAATGATTGATGCCTTATCCTGAGACTGTGTTCTGTGTTCTAGATTCTCCGTTCAGTTGGAACAATCTTTAAGTTTGTACCCTGTCAAGGCCTTTCAGAATC
This sequence comes from Heterodontus francisci, assembly GCF_036365525.1. Taxonomy (NCBI): domain Eukaryota; kingdom Metazoa; phylum Chordata; class Chondrichthyes; order Heterodontiformes; family Heterodontidae; genus Heterodontus; species Heterodontus francisci. The sequence continues at coordinate 913,625 of NW_027140402.1, forward strand.
TTGCACTCCTCAGTACGATCGTCTCTCATTCTTCTAAACGGCAGACAATTATAGGCCCAAATTGTTCAGCCTCTCATCATAGGACAACCCCATCATCGCGGGGACCAATTGAGTAAATCTTCGCTGCACTGCCTGCAGTGCAAGTATACCCTTTCTTAAATATGGGGACCGAAACTACAGCCAGTATTCCAGGTGTCGTCTCATCAAATCCCACGACAATTTAGTAAGACTTCTTTATTTCTGTACTCTAATCCCCTTGCAATAAAGGCCAACATGACATTTGCCTTTCTCATAGCCTGCTGCATCTGCATGTTGACTTTGTCTGTTCCTTGTACGAGTACCCCAAGTCTCTCTGAGCATTGACATGTACAGGTTTCACACCTTTTAAAAACATTCCTGCTTTTCTATTCTGATGGCGTGCACAAAACTGTTCTAGGGGTGCCCAGTTTGTGCTTTGTGCGCAGTTGGGCAACCCAGCACACACGTGGATGCACGTAACGCCCTTTTCTCATTCTCTAGCACACTCTTGGACAGCCCTATCGCAGTCTGGGCACACTGAGAACTCTCTTTGGCAACGCTATCACACACTGGCCTCCCCTAGCACGCTCTTGTGCGCACCATCACACTCTTGGACACCACTGGCACATTATTGCCATTTACGAGGACACTCCTGAGCACCCGAGAAGAAACTTCAGCACCCCGATCACGCTCTGGGTACCTCAAGTGCACTCTTGGGCACCCCTAAAACACCATTGGGCAAACCTATCACACTCTGCGCACCTTAACACACTCTTGGCCAGCCCGATCACATGCTTGGGCATCCCAGAGCACACATCGGCACCCTTATTACAATCTTGGGCACACCAAGTGATTGCTTGGACACACCTAATACCCTCTTGGGCTGCCCCAGTACCCACTTGGGCACCTCTACCAAACTCTTGGGCAACCCTAGAACATTCTGGCCACTATCAGCAATTGCCATTACCTAGCACACTCTTGGACACGCCTCGTACACTATTGGGTACCCCAAGTGCACTCTTGGGCAACACTAGTACACGTTTAGTTACCCCTAGCAGCTTCGTGGACTTTTAAAGCACACATTTGGGCAAAATAGCCCCCGCTTGGGCACCCCTAGGACACATTTAGGCCCCCCTATGAAACACTTGGACAACCCTAGCACAATCCTAGCACTCCTATCACACACTTGCCTTCACCTAGCGAACTCTTGGGCACACCTAACACTCTCTGGGAATACTGACCACACTATTTGGAACCTCCAGAACACACTAGGCACCTGTTGCATGCTTCTGCATTCCCTGGCACATTCTTGGATACCGCTGGCACACGTTTGGGCAAACCGTATCACAATCTGGACACTCCTATCGCAAATTTTCCATCACCTAGCACACTCTCGGATACACGTCTGCAACCCGAGCACACGTTTAGGTAACCCCTATCACACTGCGTCAATTCCCGAGCTCACTCTTGGGCACATATGGCATGTCTTTGGGCACACTGTGCACACTCTCTGGCACCTGTAGCATATTCTTGTCATTCTCTAGCAAATTATTGGATAACCCTATCACACTCTGGGAAAACTGATCAGTCTTTTTGTCACCTCTACACCGACTCTGCTTACCTATAACACTCTTTTGCACCCCAGCACACTCTTGGACGCCACTGGCAAACTCTTGCCATCGTGGGCACCCACAAGACTCTTAAACACCCCGATTACATTCTGGTTACACCAAGAGCCTCTTGGGTACCCGTAGCAGATACTTGGGCAACCCTACTACATTCCTGAGCAACCTTAGAACATTCTGGGCACTCTTAGCACACACTTTGCGTCACCTAGTACACACTTGAGCAAACCTAGTTCACTCTTGTGCGCCCCTGCCGGGCTGTTGGGCACTTCTAGTACACGCTTTTCCATCCCAAGCATATACCTGGTCTCCCCAAGCACACTCTATGTACCCCAACTATACACTTAGACAACCCTAGCACAATCTAGGCACTGCTATCAGACACGTGCCATCATCTAGCGCCATCTTGGTCACCGTAGGACAAACTTCTGCAACACTTTCACATGCGTGGGCACTCCTAGCACATGCTGCCATCTGCTAGCAAACCCTTGCACACACGACGAAAGAAGTACACATTTGGGCAACCTTAGCCCAATCTTTGGCACCCTGAGTAAATACATGACCCCCTAGCACACTCCGTCCATCCTCTGGCACTGTTTGTGCACCACTATCAAACTATGGGCACCCTTATCACGCATCTGGGCAGCTCTACCACTCTCTGCGCACGCCGAGTATATGCTGGGAACCTCTATTACAGGATTGGGCATCCCTATCACTCTCTTTGACACACCTGGCACACACTTGCCATCCCCTTAAACACACATTTGGGCACCCCTAGAACGCCAGTAGTCACTTTGTCACCCCTATCACATTTGCGCACCTGTAGCACACTTCTGTCACTCTCACACACACTCCTGGATGCTCACATCACACTCTCGACACACTTAGCGCAATCACTGGAAAATCTACCACACATTGGTCTTCTCTATCACACTCTGGACACCCCTAGAACAACCTGGGCACCCGTAGTAAATTGTGGGATACCCGAGAACGCCATTGGGCAACTCTAGCACACTGTGGGCGCACCTAGTATACTCCTGTGCACCTGCATCACACATTGGGCAGCTTTAACACTCTCTTGACAGTACTAGCACAATCTGGGCAATCCTAGCACATACTTGCCATCTCCTAACGCGCACTTGTGCACACCTAACTCGCTCTAGGCACACCGATCAGTTCCCCTAGGCCACTTTTAACACACACTTACACACCTGTTGTACACTTTTGGGCATGCCATCACTCCCGTGTGCACCGCTGGTACAATCTTGCTATCCCCGAGTACACTTGGGCAGCACATAGCACTCTTCAGCACCTTATCACACGCTGGACAACCTAGTGCACACTTGGGCATCCCTAGTATACCCTTGGTCACCAGTATTACACTTTTGTGCACACCTATTGCACTTTTGGACACCTCTATCACATTCTGGGCACTCCAAGCATACACTTGCCATCATCTAGCTCACTTTTGTTCACTCCTAGGGCACACTTCTGCAACACTTGCACATGCTTGGACACCCTTAGCTCATTTTTGGTCACCTCTATCACGTTCTTAGGGACTATTACAACATTTTGTTTACACCTGTCACACTCTGGACGCACCTATCGCACACATGGGTGTGCCTACAATACTCTTGCACAGCCGAGCGCACACTTGGGCAGCTGTAGCACACATTCGTCATTCTCTAGCACACTCTTGGACAACCCAAGCACACTCTGGGCACACTGATCACTCTCTTGGACAATACTAGCAAACTCTTGCCTTCCCTCAATACATGTTTGGCCACAACTAGTGCAATCCGGGCATCTCTAGCAGACACTTGGTCACCACTAGCACACTCTGCGTGCCCCTAGTATAAACTTGGACTCTGCGAGCACAATGTAGGCACTACAGCACACGCGTGCCATCATCTAGCACACTCTTGGACACATTTGGACACACGGCCTCAATCCTTTCACATGCTGGGTCATCCCTAGCAGCTGCTGCCAACCCCTATCACATTTTTGGGTACACGAGCATACTATGGGCAGAGCAAGCACACATTTGGGCAACCTTAGCACCCTTTTGGGCACAACTAGTAAACACTTGATGGCCGAGCACACGCCTGCCAACCTCTAACTCGTGTTTGGACAGCACTATCACACTCTGGAAACCCCACGGCGCACCTGTGCGCCCCTAACACACTCTGGGCTAACAGAGCACGCCCTTGGAAACATCTAGAACACTCTGGGCACTTCGAATATACACTTGGGCACCTCTGCTGCACACGTAGGCACACAAAGCACACTTCTGCATAATACTAGCACAATCTGGGCAACCCTCGCACACACTTGCCATCTCCTATCACACAGCTGGGCATACCTAATATATTGTAGGCACACCAAACCCTCCCTAGGCCACCTCTAAAGCTCATTTGAGTCACCTCTGAAACACTCTTCGGCACCTGTAGCACACTTTTTTCATCCTCCAGTGCACGTTTGGACACTCCTATCACTCTCTGGGTACACTAAGCACACTCTTTGGCACAAATACCACACACTGGCCGCCCCAATACATTTTGGGCACCCTGCCGCACTCTTGTGTCCCTCGATCACACGTTTGGTCATCCCTGACCCTCTATTCCCTTCCTGTAGCACACTTTGGACATCCCTAGCACACTGGGCATCCTTAGTACACTGACATCTTAAGGGCACTCTGGGCATCCTTAGCGCCCACCTGGATGGCCCAAGTGCATTCTTAGTCACTTCAATCACACACTTGGGCACCCCTTGGCACTCTTGCCATCCCAACAGTACACCATTGTGCACCCCTGTCACACTCTCGTGCACATTTATAACACTGTTGGACACCGCTAGCGCATTCTTGGGTACCCCTAGGGCACACTTCTGCAACCCTAGCCAACACTTCAGAACCTCTATCACACACTTGACACTCTGACACACTTCTGCCAATCTCTAGCACATGCTCGGACATTCCTATAACACTCTGCGCACACCTAGCAGCCATTTGGTCACACCTACAACAGTCTGGGCAACTCTGATACCCCCGTGAGTACCTCTATCACACTCTGGGCACCCCTATTGCACTCCTTGCACCCCTATTATATTGTTGGGCAGCCCGAGCTCCCTCTTGTGCGCACCAGCACACTCTTGGACACCATTGTCACACAATAGCCATCCCCGAATACACTCTTGGGCAACCCAGAACCCTCCTTGGCACAGCTACCACATGTTTGGGCAATCCAATTACACATTTGGGACAACTAGCCTCTCTTGGGCACCCCTAGCAGGCACATGAACACCTTAGGGCACACTTCCCATCCTCTAACACATGTTTGGTCCACCCTACCACATACCTGCTCACCCCAATCTTAGTCTTGGGCATCCGTAGCACACGATGTCATTCTCTCGCACCCTCCTGGACAGCCCCAGCACACTCTGAGCACACTGAGAAGTCTCCTGGGCCACCTAGTACAAACCTGCGCTCCCCTAGCATGCACTTGGGCACTCCGGGCACACATTTTGTCAACTTAGCCCAATTTTGGACACCTATCAGATACTTGCCATCTCCTAGCACCTGTTTGGTCTATTCCAGCACATGTTTGGTCACTCCTAGCGCACTGTTTTCCCCCTATCACATACTTTCTCACTCCTCGCACTCTTGGGCACATGTAGCACACAATGGTCATTCTCTAGTACACTCATGGACAGCCCTAGCACACTTTGGACACACCAATCACGCTCTTTGGCACATCTTTTACACTCTTGGACACAACGTGCACACTCTTGCCATCCCCACGCGCTCTGTTGGGCACCCTTAGAACACACTTGGTCACCCTTAGATCACTCTTGTGCTCCCAGCACACACTTGATCACTCCTAGCCCACTGTTGGGCACTCTTAGAACACACTTGGGTACAGCTACCACTCTCTTCTTCACCCCTATTACACTCTGGGCACAATGATCATGCAATTTCTAACTCTAGCATCCTCTGGGCACCCTTAGTTCACTTTTGTGCACCACAGCACACTCCTGGACACAACTATCACCAACTTGGGCAACCCTAGCACAATCTGGGCAATCTTAGCACACACTTGCCATCAGCTAGTACACTCTTGGACACACACAGGTCACAATTCTGCAAACCTATCACATGCTTGGGCACACCTAGTACACTTCTGTCATACCCTATCTCACTCGTGGGCACCCATGGCACATTTTTGGGCACACCAAGCATACTCAGGGCACAACAGCCACTTATTTGTGCAACCCTAGACCCCACTTTGGCATCCCGAGAACCCACTTGGATACCTTAGCATATACCTTCCATCCTCTAGCACATGTTTGGACACCCCTATCATGCTCTGAGCACCACCATCACGCACCTGGGCACTTCTATTATCCACTTGGGCACACCTAACACCCCCTTGGGCACAACACTGTTCTATCGGACATAGCTATCACGCATTTGAGATTCCCAGCACACTCTCGGTGCACCTAGAACACACTTGGCCACACCAACAACCCTCTTGGGCACACCGGGATCGCTCTAGGGCACCCGTTGCATGCTCTTTGATATCACTAGTACAGTCTTGCCATCTCTGAGTACACTCTTGGGCACCCCAGAACACCCTTGGTCACGCCTATCACAGTCTTGGCAGCCCAGGTTCTCCCCTCGGCACATCTGGTGCACACTTCAGCACACCCATCACTCACTTGGGCAACCCTGGAACATTCTGGGCACTTCTATCACACACTTGCCATCACCTAGTACACTTCTGGGCACCCCTCGATCATTCTTGGGCACCCCCAGTACATTTTTGGGCACCACTATCAGACATTCATGGGCACACCTCGCACTTCCTGGCCTCTGTGAGCACACATTTAGGCAAACTAGCCCACACTTGGGCACTCCTAGTTGACAGTTGGACACACTAACACACTCCTGGCAACCTCTGGCACATGTTTGAGCACACCTACTATACCCTGGGCACCCCTATAACACACCGAGGCACGCCTAGTAAACTCTGCTCTACACTACCACGCCGTTGGATACTTCTACCACAGTCTGGGCACCTCGGGTATACACTTAGGCACCACTATCACACACCTGGTTAACCCTAGCACACTCTTGGTCATCCCGAGTACAAACTTCAGCAACCCTTGTACATGCTTTGGCACCCCTAGCAAACTTCTGCCATCCTTTCGCTCACGCTTGGGCACACCTATCACGTTCATGGGCACTCTTAGCACACTATTCTTTACCCCATCACAATCTGGGAACCGCTAGCGCTCACATGGGTGTGCCGAGAACACACTTGGGCACCCCAGCACATACTTGGGCACCAGTGTCACACTTTTGTCATTCTATAGCTCTCTTTTTGACAACCCTGGCACACTCTGGGCACACTGTTTACCCTCTTGGACACGACTAGAAAACTCTTGTCATCCCTTGACACATGTTTTGCCACAGCTAGTGCAATGTGGGCACACATGGGCGCGTCTAGAATGTTGTTGGGCAACCAAGCACACACTTGGGCAATCCTAGCAAACATTTGAGCACCCGAGCAAGTTTTTGTCATTCTGTAGCACACTCTTGGACAATGCCAGCGCACTCTTTCGCATACACTGGGCATACCTGTCACGCTCTTGGGCAGTCCTATCACACTCTGGTCGCACTAAGCACTCTCTTTGGCACGTGCATTACACACTGTGCACGCCTAGCACACTCCAGCACAACTCCAGCGCAATCTGGAATTCCTAACACACAGTTCCCTTCACCTACTTGGGCACCCCTAGACAACATTTGTACACTCAATCACACTCTTTGCACACCTGTGATGCTCTACCTATCTCCTATCACACTCGTGGCCACCCTTAGAACACTCTTGGGCACACCTATCAGGCACTTATTTATCCCTAGAACACTCTTGGGCACACTGCGAATGGTCTTTGGCACATCTAACATATACTGTGCACCCCTAAGACGCCTTTGTGCATTTGATCACACTCTTGGCCAACACTACCACACACTTGAACAGCCCTATTACAACCTGGGTGCACCTAGCACATGCTTGCCATCATCTATCACACTTTTGAGCACCCCTAGAACACACTTTTGAAACATGATCACGCATAAGGGCATGCCGAGCATACTGCTGCCATCCTCTAGCTCACTCTTGGGCAAAGATGGCACGTTTTTGGGCACACTGAGCACACTCTGGGCACAACAATTGTACATCTGGGCGACCCTAACCCCCACTTTGGCAGCCCTAGCACACACCTGGGTACCCCAGCACACTCCTGCAATCCCCTAGCACATGCTTTGCCACACATGTCATACTCTGAACAGCTATAGTACACACTTGGACACACCAAATACATGCTGGAGCTTACCGAGCACACCATTAGGCACACCAGCCCCCTGTCAGACACACCTATTACACTCTTGCTATCACCATCACATTCCTGGGTGCACATTGAACACTCTTGAGCACATCTGGAACATTCTTATGCACATCTGTAACGTTCTTGGGCACACCTAGAACGCTTTTAGGCACTCCTTGAATACTTTTGGACACCACTAGCACACTCTTGCGATCCCTGAGTACAGTATTGGGCACCCCATATCAGTCTTTGGCATGCCTATCACACGCACCCAAGGTGTTCTCCTTGGCACACCTAGTACACTGCTGGCACCCGTATCACAGATTTGAACACTATTATCACACTCTTGTGCAACCCCAGAACATTCTGGGCACTCCTAGCACGCACTGGGGCGGCACAGTGGCGCAGTGGTTAGCACCGCAGCCTCACAGCTCCAGGGACCCGATTCCGGGTACTGCCTGTGTGGAGTTTGCAAGTTTTCCCTGTGTTTGCGTGGGTTTTCTCCGGGTGCTCCGGTTTCCTCCCACAAGCCAAAAGACTTGCAGGTTGATAGGTAAATTGGCCATTATAAATTGTCACTAGTATAGGTAGGTGGTAGGGAAATATAGGGACAGGTGGGGATGTTTGGTAGGAATATGGGATTAGTGTAGGATTAGTATAAATGGGTGGTTGATGTTCGGCACAAACTCGGTGGGCCGAAGGGCCTGTTTCAGTGCTGTATCTCTAATCTAATCTAATCTAAACTTGCCATCACCTAGTGCACTCTTGATCACACCTCGTACACACTTGGGCACCTCTAGTATACACATTGGCACACCCAGGACATTGTTTTGCACTGCTATCACACTCTCGGGCACGCTGGGGGTGCGCAGAATGTAATCATTGTAACGAAGTTTGTTGTGGGGCGCCCAAGAATATTTTCGAGGATAGCAAGAGTGTACAGTGGTGCACCAGAGTTTGCTAGGGAACGCCAGTGTGCAATAGAGGTGCCAAAGAGAGGGTGTCCAAGAATGAGTACTCGTGAATGACAAAAGAGTGCGACAAGTGCTCAAGAGTGTGCTATGAGTGAACAACTGATTGATACGGGTGCCGAGGATCATGCTAGGCGGGACCAAGAGTGTACTAGATGTGATCAGGAGTGTACTACGGCTGTCCATGAGTGTAATGGGGTGTCCATGCCTGTTCTCTGGTTGACCAATCATGCGATAGATGATGGCACGTGCCTGCTAGGGTGTCCAAGTGTGAGCTAAGGGTGGTCGAGAGTGGTAAAGCTGTCCCTAACATGTGCTCATAGTATCCAGAACGTGCTAGAAGTGAGCAACTGTGTGAAAGGGATGCCCAAGAGCATGCTAGGTGTGCCCAAGAGGATCCTAGGGTGCTCAAGAGTATTCAAAGTGTACTCATGAGTGTGCTAGGGATGGCAAGAATGTAATAGGTATATCCAAGAGAGTGCTGCCGTGCCCAAAAGCGTTCTATGGGTGCCGAAGCATGTGCTCGTGGTGATTAAACATGTGCCAGAGTTTGGCATGTGTGTTCTAGGGAGCCCAAGTGTCTGCTAGGTGTGCCCAAGAGCATATAGTTTGCCCAAATGTGTGCTTTCTGTGCTCAAGAGGATGCTAGATGTGCCCAAGTGCGTGATAATGGTGCCCAGGTGATTGATGGACGTGCCCAAGTGTGTACTATGGGTGCCCGAGAGTGTACCAGGTGATGGTAAGTGTCTTCTCGGAGTGGCCAGAATGTTCTAGGGTTGCCTAAGTGTGTGATAGGAGGTCCAAGTGTGTGATGGGGTGTCCAAGCGTTTATAGAGGTGTCCAGGATTGTGATAGGGGTGTCCAGAATTTACAAGGGGTACCAAAGAGAGTTGTGGTACGCCCATGAGTGTACTTGGGGATGGCAAAGTGTGCTAATGGCGTCTGAGTGTCTCCTAGAGGTGCCCAAGAGGGGGCTAATTTGGCAAATGCGTGTTTGGTGTGCCCAGAGAAGGTGCTAGGTGTGCCCAAGGATTTGATAGTGGTGCCCAAGAGTGTGATGGGGTGCCCAAGAGTGTAATGGGGGTGCCCAAGACTGGGATGATAATGCCCAAGAGTGTGCTAGGGCTGAACAACAGTCTGTTAGGTGATGGCAAGAGAATGCAACTTGTGCCCAAGAGTGTGCTGGGGTACACAAGGGGGGCAGTGTCTGCTGGACGTGCCTAAGAGTGTGTTCTGTTTGCAAAAGGTGGGCAGAATAGTGTGCTAGATGTGACGAAGCATGTCCTAAGCGTGCCCAATTGTGTGCTAGGAGATGGCAAGAGTGTATTAGTTGTGTCCAAGGCAGTTTAGGAGTGCTTAAAAGTGTCTCGAGTGCCCAAGTGAGCACTAGCGGTGCCCAATGAGATGCCCAGTGTACCCAGTGTGTGTTATGTGGAGCAAAGTGTGTTATAGGAGTGCTAGGGGGTCCTAGTATGCGTCAGAGGTGCTCAAGAGGGTGATCAATGTGCCCAGTGTGTTCCAAGCCTGTCCAAGAGCGTGCTAGAGAATGACAAGAGAGTGCTACGAGTGCCCAAGAGGGTGATGGGAGTGAGAAAACGTGTGCCCTGGGTGGCCAAGATAGTACAAGGCGTGTTGAAGAGTTTTCTTGGGGTGCCCAAGAGTGGCTAGTTTGCCCAAATGTGTGCTTGGAGTACCCATAGTCTACTCGATGTGCCAAAGATGGTCGTAAGTTTGTCCAAGCGTGTAATAGACGTGAGCAATTGCGTACTGAGGGTGTCTCAGAGGGTGATAGAGGTGACAAAACATATGCCAGGGAATGGCAAGTGTTTGTTAGGGTGTCCAAGTGTCTGCTAGGGCTGCCCAAGAGTAGGCTATTTGGCCTGTAGTCGGAGTGCCCAGAGTGTTCTAAGTGTGTGCAAGAAGGTGATAGGTGTGACCAACAGTCTAGTAGGCGTTCCCAAGACCCTACTAGGCAATGGCAATTGTACCAGGAGTGCCTAGAATTAATGCAGGTTGCCCAAGAGTTTGGTAGGTTCAGTCATGTGTGTACTGGGGGTGCCCAATAATGTGATAGGGGTGCTCAGGTGAGCACTTGGTGTGCCCAGATTTTGATAGGTGTGACAAAGAGTGTTTTGGGGAGCCCACGTATTTACTTGGGAATGGAAAGAGTGTGCCAGTGTATCCAAGAGTTTGCTGTGGTGCCTAAGATTGTGCAACAGGAGTCCAGTGTGCGCTAGATGATGTCACCTGCTAGGGAGGGCAAGAATGGGTTAGTTTGTCAACATGAATGCTCGGTGTGCCCAGAGTGTAATCAGTGTGCCAAAAATGTGATAGGGGTGCCCAAGAATGCGTAGTGGTTCCCAAGAGAGTGATGCGGGTGCCCAACAGTATACTAGGGGTGGCATAGATTGTACTAGGGGTGGCCGGTAGTGTACTTGGTCTGCCCAAGAGTGTGGTAGGGATGCCCGCGTCTGTACTAGGTGATGGCAAGTGTGTGATAGGCGTGCCCAAATTATTCTCGGGTTGCTCAAGAGTGCCGTTGGGATGCACAGAGTGTGATAGTGGTTACCAAGCGTGTACTTGGGGATGACAAGAGTGTGTTAGTGTTGTCCAAGAGTATGTTGGAGCGCACAGTGTGTGCCAGGGAGTCTGGTGTGTGGTAAAGGTAACAAAGAGTGTGCTCATCCTACCCAGAGTGTGATAGGTCCGAAAGATTGCTAGAGAATGACAACAGTGTAATAGAGGTGCCCGAGAGTGTGCTAGAAGTGAGCAGCTGTGTGGTAGGCATGACCAAAAGCATGATTTTCGTGCCCAAAATATTCTGACTGTGCATAAGAGTATTCTAGGTGTGCCCAAATGAGTTCAAGGGGTGACTAACAGCATACTAGGTGTGCCCAAGAGTGTTCGAGGTGTTCCCAAGAGTATTCTGGGTGCGCCCAAGAGTGTACTAGGGGTGACCATGAGTATACTAGGGGTGCCCAATAGTGTCCTAGGTGATGGCAAGAGTGTGCTAGAAGTGCTCAGACTATTCTGATATTGCTCAAAAGAGTAGTAGGGGTGCCCATGACTCTACTACATGTGCGGAAGAGAGCGCTTGCGGATGGCAAGACTGTGCCAGTGATATCCAAGAATGTGATGGTGTGCACAAGAGTGTGCTGGGGGAGCTCAGTGCATGCCAGTTGTACCAAAGAAAGAGTTATGTGTGCCCAGAATGTGCTAGCGCTGTCCAAGAGGGTGCTGGAGAATGCTAATTGTGTGACAGAAGTGACCAAGAGTGTGCTAAGTGATAGCAAGTATGTGACATCCCCAGTGTGTGATAGTGGAGTCCAAGTGGGCATTTTGGAGCACAGAAGTGTGCTAGCGGTTCCCAATGTATGCTGGAGTGTCAAAGAGAGTGCCCAGTATGCCCAGAGTGCGATAGATGTGCAGAAGTGTTTGATAGGTATGCCAAAGTGTGCAATAGGTGATGAAAAGAGTGTAATAGGGATAACCAAGAGTGCGCAGGAGTGCCAAAAAGAATTATAGGGCGACCAATTGAGTACCTGAGGTGACCAAGGGTGTGCTCGGCTCTCCCAGTGCGTGTTAGGCATCCGAAATTGTTTACTAGCTGATGGCAAGTGTTTGCATAGAGTTCCCAGATTTGCAAGGGTAGTTCAAGTGTGCACGAGGGCTGCCCAAGAGTGCGATTGGAGTGACCAAGTGGGTACTAGGGGTGCCCAAAGAGTACTTCGGGTGCCCGGCCTACGCTGGAAGCGTTAAGAAGAGATTTCAGTGCACCCAGAGTGCTCTACATCTGGCCAAGAGTGTACTAGAGAATGGCAAATGTGTGCTACGGGTGTCAAAGAACCAAAGATGTGCCATGTGATGGCTGGTGTGTGCTAGGCTTTCCAAGTGTCAGCTAGCGCTGCCCAAGAATGGGCTAGTTTTTCCAATAGTGTGATCGAGTGCTCAGAGTGTGCGAGGTATGTCCACGAATGTGGAAGGTGTACACAAGAGTGTACAAGGGCGCCCAAGAAGGTGCTAGGTGATGGCAACATGTATCAGGAGTTCCCAGAATGATCTCAAGTTGTTCAAAATTGTAATAGGGGCACCCCCAAATGTGTGATGGCGGTGCCCAAGAGTCTAGTGGGATGTCCAAGCATGTGTTTGTGTTGCACAGAGTGTAATAGGGCTGACGAAGAGTACAGTGGTGTGTCTAAGAGTGCACTCGGGAATAGAAACTGTGCGACAGCGGTGTCCAAGAGTGTGACGGGTTCTGAGGAGTGTGCTAGGGGATGCTGTGTAGTAGGGGTGCTCGGGGCGACCAACTATGTGCCAGGGGATAACAGCTACTTGATAGGAGTGCCCAGAGTGTTATTGGGTTCTGAGAATGTCATGAGTTGCTCAAGAGTATACTAGGGGCACCAGGAGTGTGGTAGAGGTGTCCATGGGTGTGCTAGGGTAGACCAGAGTTTACTAGGGGTGCCCATCTGTGTAAAAGGGTTGCCCAACAGTGTAAATGTGGATGGCAATAGTATGCTTGAGAATGTAACGAGCGTGCTAGTTCGTCAATTGTGTGTTAGGAATTCCCAAGACAGGGCTAGGTTTGATTGGTATGGTCAAGAGTTTGCTAGGTGTGCCCAAGAGTGTACCATGGGATGGCAAGTGTTTGATATTGGCGTGCAAGAGTGTGCTGGTGGGTGCAAGAGCGTGCTAAGGGTTACCAAGGGTGAAATAACTGTTCGAAAGTGTGTACTAGTGGTATCCAGAGTGCGATAGAGGTGATCACAGGTGTGTTAGGGTAGAGCAGGCTGCATGGGTGTGCCCAAATGTGTACTCGGGGTGCCCAGCGTGTAATAGGGGGTCCCCAACATGTGCCAGCGATTGGCAGGTGTGAGCTCGGATGTCAGGAGTATGCTAGGGTGTCCAAATGTGTGCTATTTGTTTTAAAGTGGAGCTAAGATTGCCTAAATTCTGCTTGGTGTGCCCAAGAACGTACCATGGATACCCAAGAGTGCGATAGGAGATGACAACAGGTGATGGGGTGAAAAAGTGTGTCCCAGGTGTGCGCAAGAGCACAACACCACAGAAATAGAAGTGGAAGTAGGCGAGATGGCACATCGAGCCTGCTACGCCATTCAATACAATCATGGCTAATCTTGGGCTTCAATTCTACTTTCCTGCCCACTGCCCATATTCCTTGATTCCATGCAAGACCAAACATCTATCTATCCCAGCCTTAAATGTATTCAATGATGGAACATCCATCCATCTCTACCCCTCTGGGGTAGAGAATTCCAAAGATTAACAAGCCTTTGGGTAAAATAATTTCTCCTCATCTCAATCCTGAATGATTGATGCCTTATCCTGAGATTGTGTACCGTGTGTTAGATTCCCCGACCAGTGGGAGCAATCTCTCAGCTTCTACCATGTCAAGCCCTTTCAGAATCTTGTATGTCTCAATTAGATCGCCTCTCAATCTTCTAATTCCAGATTCTTCTAATCTCCAGAGAATATAGGCCCATGAGTGGGCAGAGGTTTTCGAAATTGTGGTGATGAAGGCAAGTGTCTGTTAGGGGTGACCATGAGTGGTTTAATTTGGAGCTCGGTGACCAGAGGTGTTCCACAAGGATCTGTTCTGGGACCTCTGCTCTTTGTGATTTTTGTAAATGACTGGGATGAGGAAGTGGAAGGCTGGGTTAGCAAGTTTGCCGATGACACGAAGGTTGCTGGAGTTGTGGATAGTGTGGAAGGCTGTTGTCGGTTGCAACGGACATTGTCTGGATGCAGACCTGGCCTGAGAAGTGGCAGATGGAGTTCAACCTGGAAAAGTGTGAAGTGATTCATTTTGGAAGGTCGAATTTGAATGCGGAATACAGGCTTAAAGACAGGATTCGTGGTGGTGTGGAGGAACAGAGGGATCTTGGGGTCCATGTCCATAGATCGCTCAAAGTTGCCACCCAAGCTGATCGGGTTGTTTAGAAGGCGTATGGTGTGTTGGCTTTCATTAACAGGGGGATTGAGTTTAAGAGCCGCGAGGTTATGCTGCAGCTCTAAATGGAAAAGTCCTGGGGACAATTGATGTACAGAGAGATTTGGGTGTTCAGGTCCATTGTTCCCTGAAGGTGGCAACGCAGGTCAATAGAGTGGTCAAGAAGGCATACGGCATGCTTTCCTTCATCGGACGGGGTATTGAGTACAAGAGTTGGCAGGTCATGTTACAGTTGTATAGGACTTTGGTTCGGCCACATTTGGAATATTGCGTGCAGTTCTGGTCGCCACATTACCAAAAGGATGTGGATGCTTTGGAGAGGTGCAGAGGAGGTTCACCAGGATGTTGCCTGGTATGGAGGGCGCTAGCTATGAAGAGAGGTTGAGTAGATTAGGATTATTTTCATTAGAAAGACGGAGGCTGAGGGGGGACCTGATTGAGGTGTACAAAATCATGAGAGGTATAGACAGGGTGGATAGCAAGAAACGTTTTCCCAGAGTGGGGAGTTCAATTACTAGGGGACACGAGTTCAAAGTGAAAGGGGAAACATTTAGGGGGGATATGCGTGCAAAGTTCTTTACACAGCGGGTGGTGGGTGCATGGAACGCATTGCCAGCGGAGGTGGTAGACGCGGGCACGATAGCGTCTTTTAAGATGTATCTAGACAGATCCATGAATGGGCAGGAAGTACAGATACAGATCCTGAGAAAATAGGCGACAGGTTTAGATAGAGGATTTGGAGCGGCGTAGGCTTGGAGGGCCGAAGGGCCTGTTCCTGTGCTGTAATTTTCTTTGTTAATTGTTCTTTGTTCTCTAAGGCCCTGCTTCGACCACACTTGGAATATTGTGTTCAGTTCTGGTCGCCTCATTATAGGAAGGATGTGGAACCTTTAGAGAGGGTGCCGAGGAGATTTACCAGGATGCTGCCTGGACTGGAGGGCATGTCCTGCGAAGAAAGATTGAGGGAACAAGGGCTTTTCTCATTGGAGCGAAGAAGGATGAGAGGTGACTTGATAGAAAGGGAAACATGATGATGAGAGGCATAGATAGAGTGGATCGTCAGAGACTTTTTCCCATGGTGGAAAGGGCTATCACCAGGTGGCATAATTTTAAGGTGATTGGAGGAAGGTTTCGGAGAGATGTCAGAGGTAGGTTCTTTCCACAGAGGGTGGCGGGTGCGTGGAATGCTCTGCCAGCGGTGGTCGTAGAAGCAGATACATTAGGGGCATTTAAGCGACTCTTGGATAGGTACATGGATGATAGTAGAATGAAGGGTAGGTTGTTAGTTTGATCTTAGTGTAGGTTAAATGTTCGGCACAGCATCGTAGGCCGAAGGGCCTGTACTGTGCTGTACTGTTCTATGTTCTATGTTTTTGACTAATCCCTGCCTCTCCATGTGGAGAATAATGCTGTCGCTCAGAATCTTTTCCCAAAGCTTCCCTCTGACTCATGCTAAACTCACTGGCTTTTAATTACTTGGTTTATCCGTGCTACCCTTCTTGAATACTGCTACCATATTCAGTGTCCTCCGGTCCTCTAGCAGGCACATCTACTTTAGCCATAGCGGATTTGAAAATTTGTGTCAGACGCCCTTGCAATCTCCTCCTTTGCCTCACATTGCAGCCTGGGAGACCTCGCATCTGGAACAGGGGATACAACCACTTTTCAGCTCGCTAAAACCGCGAATAAATCTTCTTTCTCAATGATAATTTGTACACGTATATCACAACCCCCTTCCCTCATCTCTACACCAACATCATCCTTCTCCACAGTGAACACAGATTAAAAGTAAAGAGTGTGCTAGGTGTGGTCAAGAGTGAGATAGGGATTCCCAAGAGTGTGCTCGGGGTGATCAAGTATGTGCTAATTTTGCCCACGTGTCTGATAGGCGTGCCCAAGAATGTGCTAGAGGATGGTAAGGATATGCTAGGGTATGGCAAGAGTGTGGTAGCGATGTCAAGTGCGTACTTGTGCCCAAGAGTGTGCAATGGGATGGCAAGAGTGTGCGAGGAATGACCAAGAGTGTGGTGCCCAATTGTGTGATAGGGGGTGGCAAGTGATTGCCAGGGGATTGCAAGAGAGTGATAAGTCTGAAGAATAGGGCGATAGTGTATGTAAATAAGAGCGATTGGTGTGCCGAAGTTTGTGATGGGCATGGCCAAGTGTGTATTGAGGGTTCCCAAGAGTATGCTAGTGCATGGCAAGTGTTTTCCGCGGGGCCCAGAGACTTCCAGCGGTGACGTGAGTGCGCCACATATATCCACAAAGCTGCTTTGGAATGGCAATTGCCTGCTAGAGTGCCCAAGTGTGGATAGTAGTGCCCAAGTGCATTATAGGGATGCCCAAGTGGGCTCTCGTTGTACCAAGAGCGTGCTGGGGTGTTCAAATGTGTCAGGGTACCCAGGCTAGTGCCGGGGATGCCAGGAGAATCTTAGGTCTGCCCAAGGATGTGCTCGTGTTCCCAACAGTATGCTAGGTGATGGCAAGAGTGTGGTTGGGAAAGCCAAGACAGTGATAGGGGTGCTCAAGAGCGTGATGGGATTACCTGAGAGGGTGCGAGGGTATGACAAGACTGTGCTAGAGTATGGCAATAGCTTCCAGATCCGTCTTCTCCTTCACTTCCCTCTGACCCCATCCCTTCTGATCTGACCCCTTGCCATGTATTCACTATACATTCTGACCTCCCCCTCTCTGCCGCTGAACGTTCTGTACTCAGAAGAGGTCGCAGTTGTATCCCCTTAAGCGCCCACCTCAATAAATCTCACGCTCGGCATGACGTTGAGCTCTTCTTCCGTCGCCTCTGCATCCGGCTCACTTCTTTGACCAGGAGTCCTCCACCGATCAGTAGACCCATTCATCCTCCTCCAGCATTCTCCCTCTACCTGGACCCCTCCCCCTGACCCCTCATTTGCTCTTGATGTTTTCATTGAAAACTGTCGGCAAGACATTGGTCATCTCAATTTCTCTGTCCCCCTCACTCACCTAACCTTTCTCCCTCTGAACTTGAGGCACTCCGTTCTCTGAGGTCTAAACCGACATTGTCATCAAACCTGCAGGCAATGGTCGTGCTGCTGTTGTATGGCGTACCGACATCTACCTTGAAGAAGATCAACGCCAACTCTCAGACACTTCTTCCTACTTCCCTCTGGACCATGACCCCACCATCAAACATCAAGTTACTGTCCACAGGACTGTCCCTGACATCATCTCTTCTGGAGATCTGCCCTCTACAGCTTCCAACCTCACAGTCCCGCAACCCCAGACAGCTCGCTTCTACCTCCTTCTCAAAATCCACAAACAGGACTGTCCCAGCAGACCCATTGTGTCAGCCTGCTCTTGCCCCACTGAATGTATTTCTTCCTATCTTGACTCTATCTTTTCTCCGCTGGTCCACTCTCTTCCCACCTATATCCATCACTCTTCTGACACCCTACATCATTTTGACTAATTCCAGTTTCCTGGCCCCAACCGCAGTTTCCTGGACCCAACCACTTCCTCTTCGATATGGACGTCCAATCTCTCCACACCTTCATCACCCACCAGGACGGTTTGAGGGCTCTCCGCTACTTCCTTGAACAGAGGCCCAACCAGTCCCCATCCTCCACCACCCACCTCCACCTGGTTGACCTTGTTCTCACATTGAACAACGTCTCCTTCAACTCCAATCACTTCCTTCAAGTAAAAGCTGTTGCTATGGGTACCCATATGGGACCTAGTTATGCCTGTCTTTTTATGGGATATGTCGAACATTCCTTGTTCCAGTCCTACTTCGGCCCCTTCCCCACCTCTTGTTCGGTACATTGCTGACCGTATCGGTGCCGTTTCTTGCATCCGCCCCAAACTGGAAAACTTTATCAACTTTGCTTCTAATTTCCACCCTTCTCTCACCTTTACATGGTCCATCTCTGACACTTCCCTTCCCTTCCTCGACTTCTCTGCCTCCATCTCTGGGGATAGGCAGTCTACTAATATCCATTAGAAACGCACCCAATCCCACAGCTACCTCGACTACACTTCTTCACACCCTGCCTCCTGTTAGGACTCCATTCCATTCTCCCAGTTTCTCCATCTCCGACGCACCTGCTCTGATGATCCTACCTTCCATGACAGAGCTTCAACCGAGCATTCCCCCACAATGTGGTTGATAGGGCCCTCAACCGTGTCCAGCCCATTTCCCACACCTCTACCTTCACCCCTTCCCCTCCCTCTCAGAACCGTGACGGGGTTCCCCATGTCCTCATTATCCACCCCACCAGCCTCCACATCCAAAGGAGTATTCTCCGCCATTTCTGCCACCTCCAGCGTGATGCCACGACCAAGCGGATCTTCGCCTCCCTTCCCCTGTCAGCATTCCGAAGGGATCATTACTTCCGTGACACCCTGGTCCACTCCTCCATTGCCCCCATTACCTCATCCCCTTACCACGGCACCTTCCCTGCAATCGTAGGAGGTGTAATGACTGCCCATTCACCTCCTCTCCCTGCACTATCCCAGGCCCCAAAAGCTCCTTGCAGGTGAAGCACTGATTTACTTGTACTTCTTTCAATGTAGTATACTGTATTCGCTGCTCACAGTGTGGTCTCCACTACATTGGGGAGACCAAACGCAGGCTGGGTGACCACTTTGCAGAACACCTCTGCTCAGTCTGCAAGCAGGAACCCGAGCTTCCGGTTGCTTGCCATTTCAACACTCACCCCTGCTCTCATGCTCACATCTCTGTCCTGGGATTGCTGCAGTGTTCCAGTGAACATCAACGCAAGCTCGAGGAACAGCATCTCATTTACCGATTAGGCACACTGATGCCTGCCGGACTGAACATTGAGTTCAATCAATTCAGAGCATGATGGGCCCCCCATTTTTTTTTAGTTATTTTTTCTTTTTCCTTTTTTTGTATTTTTGGGGGTTTATTTTATTTCATTTCATCTTAGTTTTTTCAGTTTGCTTACCCATTGTTTTTTCAAGTTCGTACTTGTTGCTGTTCAATTTTTAGTCCATTAGCACCCTTTCTGTACTAATGCTTTGTCTTTCAACACACCATAAACATGTCTTTGCTCCATGACCTTCTGGTCAGCTATTCTGTGATCTTGTCCTATCTGCATCTTCTCCTTTGTTACCTCTTGCCCCACCTCCACTTTACTTGCTTATAACCTTTTACATGTCTAATATTTGCCAGTTCTGATGAAGGGTCACTGACCTGGAACGTTAACTCTGCTGCTCTCTCCACAGAAGCTGCCAGACCTGCTGAGTGCTTCTGGCATTTCTTGTTTTTATTTCAGATTTCCAGCATCCGCAGTATTTTGCTTTTAATGTGGCAATAGCTTGCTAGCTGTGCCCAGAATGTGCTAAGAAATAGTAAGCATGTGTGCAACAGTGTGCCATGGGTGCCCAAGAGTGTGACAAGCATGCAAAGGAGTGGGCCAAGCAGTGGTCAGGACTGTCTTAGGGTGCCCAAGCGTTTGCTCTGGGTGCCCAGTATTTGCTAAGGGTGCCCGAAGTGTATTAATGGTGCACAAGTGTGTGATGCAGACAGCAATTTTTGGCTTTGGACTTCCTAAAAATATTCTATGTGTGCCCAAGTGTGGGCTGGCAGTGCCTAACATTATGCTCATGATCCCCAAGTGTGTGATGGGATAACTAGGTGTATTCTAGGAGTTCCCAAGTGTTTGCTGGGGCTGCACAAGTATGAGCTAAGGGTGCTCAACAGTGTAAGAGGTGTGCGTGGAGTAGGGGTGCCCAAGTGTGTGAGAGTTGTGATCAAGAGAGGGGTAGCGGTGGCAAGATTGTCTTACGGCATGGCAAGAGGGTGATCGAAGTACTTGGGGATGGTGATAGTGTGACAGGAGTGCACAAGAGTGTGCAAGGGGATGGCAAGTGTGTGTAAGGGGTGCCCAAGAGGATGATAGGTGTGCCCAAGAAGGTGGTAGTTGTGCCCAAGAGTGTGCCAGCTGTGTTCAGGATTGTGCTATGGATGCTCAAGAGAGAGATAGGTGTGCTGAGAGTGTGAAAAGGCATGCCAACAGTGTGTATTGGAGCCTAGCATTGTAATAGAGCTGCCCAATCTTTGCTTGCGGAGTGACCTCATGTGTGTTAGCGGTGTCTGAGTGAGTGCTGGCGTGGCACAAGAGTGGTAAAAGGGGTGGCAACAGTGTAAATGGGAAGACCAAGAGTGTAATGGGTATGGCCAAGCGTGTGCTAGGAATTTCAAAACGTCTGCTGTGTGTGATCAAGCAAGTAATAGGGGTATACACGTGTGTGCTAGGATTACCAAGTGTGTGATGGGTGTGCCCAACTGTGTGTTAGGGGTGCTGAACAGTGTGATAGGTATGTCCAAGAGTGCGCCAGGGCTGCCAAACAGAGTGAGAGGAGTGCCCAAGTGTGTACTGGGGGCTGCACAAGGGTGTCCGAGGGGATGGATAGCGGTGTCCAAGTGCCTGCTAGGGGAGCACAGGTATGTGCTAAAGGGCTAGAGGTACGCAGAGTGTGATATGGGTGCACAACTGTGTGCTGCGGATGCTGGGAAAGGCCAGAGCGTGACAGGTCTGTATATCTGTGTGCCCGTGGACGCCAAGAATGCGTTCATGAGGCACATGGGTGCGCTAGATGTGCCCAAGAATTTGCTAGGCGTGCCCAAGTATGAGCTGAAAATGCTCAAATGTGTGCTCGGAATGCCTGGAGTGTAATAGGTGTGCCCAAGTGGTTGCTATGTGTGGCGAAATGTGTTACAGGTCGGCAATAGAGGGCTAGTGGACGGCAAGAGTGTTATCAAGGTGCCCAGGAATATGTTAGGGGATGAAAAGCATGTTGCATGCATGCCCAAGAATGTGTGAGGGGATGGCAAGTATGTGGAAGGGTGCCCAAGAGTATGTGGAGTGTCCAAGAGTGTGATACATGTGCCTAAATGGGTGCCAGGACTACCCGTGAGTGTGATAGGAGTGCCAATGTTGTGCCAGGTGTGTCCAGGAGTGTGCCAGGAATGCCCAAGTATGTACCAACAATGTCCATGTGTGTGCTATTGGTGCCTAAGTCCGTGATAGCCGTGCCCGAGAGTGTTCCAGGAATGCCTGAGAGTGTGATAGTGGTGCCAAACTGTGTGACAGGTGTTGGAAAGAGGTTCACGGGGTACACAAGTGCTTGACAGGGGATGGCAAGTTTGTGTCAGGGTGCCCTCAATGCCAGGTATGGGAAAGTGCATTGTAGGGAAGTCAAGAGTGTGCCAGGGTTGCCCAACTGTGTGATAGGAGTGCTCAAATGTGTGATTGATAATGGCAATAGCTTGGTCGGGGTGCACAGAGTGTCATAGAGGATAACAAGATAGTGATAGGTGTATCAAAGAGCATGCTAGAGGTGGCCAAGTGTGTTCTGGTATGTCCAAGAGCTTGCTAGGAGATGGCAGGTGTTTTCTATAGGTGCCAAGAGTTTTCTAGGGGAAGGCAAGAGAGTGCCAGGAGTGCCAAAGTACGTGCTGGGGGTGGCCAAGTGTGTGATCGGCGATGTTAATAGTATGCTAGTGATGCGCAGAGTGTGCATGTGATAGCAACAACGTGCGGGGAGGGGGCAAGACAGTGAAAGGTGTTCCCAGGCTAATACTAGAGATTCGCAAGTGTGTCCGACCGGCCCCCAGCGTGTGCTAGGGAATGGCAAGAGGGTACTAGGAGTATCCAAACATGTGTAAGAGGATGGCAGGAGTGTACTAGAGGGCGGCACAGTGGCGCAGTGGTTTGCACCGCAGCCTCACAGCTCCAGGGACCCGGGTTCGATTCTGGGTAATGCCTGTGCGGAGTTTGCAAGTTCTCCCTGTGTCTGCGTGGGTTTTCTCCGGGTGCTCCGGTTTCCTCCCACAAGCCAAAAGACTTGCAGGTTGGTAGGTAAATTGGCCATTATAAATTGTCACTAGTATAGGTAGGTGGTAGGGAAATACAGGGACAGGTGGGGATGTTTGGTAGGAATATGGGATTAGTATAAATGGGTGGTTGATGGCCGGCACAGACTCGGTGGGCCGAAGGGCCTATTTCAGTGCTGTATCTCTAATCTAATCTACTAGCATGTTAAAGTGCGTGATAACTGTGCCGAAGAGTAGGGCAGGTTGCTCAAATGTGTACTCAGAGTACCAAGAGTATGTTAGGAGCGCCCAAGAAGGTGATGGGGTGCCCGACAGTGAGCTAGGAAATGGCAACAGGGTCATAGGGGTGCCCCAGAGTGCACTACGGGTGCACAGAGATTGTTCGGGGGGACGAAGTGTGTTTTTGGTTGCCCAGAGTGTGATAAGTTTCCGAAGAGTGTAATGGAGTGCCCAAGAGTGCACTCGGAGAAGGTTTGCAAATAGTGTCCAAGAGTGTGATAGGAGTGAAGAAGTGTGCACTATGTGTGCCCATAATTGTGACAGGAGTAAGTAAATATGTATTGGGGGATGACAAGTGAGTGGTAGGGTGTCCAAGAGCATACTAGGGATGGCCAAGCGTGTACTGGGGATGCCTAAGTCTGTACTAAGTGATCTAACATATGTGCTCAATGCCCAGAATGTTCTACGTTGGCCCAAGAGTGTGATAGGAACAGTCAACTGTGTCATAGGGGTGCCCAATTCTGTACTAGGGGTGTCCAAGTGCGCGATCGGTGTGTCCAGAGTGTTTTGGTGTGCCAAAGAGAGTTGTGGTGTTCCCAAAAGTGCACTCTGGGATGGGGATGCTTATGTGTTAACATGATTCTGAAAGCTGTGGTGACCCGAGAACAATACAATTAACAAAGTGTTTTGATGAAAGGCCACAGAGTTGAAAGTTTAACTCTCTTTCTCACCTCACAGATTCTGCCACACCTGCTGATAATTTCCCCCCAAAAATCTGTGTTTATTGTTCAATAAATAAAGCGTTGCTTTCAAGACGAAATGGCACATAGGTAAGGTGGCTTGAATACCAAAATGCATTATTGGCGATGAACGTGTGGAGAGCCGGATATCCAAGTTTGTTGACATGACACAGTGAGCAGTGTCGGTTGATTCAACACCAAAACACACGCCTGGAGTGTAAAAGGGGCATAGCAATAGCAGTGAACAATTTTGGCTTGTTTATGGTGAGAGAAGAGAAGTTTACTAATTTGATTTTTACTGTTACAGTAAAAGTCATAGAGTCGTAGAGTCGTACAGCATAGAAACAGACCCATCGACCCACCGCATCCATGCCAACCATAATGCCTATCCATACTAATCCCACCTGCCTGCATTAATTCTATATCCCTCTATGCCTTGTTCATTCAAGGACATGTCCAGATGCCTCTTAAATGTTGCTGGTGTTCCTGCCTCCACCACCTCCTCAGGCAGCTCATTCCAGATACCGACTATTATTTGTGTGCAAAATGTACCCCTTTGATCACTTGAAAGCTCCTCCCTCTCTCATTAAATCTATGCCCGCTAGTTATAGTCACCCCTACCATGGGAAACAGACTCGGTCTATCAACCCTATCTATGTCTCTCATAATTTTATATGCCTCTATCATGTTCCCTGTCAGCCTCCTTCGCTCCAGGGAAAACAGACCCAGCCTATCCAATCTCTCTTTATAACTCAAGCCCTCCAAACCATGCTACATCCTTATGAATCTTTTTCTGCATCCTCGCTAGCTTAATCACATCTTTCCTGTAGTGCGGCGACCAGAACTGCACACAGTACTCCAAATGCAGCCTAACTAACGTTCTGTACAACTGTAACATGACGTCCCAAATCTTGTACTCAATGCATCGGCCAACGAAGGCAAGCATGCTATTCCTCTTCACCACCCTATCGACCTGTGTTGCCACTTCCAGGGACCTATGTACGTGCACCCCAAGGACTCTCTGCTCAAGATCACTCCCCAGCACCCTGCCATTCACTGTATATGCCCTAGTGTATCTTCCCAAAATGCACCACTTTGCACTTGGCTGCGTTAAATTCCATTTGCCACTCCCTTGCCCACTTTCCCAGTTGATCTATATCTTATTTTAACCTGAGACAAGCTTCTTCACTGTCCACTATACCAACAATGTTGGTGTCATTTGCAAACCTACTAATCATGCCCTTACATTCACTTCCAAGTCATTAATATATATGACAAACAACAGAGGGACCAGCACCGATCCCTGCAGCACACCACTGATCACCGGCCTCCAATCTGAAAAACAACCTTCCACTACCACCTTCTGCCTCCTATCATCAAGTCAATTTTGTCTCCAATTTGCTAGCTCACCCTGGATCCCATGTGTCCGATCCTTCTGTACCAGCCCACCATGGGGGACCTTGTCAAAGTCTGCAGGGCCTTGTCAAAGTAAAGGTAAATCGATTGATGGAGTGGGAGCTACTGAGAATGTTATCGGATGAAGGATTAAAAACAGATGCTGCACAAGCCGCAACAGTGCAAAATACGCTCTTTTTTAAAATTTCAAAATGAGAGATTGACGTTGTTTCAGAGGGATGTTGTGACGCCATTCACATTACCAGTATGGTTGACGAACAGATGTGCAAACTAATGATGAATCAGTTTGAAACACCATATCAGTTGCTTCCGAGAATTCTATGTGAAACCAGGGAGAAAACTGTAGGACCATGACCGTTAGGCTAGCATAAAATATTAAATACTAAAGAGCTGACGAGGTCCCGGGAGATGGAGAAAGGCCATTTGTTTTTTTTTAGAGAAAGCAACAAAAGTGGCTCCGGAAACTGCAGAGCACGGAATTAGAGATCCAGTGCGGGCAAAGTTATGTAACACTTACTGAAGATAAGATAATGGAGCATCAGCATAGAAATGTAATCTTATAATGTTGTCAATGAGTGTTCCTGAAGTGGCGATATAGATTACTCCCTTTTTTGAACTTTTGTCAAAGCCGTTCGATAGGGGTAAGAATCTTGTGCACTTGTTCTTCAGTCGGCCTGTTATATACTTCCTCTGGAAAGCACAGTACTGAAAAGAAATATAGTGGGAATCAATATAAATGTTTTAAAAGGGATTCGTAATTCGTTGATGACTAGAACCCAGAGGGTGATGACACAAGGATGGCCATCGGCCTAAAATATCTGTTTTGGACCTCTTGAGATTAAAATCTTAATAGATGATCAGCGAACAAAGCTGGTGACAGTGGTAGACTGCATAGCTCAAACGGAAAAGCAACGGGAGGATATAACGAGATAATATTAATTGAAGAGAAATGCAAAGTATGTCACATGGAGACTAGAAATCCAGGAAAAGGTCTATCACAGAAACGCAAATACATTAACTTACATGGAAAATAAAAGCGATCTGGCGTTTCTGATTGAGAATAAAGTGAAGCCATCACAGCTATGAGTAAAGATAATCGTAAGAAGATAATAAATAGGAGCAGGAGTAGGCCATTCGGCCCCTAATGCCTGCCCACCATTCAAAGAGATCATGGATGATCTGCCCCAGACCTCAACTCCTCTTTCGTGCCAGCTCCTCATAACCCTCAACTCCCCGATATTTCAAAAATCAATTACTTCCTCTTCTAACACTTTCAGTGATCGAGCATCCACAACTCTCTTGGGTAGAAAATTCCATACATTCACTACCCTCTGAGAGAATAAATTCCGTCGCATCTCAGTTTTATCCGAGTGTCCCCTTATTGGACCCTTGTCCAATGCCAGAATATCCTTTCTTAAATACAGGGACCAAAACTGTGGACGATATTCCAGTTTCAGCCTCACCAACACCCTGTACAGTTGTGACAAGACTTCCCTATTTTAAACTCCAACTCCCTCGCAGTAAAGGGTAAAATTCCATTTACCTTCTTAATTACTTGCAGCACCTGCATGATAACTTTTTATGTTTCATGCACAGGAACTCCCAGATCCCTCTGTTCTTCACTTTTTTAGAGTCTCTCTCAATTTAAATAATAGCCTGTCTTTTGATTCTTCCTACCAAAGTGCATGATCTCACACTTTCCTACATTAAACTCCACCTGTCAAGATTTTGCCCAATTGCTCAACCTATCTATATTCCCTTGCAGGTTCCTTATGTCCTCATCACAACATGCCCTCCCACCTATTTTTATATCGTCAGCAAATTTGGATATATTACACTCTGCCCACTCCTCCAAGT